>NW_006399945.1:4618114-4619854 GCF_000299155.1 Elephantulus edwardii
GCCATCTGAATGTCTTCTTTGATGAAGTATCTGTTCATATTCTGTGCCCATTTCTCAATTAGGTTGTTTACCTTTATCTTGTTGTGGTGCTCAAGTATTCTATAAGTTCTGGATATAAGTCCCTTATCAGACATGAAGGCTGTATGGCGCTGTCTCAAAAAGTTGGAAATAGACATACCATTTGACCTAGAAATTCCACTACTGGGAATATACCCTAAAGAAACCAGAACTGCCACACAAGGAGAAATATGCACACCCATGTTTATTGCTGCTTTGTTCACAATAGCAAAGAGTAGGAAACAACCACATGCCCATCAACAAACAAATGGATAGCGAAGCTGTAGTATATTCACAATGTAATACTATGCTGCATTATAACACCAAGAATCCATGAAATATTATACAAAATGGGTGACACTGGAGAGCATTATACTGCATGAAATATCTCAGTCACAAAAGGATAAATACCGCATAATACCACTGTTGTAAAACAGGACTGACATTGGGATTAGGGAGAACCTAAGGAAAGAGGGGTTAAATAATGTATCCCATATTGAAACAGATGAGGGAGAGAACTGTTTAAAAGGAATATAGGATTAGGTATTATTGTCATGACAAGATTATAGAAAAAATGCATAGTAAATTGGACTGTAGACGTAGGGGGATATTGTATAACAATGAAACGATTTTTTCCCCTTTTCAAAGAGACAAACTAACCGGAGGAGAGGAGTGGGAAGGGAGGAAAATGTGCAACAACTAATGAATGGGAAAAAGATTAAATGGAAAAATTATGCTGTAAAATATATATATGTTGCATTAAAAGATCATTAGTAAGAAAAGATACATTGTTCATTGGCTCCCTATGAGTCCAAGTTGGCTTGTTGGCACCCAACAACAACACCACCACCAAAATATATATGTAAAATCATATCTCCCCTCAAGTTCACTTCCTTTCCTTGGGCAGTGTTATAGTGGCTTCTCAGATAATTTACCTCCCAACTTCCTATCACATTGCCATCAGGAAATGATGGGCTGAAACTGGTCAAGATGAGTTGTGGTCTATCAATGACTAATGCAAATGGGTCTCCTTTTATTAGCACATGACACTTGTTTCTATTCTTACATTATTAAAACACTTTTTCTTTCCTTGTGTTTATTATTTTCTTTTTCTCTCTCCTATTTTCCTTATGTCTTTCCATTCCCCTTTGATGATTTTCCTTTTACTGTTTCCCATCTCTTATTCTTTCTAAATGCCCTCTGTGTTTTCACTTACTTCTATGGCTTCTATTAATATCATTTCCCCCCACATCCATACCTTTTTCCTCATTCTAGATATTTGTATTCAAAACCACTTTCTGTATTGCCAATGTTAGCAAATGAGGTTTAAGCCACAAATCCTGGGGCCATTTTGGTTTTCTTTTTGGTCTTTCAGAGCATAATTGGTATTATTGTCATGACAAGAGTCCAGATGAAGGTTGCATAGTGGAGTGGATTGAGGGGGAAGGGATTGTATAACAATGAAATAATTCTTTGTTTGTTTTACTTTTCAAAGAGAAAAGCAAACTGGGGGGGGGAGGTGTGGGCAGGGAGGGAAGTGCAACTATGAATGAATGGAAATCCAAGAGTCTGTAAACTTTCATTAATTAAAAAAAATATTGTTTGTACCTGCATAGCTTCTCTTATCTCTATTCTCTCTGATCGTCACCTCTCTGACTCCAGACTTGTCCTATTCCTACTGAT
>NW_006399945.1:4621374-4632092 GCF_000299155.1 Elephantulus edwardii
CAACAACAACAACAAAATGGTTTCCTTCTCCATGTGCCTGAGGCCATTGTGGTTTTAGGGTTCCTATCAGTTCAGGTGTGATTAGTCACTCCTCCTTAACCTACCTGCTTTGTGTCGTAGAAGCAGCAAAGACTGGCGTATTTACTCTTTTGCATAATAGAATTAGAGAAAAAGGAAGAAACAGTAGAGTCCAAATTGCTGGGAGGGTTTTCTTTTCAATTTGTCTTTCTCAGTGATTCACTGGCTATCTAACAGTGTGATATTAGGGCATGAGGCATGAAGTATCTGGCTCACACATTTTCAAGTGTGTAATTATTAGTAAGATGATGATTCTAATGGAGGGAAACCCCACAATATGCATCAATAAAATATAAATGTTGTATAAAGCACAATGTGTGTAAATGAAACAATGAATGTCAGTGATAAAAATATTAATTACTTAGTATACATAACACCTCTACCACTAGATTTTTGTGTGACTCTCTCTTGCAGTTTGTTTCAGTTGCCCCTCCCCCCCCAGATTTAAGGCTTTACAAATTTCCCTTCAGGCACACTGTTTGGCGACCCTCAGAATTGTGTGGCTCTATAGTTTAATGTTTGCTGACCTGTCTTTTTATTGTCTCATTAGAGATACAAAACTAACACTTTTTGAAGTGGACCCATACACACTGATCCCAGACTTTGTGAATTGTGATTGTTGGCTGCCAGGATGTCCGTTCACCGGGAGAAGAGCTAGGGAACACAAAACGTGTTTCCTCATCAGTCTTCAAATTCCTAAAACCTTTCCTTTAAAAAAAAATCAAACGTTTTTGCCAGGATTCAAAATCCCTTATTGTATTTCAGTAATGATTCTTGCATCTGACAGTGTCTACAAATGGACTATTCTCAATGAAATGTAACTGAGTCTTACTCTTGTAAGAACCATAAATGAATGTTTAAGCAGTTGGATGGAAATGTAAATAATTATAAATGTATGGAACATTAACTCATCTAGAAATGGAAACTCTTTACAATAATTTATATTTTTTCTGGCAAGAAAGGTCATCTCTTTTATTCTTTTATTGGATAAGTGTGTACTAAACTCTGTAGGTGCTAGATGCTGTGCTGAGCTTGGGTATTTAATATTTTTATGTGCAGATTTATTTTCATCAAAGATCTTTTACTGTAGCTCTGCTTATACAACTCTTGACTGTTTTTATTTTGCTGCTATTTGTTATATTTGGAGTTTTGAGCGATGATGTGTGAGAGTGTCTGCTGAGAACATTCGATTTGGTGAACAATTCAGATTGTCACATACTTAGGCAGTTGAAAGCTGAGTCAGCTATGCCTTGGACCAGCCTTTAAGTCATCCAGACACAGGCACTCTCCCAAGGAGTAGTGTGAAATCTTTCATGTTCTTCAAAAGTCAAACTCAGTGGACAGTATAATTTTCAGATCACAATAGATAACCCAATTATTTCTTCTTTCTTTTATTTATTTGTTTTGGAGTTTGCAAAGAATACTACTTTTTCGTCATATTCATCTTGCTTTATAACATTTCAATTACAATTTTGATTATTCATACACATTTTGTTTTATAATATTATATAACATTAATATCTACTAATGAATGTAATTAATTAGTTGTGATGGCTAACCAATTCCTTATTGTATACTGGTTTTCACTTCAACAAAATTAATATATATCTGATTTTGTGGCATTCTTTGAAATACTAAGTGATAGTTGTTGTTGTTGTTGTTGTGTACCATAGAGTTAGAAGTGATCCATAGCTGACCCTCCAGCGGGTTTTCAGAGGCACTTAATCCCACAGGAGGAGTTTGCCTATCCTTCTGCAGAGCAACTAGTGGATTTGAACTGCATGCCTTCGGGATCGCAGCACAGCTCTCTTGTATCACCAGGCCACCAGAGCTCCCTCTATAGAAAGCTCATATATTTAACTATTTTTTAGGGTTCTTGTAGACTTATTTGATTACAATTGTATTGGTGGTTTAAAAAAAACCAACCTCTGTAATGATACCTATGTCAGTATCTTTAAAGCTTTTCTAAGTTTAACACAGTCAGATTTATTTTAGTAGGGGATTTTCAAGGTTTGTCTGGTCATATGAATAGCAATTACAGACTTATGACATAGTTGTGTTTTGGGAAAATTGAATAGTGTCAAGTAGATCCAAATTCCCCTCTGACTTTAATTGCAAATCTGGGGGTGCTTCTGAATGTATCATTTGGAGAGTAGAGCTTTGACTGTATTCTTAAGAGAGAAGTTTGATTATCATCCCCTGCCTAAAAAGTGTGGTGTATTTATTATCAGCTTCTTTTGTGACTTATTTTGCAGCTACTTGGCTATCATCCTCTACCTTGGGACCATTAATTGTATTCTGAGTAGTGAGCATTTTCCTCACATGGAAATCTACTAAGTCAAAACTTTCAGACTTTGTTTTGTTTGGTAGTCTCATGCAGTTACTACTATTACATTACACATTTCATATGTTGTTGTTACGTGGCATCGAGTCACCTGTGACTCATAGTAACCCTATGTACAACAACTCGGAACTCTGCCCTAGCCTCAGCCAATTTTACTGTCTGACACACCTATCCTCATGACTCCAGTTACTGAGTCAGTCCATCTCATCCAGGGACTTCCTCTCCTGCGCTGTCCCTCCACCCTTTTAAGCATAATGTCCTTTTCCAAGGACTGGTCTTTCTTGGCAACATGCCCAAAGTATGTGAGACAGAGCTTCAAAATTCTTGCCTCCAAGGAGCAGCCCAGTTTCACCCTCTCCAAGAAATAGGTGTTTGTTCTCTTAGCAGTCCATGGTATGTTCAATACTCTTCTCCAGCACTACAACTCAAAGGCATCAATGGTAGATCTTAAAACTGTGGTCACTTAAAATAGTGTGAGAGTTGTTTGTGTTGTTACAAATAGGTGTACTGCTGGCACTTTACATGCAGGAAGACCAAGAATGCTAAATATCCAGTGTACAGGGAAAGTTTTTCACAAGTAGAAATATGCCTAACAAAATATTCCAAGTGTTTTTGCTGGATGGCTATAACAAGGTATCACAAACTTGATAGCTTAAAACAAGAGAAATTTTATTCTACCACTGTTCTGTAGGCTGGAAGTATAAAACTAAGGTGTTAGTTGTTCATCGTACTCTCTCACTGATGAGTTTTGAGAATGAGTCCTTGCCTCTTTTAGTATCTGAGAATTCTTTGGCTTGTGATAGCATAGTTGTTGTGTTGTTATGTGCCATTGAGTCACCTGTGACTAAGAGCGACCCTGTGTACCACAAAACCTAAACCCTGCTCTATCCTTTCCCATTTTTATTGTCTCTGACACATCTACCCCCATTACCCCAGTCGCTGAATCAATACCGCTCATCAAGGGTCTTCTTCTCTTGCACTGTCCCTCCACCCTCCCAAGCATGATGTACCTCTCCAAGGACTGGTACCTTCTTACAACATTTACAAAGTAGGTCAGATGAAGCTTCAGAATCCTTGCCTCCAAGAATCAGCCTGCTTTTATCCTCTCTAGGATGAACTTATTTGTTCTCTTCATAGTCCCTGGTATATTCAACACTCTTCTCCAACACCACAGCTCAAAGGTATTAACTTTTCTTCTATCATCCTTAGTCATTGTCCAGTTTTCTGATGCATAGGAAGTGATTACAAAGATCATGTCCTGTATTAGGTGTGTCTTAGTCTCAAGACTGACATTATTGCTCTTCAGTACTTTTGAGAGGTCTCTGGCAGCAGACTTTTCCAATGCAATTTGTCTTTTAATTTCTTGGCTGCTGGTACCGAGAGTGTTGTTTTGTGGAGCCAAGCAAACTGAAGCTCTTAACAACCTCAATCTCTTCACCATCTATCATGATGCTGCCAATCGGCCTAGTGGTGAGAATCTTTGTTTTCTTGATATTGAGCTTCAGTTCATATTAAAGGCTACAGTCCTTGACCTTCTGCAGCAAGTACTTCAGGTCCTCCTTAGTTTCAACAAGCAAGGTTTTGTCATCTGCATAATGTAGATTGTTGCTGAGTCTACCTCCAATCCTGATGGCACATTTCTCCTCATAGAGTCCAGCTGCCTGGATAATGTGTTCCACATATAGATTGAAAAGGTATGGAGATAGGACACATCCCTGGCGTACACCCTTCCCAATTTTGAACCATGAAGTCTTACCTTGCTCTGTTCTGATGAGTAGCTCCTGGTCCAAGTATAAATTTCACATAAGCGCAATCAAATGTTCGGGCATTTCCATTCTTCTCAGAGTCAGCCACAGTTTGTTATTATCCACAAAGTCAAATGACTTTGCATAGTCAATGAAACACATTCCTCTGGTACTCTCTGCTTTCAGCCAAAATCCATCTGACATTAGCTGTAATGTATAAAGCCTCTTCTAAACCCAGCCTGAACTTCAGGCAGTTCTCTGCTGATGTGCTGTTCCAGTTGTTTTTGGATAATCTTCCGCAGCATCTTGTTTGCATGTGCTATCAATGATATTGTTCGATAATTTCCACACTCTGTCAGGTTACCTTTTTTGGAAAAGGAACAAATATAGATCTCTTCCAGTCAGTTGGCCAAGTAGTTGTCCCCTAGCATTACTCCAATCTCTATCTCCCTCTCCACATGACATTTTTGCTCTTCATCTGTCTTTTTGTGTCTTCACATAATGTTCTCTGTGTGTCTCTTTGCCTCTATATATTTTCCTCTTATAATAACAACAAGCAGAGTGATTATGGCTTAACTTGTTCAGCATAACCCTATTTCCAAACTGGAAGTTAGAACAGGAACATATCTTTCTGGGGTGCTCAAGTCAATTAATAAGTGTTTATCTGTTGAAAATGAAAATTTTAGTTTTATGTTTATTGATTCAACAGATATTTACTGAATACTTATTGCATGCTAGACGATAGTCTAGGCATTGAAGATGTAATTGACATAACAGAGAAAAAGTCTGGCTTGTATGAGGTTTATAGTGGATTATGAGAGCCATGTATTGAAGAGCTGCTAACATAACTGTTGGTAACTGAAAGGTTAGTGGTTCAAGCCTACCCAGAGGAAACTCTGAAGGCTTGAAGATCTGCTTCTGAAAACTCATCACTGAAAACGTTATACACCCTCAACAGTTTAAGTTCAGAAGACAATATTTCTATATGCATGTCTTTATGTGCTGGTGTTCTCGCTCTCTCTCTCTCTCGGAACTATACCTGGGAACTCAAGGTTATAGTTGCAGGAAACATCAAGTTCAGTTGTTGTGACATGGTCCACAAAGACAGTGTTTTATCTCTTATTTTGGTGAGTAATGACCAGAAATTTAAAATCTGTCAGTAGTCAGTTAAGGTGAAACTATTGATTGTTCACCATCTGTAGCAAAGAAGAGTGAAGACATTTGGAGACATAATCCAAAGGAAGGATTAATAGACCACCTGAAGTTCACTTTCTCAAAACCAAAAGATCAGAAGAACTATTTGGTGCCTGGCTACTATTGCTGACTACTCTGAAAGACTGGAGTAAAATGTAGAATGAAAGTCAAAACCATAAAAAATATAAGACTTACTGACCTGACAGAGGATGGTGGAAACTCCCAGAATGGGGCCATTTGTCACTCTTCAGACCTAGAACTGGAACAACGTTTTTGACCCAACTTTAAGGTGGTTAATAACTCTTGGAAAGAATATACTTCTTAGAACAATCAACCATACAAGAGTAAAAAGAATAAACTCAGAAGGCAGGAATGAAAAAAAAAAAGAAGGCAGGAATGGATAGGAAAGAAGGAGGAATGGTAATGGTAAAACAAGAGAGGAAGTGTGAAGAGTGCTATTACAGTGCAGAGAGTGATCTCCCCACTCCTTGGATTTTACTCTTTGGATATCAATATTATCATTCCTTGCACATGCCTTTAGATATATAGGGATGATTTATCTTTTCTACTGGGAATCACTGATTGTTTAGATTCTGTTATATCTGAATTTCAGCTAGGCTTCTATCTTCTTTGTGAAACTTTTCTTCATCATTACTTCTTCATAATTTTGGAGTTTAGCATCCTGTTATTTTCCTGTCACCTCACAGATATAGCTAATTATTATCCATGGAAGGTCAGCAAAGGAGGGGAAGACCCTCTCCCAGGTGGATTAACACTATGACTACCCACAATAAGCTCTAGTGTGTCAGGAAGTGTGAGGATGGTACAGGATAAGACATGGTTCATATTGTTCATAGGGTTGCTGAGTCAACCGTGACTTGATGGCACCTAACAACAACAACAACATCTTCAATTATGCCAGCTTTTTAAGGACAAAGATCACATATTATTTATAAGTCTTTATTCATGGGAGAGCTCAGAAAACATTTGTTGCATGAATAAATGAATGAGTTAATGAAATTTGTCGAGTCAATAGAAAATGCTTTATTGAAGCAAATGCCTTACTGCTATTTAGAAATGTTTTAAGGTTACCATTCACAACTAACCTTTCTTAAGCTACAGCCCACCTGTAATAGGTATATGGAATCCATGCATATGTCACTCTTAATGAAATCTGAAAGTAGTGCCTAAGGCGCCACTGAGAGTAGCAATTCTCTTTTGCCTGTCCCTGAAATTGCCTTGACATAACTTATAATAGGCTATGACTTCCCAACAAATCCAAAAGCTTCTGCATTTCAGCTACTTGTTAACAGGCCCCTGAACAACTCTAGTTAATTCTGTAGAATATACAGTATTCACTTTGAAGTATATAATGCTATTAACACAAGTCTTGTGAATTAACATCATGACTAGGCATGCATTGCAAATTAGATGCTGCCATCCTCTTTCTGGCAGGGATTTTTAAAATGTAGAACATAATAGTTTCAAGCCAGAAATGAACTATACCAGAGTTTGATTTTTATAAAACTAATGACAAATTACGACTCGACAGCACTTAACAAAAATAACGAGAGAGCTATGTTGGCCTAGTGCATAGAAAGTTATGCTACCAAGCCAAAGGTGGGTGATTTTAATCTGCAGCCCTCAGGCCCGGTTTTAATTGTTTTGGGTCAAACATTCTTCTAAGTGGTATAGTACTGATCTGTCCATTTACTGTACAGAGGTAACCTGTGATTGCTGGATGGTGAACACCGTGACACTAATGTGTCAAATGTGATAATGGTTACCCATGGTAGACAGTGTTTGGTGAAGCTCCCCTATTCAAATAAGCTTGGAAGCAGGAGTGGGATCTACTTCTGAAATAGCTTGTCTCCAGAATCTCTATGACCTTGGAGAAATGATCAAAGTTATACAAGTATTCAGGTCTTTTGTTCATAGTGTCGCTATGAGTCATCTACAACTCAATGACAACAACAACAACAACAATGACAAACTTGCTCAAAGATAAAGAATGAGGCCTTTTATGCCACTAAATCCCATGCAATAACATTATCCCTATCAAGATGGATACAGGTTTCTTAGGAGTTTTGAGTGATTCAAATGATAAAGCACATAACTAGTGGCCGTATGAAGTGTGATTTGAAGCTGCTCATATGTCTAGGAAGAAAAATCTGATGAACTTCTTCTGAAAGGGATCAGTCTTTAACATCTGGTGTAACATGGTTCTGCTTTTCAAATATGAATCAGAATTTTCTTTATGACAGTTAATCAGAATAATAATGAATATGACAATTCATATAAAATTTATTCAGACTTTTTTTTAAGTTAATAGCATGGAGAGCATGGACACCCATATCCGTGTTTCCCAGCTTCTCCTTATACTACTCTTTATACTACAGTTAAAGCAAGTAGGGCATATCTAGTCCTCTGGACCTTCTGGGCTCGGGATTATGAAGGTCTAACTCTTGAGATCACCTTCAGTCATGCTTGCTGCAAGCTTTATCCAGACTTCATGGAGTTTTAGGAACATTAATAGTGTAATATTTCTCCTCGGTATTTCATCTCAGCATAGGAGATCATATAACTCTCTAACAAATTACTAAAGAACAAAGATGTCAGTTTGAAGACTAAAATGCACCTAACTTAATCCATGATCATTTCAATTATTTGCTATGCATCTGAATGTTGGACAGTGAGAATAACAATGGAACAAGAAGAAATGATGCATTCATGTTGTATTGCTGAAGAAAGGCACTAAATATATAATGAAATTCCAAAATAACAAACAAATATCTTTTAGAGAGTGCAGCAAGGATACCTGTGTAGGGAAAGATGATGAAACTTTTTCTCACAACATTTGGTCATGTTGTTAAGATGGGCTGGTCCTTGGAGAAAGACATCTTGCTTGGCAAAGTGAGAGAAGACACTTATTTAGATAGATTGACACAATGACTACCAATAGGCTCTCGTGTGACAGAGATGATGGGGATAGCATAGAATCAGGCAGGTTTAAGATATGATCACAGGGTTGCTATGAGTTGTGCTCAACTTTATGGCACCTAACAACTGGTAGTGAAGTGGTGAAACAATTCAGCTGCTAGCCAAAGTTTGGAAGTTCAAACTCCTTGGGATAAAGATGAAACACTTGACTTCTGTAAAGATTTAATACTTTGGAGTAGCTGACATATAGTTTTGTTGTCTTCTCTAGGTTCAGTATGAGGTTTTAACTTGATGGCAGTGTGTTTGGTTTGGTTTGGTTTGGTTTGGTCACATCATAATTGTTGTTAAGTGCCGTTGAGTCAACTATGCCTCACAGAGACCCGCAAGCAACAGAGCTGACCTTTGTACTATCCTGTACCATTCTCATTTTTTCTGATATACTTGAGCCCGTTGGCTTGGGTCATAGAATTTTTAATACTCTTTATAGTAGTGCACCTGTTGTTCCCTTCCTGTCTTTGCATCTTAGTAACATAGCTGCCACTTTAGAGCAAGATGTATGTTTCTATACAAATCTAGAACACTTGTTTGTGCCCTGCTTCCTGACAAATGTTCTAATGCCAGATAGTCTTGTCTGCTTGAACTTCAAAGAGCTGCAGTTTCTGAATTATCACTGTGGGTTTCCTTAGTCTCTTTAGTCTACATTTTTAGTCTCTGAAACTAGCCATGTATTGAAATCTCTAGCCCCTACTTCTCTCATGTCTACTCTCTTGCTTGCTTCTCTCTGTTAGCAAGAAATTTTGGCTTTGAGCCAGATTTATGTTATTTCTCTTCATAGAGAATTCCTTTTCTGGATTCTTCTAAGACCCTGTAAGAAAAGCAAGAGCCACATGGGGAGTCCCATATCTGATCTTTACCAACTTGACAGGGGAACCTGTCCCTGTTCATAGCATCAGTAACATAAAACCAATTCCCATGAGGTCAGGTGTGTCCCCCATGTTCCCTTGCGTCTTTCTACTCATCTCAGTACTGATCTTACTTCTTTAGTTGGTCCAAAAATCTGATATGGTAGCTCATAGACCACACAGAACCATACTGGTAAATTCAAAGGTTATAATCCAGATTACTGAGAATAAAGACAGCTCCTAAAATGTGCACGCAAGCACTTCAGCCTTGAGCCTCATGGAATTCCCAAGTTCTCAGTCCTACCAATATTGGTTTCCCTCTCACAGCTGTCCAACAAAGTTCTCAGTCCTGCCACTATTGGCATCTGCCCATTCCCATCTCACATCAATTCTCCATTTCATCCATCCCTGCTTTTGCTGTCCCAAAGCACGCCCTGCATTTCACCAGGTTGGAGGAGGTATCTCTCCTCTGGCTTGGGGGAGAATTCTCTTTCTGGTGAGGGAAGACTTCTATTTCTGCAGCTAGAGCTTTTTAATTTATTGGTGAGACTACCCAATCTTTTTGTAGATTGTTGAGGCTGCTAATCCCCTTGTGGAATGGTAGATAGCCAAACCCTTTGTGCATAGCTAACATGTCTCACTCATTTAGTCCTGCCCCTCCACATAGTCAGTCATCAATGCTAGAAATGCCATATTGAGAGGCAAACTCCACAGACTCTTATGAGACTCTTCCCAAGCCTACAACAATACAAACCTCCATAGGCATATTCAGTCCTAAATATTTCCAAGTAACACATTAGAAGCATTCTTATGAACTCATGTAAACAGAAGTAGCTTTATTATATTTCAAAGAAAATAAAGAGAATGAAGATTTTAAATGTGTTGTTGTTGTAAGGTCCTGACTGAGTTGAGTTCGTTCTGACTCATCATGACCCCCATGCACACTAGAATAAAACACTTCTAGACCTGCTCCATCTTCGCCATCATTACCATATTTGAGTCCATTGTTTCAGCCATTGTGTTAATCTGTCTCCTTGAGGATCTGCCTCTTGTTGGCTTGTTGTTGTTGTTATGTGCCATCTAGTCATTTGTGACTCATAGCAACCCTATGTACAAGAGCTCTGAATCCTGCTCTATTCTAAGCCAACCTTATTGTCTCTGACATAACTACCCCCAGTATCCCAGTCACTGAGTCAATCCATCTCATTAAGGGTCCTCTCTTGTTGTGTCCCTCTACCTTCCCAAGCATGATGTCCCTCTCCAAAGACTTCTCCCTCCTTGCAACCAGTTGTGATATTCTTATCCAGAAACGGCTCACTCCTAATAACATATTCAGAGTAAACAAGATGAAGTCTTATTATCCCACTTTTTAAGAAATATTTGGGCTGTACTACTTCTAAGAAAGACTTGTTTCTTCTAGTAGTCCACAGTATAGTAAATATCATTGTTGTTGTTGTTATGTGCTGTCGAGTCGTTTGCGACTCATAGTGACGCTATGTACAACAGCCCTAAACC
>NW_006399945.1:4632728-4646441 GCF_000299155.1 Elephantulus edwardii
AAGGCTGCAGGCCTTGTCCCTCTGCAGCAAGTGCATGAGGTCCTCCTCAGTTTCAGTGAGCAAGGTTGTGTCATCTGCATAATGCAGACTGTTGATAGATCTTCCACCAATCCTAACGCCACGCATCTCCTCATAGAGCCCAGCCTCTCAGATAATCTGCTCTGCATACAGGTTGAAAAGGTATTGCTACCACTATAATTCAAATGCATCGGTACTCCTTTCATCTTCCTTAACCGTTGTCTAATTTTCTCCTCCATGGAAGGCAATTGAAAATACTTTTGTTTGGGTTAGACATATATTAGTCATCAAGGTGATATTTTTTTTAACATATTAAAGAGATTCTTCGTAACAGAGTTGCCCAATGTAATGATTTCTTGATTGCTACGTCCATGTATATTAATTGTGAATCCAAGTAAAGAGAAATTTTTGAAAACTTCTTTGTTTTCTCCATTTAGCTTGATGAGGTGTATTGTTCCACTTGTGAATATTGTTTTTTATCGTGAATATTGTATAATATATACTGAAGGCTAAAGTCTTTAAACTTCATCAATAAATGTATCAAGAGCTTTTAATTTTCAGCAAGAAAATTGTGTCAAGTTGTTAATGAATCTTCCTCTAAGCCTAATGCTGGGTTATTTATACAGTCAATTTTCTCAGATTATTTTCTCAGCATATATAGTGAATAAGGATGGTGAAAAGATACAATCCAGATACACACATTTCTTGATTTTTAAACCATGCAGTACATCCTTGTTCTCCTGAAAACTTGACTTTTGGTTTAGGTATGTATAGATTATGCAAGAGCATAAGTCAATTTTCTGGAGTTCTCATTCTAGGCAAAGTTATCCATATTTTTTTATGATTTACATAGTCAAATTACTTTGCATAGTTAATAAAACAATGATAAACATCTTTCTGGTAATTTTTCTTTTAGCCAAGGTTCATCTAACATCAGTAATGATATCCCCTGTTGCTGGTTCTTTTCTATACCTATCCTAAAATTTTGGTTTTGTTTCCTGGCAATGTACTGCTGCAACAATTTTTTTTAAATTAAGTATATTCTTACAATAGGTATAAAGTGTGTTAACTTAGGTAAGTAAAGAAGTATCATTATATGAAGGTATGCTGTTGTTATGTGCCAACAAGTCAACTGCAACTCATAACAATCATATGTACAATAGCTCTGAACCCTGCTCTATTCCGGGTCAATCTCACTGTCTCTGACACACTTACCCTCACTAACACAGTTACTGTGTCAGTGCACCTCATCTGGAATCTTCCTCCCCTTTTCTGTCCCTCCACAACGGCATGATGTTCTTCTCCAAGGTCCCTCCTGGCAACATACCCAAAGTAAGTGAGATAGAGCCTCAAAATACTTGCCTCCATGAAGCCACTTGATTTCCTCTTCTCCAGGATTTATCTTTTAGTTCTCTTAGCAGTCCACAGTATGTTCAATACTCTTCTACGGCACTACAACTAAAAGGCATCATTTTTTCTGTACTCTTTGGACATTGTCTAGATCTCTGATGGTGTAGTCAAATACATTTATAAATAAAATGCCAATTTTCTTAAGTGAAAGATTTGTTTCTATCAATTATTTTTCAATATTCCTTTTTTGTATTTTTTTTAGTTTGAGTATATGTTAAATCAGTAATAAAAGTAAAACAGAGAATGCCAGCCTATTATGCCCTTCAGCGTTATTCAAATAGAAAAGATTTCTGTATTTGCATGGTGCATTTTGGTCTTGAAAAAGATTTTATTTGAATATATTCATGAATTAATGAATATGGACTTCCATTCATAGGTAACCATGATAAATGTTCAATTTGTACTTCTATTATTATGGATTATCTTTCTTTAAGTTTAAGTTAAAACATAATGCATTCACCTTATATGATATTCAAGATGAATCTTCTGTGAATTACAATTCTGCAGATTTTAAACATAATAATGGTTATTCAAATATATTACTCTTTATACCTGGTCAGTCATGTTCTAATCAATGCCAAATAATATATTCTTTATGTTTTTAAAATATTGAGCCTTCAAGGAAGAACTATAAAAAGGGAATACTAATATATACATTAAGTTATAAGATACTTTGGACTTGTCTTGGTTATTTAATGCTTAGTTAGAAATGCAATATGAGTCTGTACATACATTAACGTACAGATATTAACATGTTTTAGTGTTAAAATTTTTCAATGAGTAACAAAGTTTTATATATATATATAAATATTTTATATACACATGATATAAACAGCTTAATATATATCTATATAATTTTATCTAGATCCATATATGTGCTTGACAGTATTATGCTATCTCATGCAGAATTGTCACTGGAAAATGTCCAGTTAAAGACATTTACCAATGAACAGACCACTTCCTCACCAATGGAAGATGGATAGAAACAATGCACAACACTTTTAGAACAAATTATTTAAATAGTGTGGCAGATGTTAAAAGGTACACTAATTTTTGTATAATAATACAATGGAATACTACACAGCAAGACTTACTAAGGAAAGGATTACTGATTCATGTCACATTGTTGTGTCTCAAAATGTGAAGTGGTTTCACCCCTACACATCCCACCCCTCTGTTCTCACCCTTGGGTCTCCATACCTGTTTTACTAGTTGTCCTTCTATTATTACAATGATGGTCTTATACATTTGTTTTTATGATACTAAATTTGTTCACTCAGGATAATGCCCTCCAGTCTCTCCCAAGTTATGTAGCAATTTTCAAAATCATTGCTTCTGAGTGTTGCATGTTGTTGTTGTTAAGTGCCGTTGAGTCAAGCACAACTCATAGTGACCTTATGAACAAAATATCTGAACCTTGTTCTATAACTATCATCATTTCTCTAAGCTCATAGAGTTTCCAGAGGCATGTTGGTTAGGAGGTAGTTGCCACTCCTGCTTCCAATCCTATTTTAATCTGTGAGCTCCAACAAACACTGTCCACCATGGGTAGCCATTATGGTCTTTGACACACAATTGGCACAGTATTCAGCATCACAGCAAACCCTAGTTACCTCAGTACAGCAAATTGACAGACCAGTGTTATACCACTTAGAAGAATGTTCATTTCAGACATAATTAACACCCACAGGCCTGAGGACCCAACAAACCTTTAAATAGACAGGCCTGCCCACCAAGTCATGATTGGCTCCAAACAAGACACTTCCAGCCCATAGCTCATTGTTAGCCAATTCCAACAAATCAAATCAGCCCACACAGGTTTGTGAATGAAATAAAAACAACCAAGCAGTCCACACCTGACTCTCAGCCAAAACAAGAAGAACTCACCTTCCAGAATCCAACTGCTTCACACATGAGCCTCCATTTTGTAAATGTACCACAATTTCTCAATCCATTCAGTTGCAATTGCACAGTTTGATGGGTGGAGGGTGGGAATTAAAGAAATAAGAAGGATCTGGAAAGAATCTGAAAAGACTGTAATGATTGGCAAGGTCCTATGGTGATTAATTTTATAAAACATAGTGAGTGGGAAATATAATTTGAAGAGTAATGTGAAACACACTGAATTCAAACTTTTTAAGCACCAATATAAAACTAACAAAAAAATTAAAACTGTGATTTTTTGAAGAAAAAGAGTAAGTATTGTACAAGTTCATTTATGTTAAACTGAAGAGAAAGCAAAACTGATTGTTAGATGCTGTTGATTCTGAGTTGAGGCAATTGCATGGTAGAACTGCTCTGCAAGGATTTTTAAGGATCTTTTGTAAGTAGATCACCATGGATGGCTTCTAAGGTGCCTTTGGGTGGGTTTGAATTGGTAACTTTTTGTCTGCTAGTCAAATACTAGATCATTTTTATCACCCACAGACTGGCAGTAATCTGTGGCGATAAAAATCAGGTGGTTGTGGACAGAGTCGCTGAACAGGAGCAGCAATAGATTTTCTGAACGATGACTACACAGGTGTATGACAATTGTTAGTCACATGGAACTGAACACTCAAAGCCTAATCTTGGCATATGTGTAAATTATACTTCAATAGTTAAGGGGTTCTGCCTTTTCTACCTTCTTGTCTTCTGTGGTTCTAAATAGGTGAGTTTTTCTTTAATGGCCATACTTTTGGTATCTCATGGACAAAGGCTAAAGGTACTGCTAAACATCTTACACTGCACTTGTTAACCATTTTCCACTTCCAACAAAATAATTTTTATACTAAATATGTTAATAATATTCAACTGTTAGTTGAATGCAGAGGGTTCTGAAACCTAAAGAAACAAAAGACCTGTAGGAAAGTCCTGGCCATCACTAACCAAAACACCGTTGCTGTGAATTATATAAGCAAGAAATACATTTAAAAGGGTTATAGTACTGAAACACTCTGTTTTATGCACTAGAACTTATTGATAGGTATGTTGCAGTCAACTCTGAATCATCGTGACCCCATAAAAACAACAGATCGAAGTCTTGCCCTATCCTGCACTCTCTTCTTCTCTGAGCCATTGTTGCAATCACTGTGTCAGTTGAAGATTTATTTTACTGCTCCTCCACTTTTCCTAATATCTTCTTTCCATGGACTGGTCCCTCCTGACAACACACTCAAAGTATATGAGGTGAGGTTTCACCAGCCTTGCCTCTAAGGAGCACTCTGGTTGTACTTCCCCTAACACAGATTTGCTTATTCCTTCAGCAGTCCGTGGGATATTCAACGTTCTTCTCCAGCACCACAGTTGAAAGGCATTCATTTTCTTTGATCTTCCTTTCTAATTATCCAAATTTAAGATGAAGTAGTTAGGTGCCATCAAATCCAGTAAGACTCATAATGACCTATGAACAAAAGGTCTGAACCCCTGTTCTTTTCTTCGCCATCCTCACACTTCGTGACACACACAGTCCATTGTAGCAGTAACCATGTCAATCCATCTGGTTGAGGATTTTCCTCTCCTTCGCTGACCCTCTACCCTTTCTCGCATTATGTCCCTCTCCACGGAATAGCCCCTCCTAGCAACATGCCCAAAGTATGTGAGGTGAAGCCTCATCATTGGTGCTTCCAAAGAGCACTCCAGCTACACCCTCTCCAAGACATACCTGTTTGTTCTCTGGCCTTCTGTGGGATGTTCAGTGCTCTTCTCCAACACCTCAGCTCAAAGGCATCAATTCTTTTTCTGTCATTCTTATTCATTGTCCAGCTCTCAGATGCATAGATAGAAATCAGAAAGACTATGGCCTGAATCAGTCTCACCTTAGTCCTCAAACTGACATGATTACTCCTCAATAATTTGGAGAGGTCCTTAACTGCTGATTTTCCCAGCGCAATGCATCTCCTGATTTTCCAACTGCTGGTACCAAGGGTGTTAATGGTGGATCCAAGCAATGTGAAGCTGCTGACAGTTTCAATCTCCTCTCCATCTCTCATGATGCTTCCTATCAGTCGAGTGGTAAGAACTTTGTTTTCTTGACATTAAGATGAAATCCATACCAAAAGCTAGTTTCCTTGATCCTCTGAAACAAATGCTTCAAGTCCTGCTCATTTTCAGCTAACAAGGTTGTGTCATCGGCATTACACAGTTTATTGATAGGTCTCCCGATGCCACACTCCTCTTCATGGAGTCCAGCTTCTTCAATAATTTGTTCAGCTTACTGATTGGGTAAGTATAGAGAGAGAATACAATCCTGACACACTTCCTTCTCAGTTGTAAACCATGCAGTGTTCCCTTCTTCTGTTTGCACAACAGCCTCCTGATCCAGGTATCGGTTCCTCATGAGCACAATTAGTGCTCTGGGATTCCCATTCTCCACAACTTGTCTGATCCACACACTCAAATGTATTTGCATAGTCAATAAAGCACAAATAGACCTTCTGGTATTTCTTACTTTCAGCCAGGAATAGAAAACAATTCAAAATACTATGGCTTGCATTAGGCAAACCTTAGTCTTTAAAATAACTAACCACCTTATTTTTAGTCTTTAAAATGACTACTAAGCCCTTTATTCTGAAGCTCTTTTTTTCTTAAGCACTTTGGCGTGGTCTTTGATTAAAAAAAAATACCTAATGTAATTTTTATTTCTTGACTGCTCTTACCATGGGTATTGATTGTGAAGGTAAATAAAATGAATTAGCTAACATTTCAGTCTTTACTCCATCTATCATGATGCTGCACATTGGTCTAGTAAGGAGTTTTGTTTTCTTGATGTTGAGATGTGATCCATATGGAAGACTGTTATTTTTTATCATTTTCAGTAATAACTTCACCATGGATGTTGATTATAGATTCAAGTAAAGTGAAACTCAGTACTTACCATTATTCTAATTTATGTACTAGATTTTAGAATGTTAGCTTTAAAACTAATTAGTAGTAGTGAGTAAGAATAATATTCATTACAATATTCTCTTTATTAGGAAAATATGTAGAATTACCTTAAATCTTTATATCAAGCACAATATGCTTCCTCTCATACCTTTTAATTCAGAGACATTGTCAGTTTTATAGCTTAATATACTTCCTTCTTTCAAAAATTTAGGTACTTCTCTAGGAACATATGGCTTGCATTTCTACATGTTCTTCTTACATCTGGCTTAATGATTTTCTGGTTTGTTTTTTTTTTCCTAGCACCAATTCCCCCAGCTACTTATTTTCTCTTTAGGTTTTTGAAGTAATTATTTCTTTTTAGACTAGCTCATATCTTTGTGTAATAATGTACCTTCTGTGTATAAAATACATGAAGGAAATATTTATTAAAATATCCACTGTTCATTTATTCAAGGTTCTGAATTAATCATGGTTTTTGCATCTCAGACCTCAAAGGGATATTCCTTTTGTCTTCACCTCTTAAGGCCCCGAGGTCATAATGATGGTCATAAGCTCTTTTATCTTTAAAACATAAAGTGCTCTCTACTTGTTATACAAAATTCTATATTTGTAATGTGCAGTACAGCTTGCTTATCATTAACTGTATATACTTTGTAAGCTTTTATTCTAGTAGTAAAGGATTCATGCTGATCTATAGAAGGCATTGTTGCTTGACCTATCTCCTGTCTTCCTGGCAGAACCCCACATTTGTTTGTGTCTGTCTTCTCAACTAGTCTTTCAGCTTCAGAATAGAGAGTCCCGTCCTGATTGGATTAAGCAGGGATCACAGTTGCCTTTTGAGCCACTGGATTGAATCATACTTGTATGATGTTATTCTGGCCTTAGAGATACACAGGGGAATAAACTGGAGGGGAGAGTAGAAGTTCTGGGAACATTTTTCCTTATTCATAAAAACTAGCACACAGAAAAAATAATGTAACTTCCACTGCTACTGGATATATTGTCCTATCTGCAACTCTGGTAGCCACCTCAGGACCACGAAGGTAGGCTAAAGCCCAAAACAGAAGGATGGAAAGTCAGAAATATGGAAGGAACCGAGGCATTTGTTGAGCTGCTTCATTGTTTTACTAAACCTGGAACTAATTTATTCTTACTTTATGAGAAAATAAATTTTTCAAGCCATTTAATTTAGGGGTTTATATTGCTTGTAGTGGAAAGTATCCTTTAAAATACTTTTTCTTACATCTCTGTTGATCTAGAACTTTTAAAATATGTTTATATAAATGTAGAACTTACATAATTCCTCCTGGACTTCAGTTTGAAACCTAGGTTCGTGAACTAGAGACTGTAAGATTTTCACTTTAATCAAAGGATGTGCTAAGAAACTCACTAGTACAAGCACCTGAGACAAAAGTTGGCAAACACTTTCTATAAAGGACAGAGTGTAAGTATTTTTGACCTTTTTAACCGTGTATTTTTATCACAATTACTCAACTCTGCCATGGTAGTGCAACAGTAGTTTTAGATAATACATAAATGAATGACCATAGCTGTATTCCAATAAAACATGGTTTTGTTTTTTTTTAAAAAAAAAGATAGTGCACCAGATTCAGGACACAGACTTCAGTTTGCTGACATTTGACTTAATATTTGTTCACAGTCAACTGAGTATAATTAGTTGATAGGGATATCAGAACAACTACCACAATGTTCTAATGGCTTACAATTTCCCCCCCATTTATATGCATAGCTTGTTTTCTGGTAAAGGATCCATTTCATGGTAAAATGGTGGAGAGCTCAGAAAATAGAATGTTGAGAAACAAAAGATTTGTGTAGTCGATGATAGCTTCTTAATAATTTCTGAATAATTGATGATTGCCTGCATTAAAAAAAAACACCAAAAAACACCCCCCCCCCCCACACACACACACACGTTATCCAGAAAGCTTCTAAACTAGAAGGCACTGAGTGATTGAGGAAAAAAAAAAAACCCAAACATTATTCCTGGAGCAGGTTCTCTCCAGTCTATTTGTTTTAGCACAAAACTTCTTTGACCACATAATAGGCAACATGCTTATTTAGCTTTTCAAGTTTTCACAATGACAGGTGCATCTGGGCAGTTCTGTTTCAAGCCTGTTGTTTTAATTAGGGAAATGAGAGAGCCTATATTTTTTTAAAGCCCTCATCTGTTGCATTTAATCAGCATACTGCTTGAGATAATAGTAATTGCCAAAAACCACAACAGGTGATGGAAATCAGGGTGGGGGGATTGATACAGGAAGAGCATCTTCTGGGAGGAAAAGGTCGATAGGAGAAGCAGAATGAGAATCAGAAGACTGACTCAGTGACTGCAACAATGTGATTAAGTAGAGTTGAGATCACGAGAATGATGCAGGATCACTCTGGGCTTTGTTCTTTGTACAGAGGGTCACTATGGGTCAGAGTCAATTTGTCAGATCTAACTACAACAACAGATTACATATTAATAGGAACTACACAAGCATGCACACACAAATGTGTATAATATATATTTGTATATTCAGTGCAATGTTAACTCGCTTAACAAAGCCTTTTATTTTCCATTCTCCTGCTTCCTTAAATGCAGCACTGCCTCTGATTGTTGCTTGAAATGAAATTGTGCTATAAGGTAGTTCTTTAGTACACAAAAGCCCCACAGTGAGAGTGTCCTAGTGGTTTATGGATGGGTCCATCTCTGTTGTAGCTACTCAAAATAAGTCTACATCTTTGACTAAATATTTTACTTTCAAACAACTGCTCTGTAGATCAGTAAACATTACATCCCACTAATACATGCCACCATGAGATATTTATATCCAGCCCTCTAGTGGGTTCTGATTAATACAAATAAACAAGGAGAGGATAAGGAAGAGCAATACAGCAGAACTGAGAGGGAAATGAAACAAAGTCAATCTCTTAAACCTCAGGAAAGACTTTCCAGTAGCTGTGTTCCCAGGTTAGCCCTTTTGGAAAGTGAGTGAATGTAATGTGACCCTCTCTAACTCTTTGGTGTCACTGCTTCCTGCAGCCTGATTGCCACTTTGCAATTAATTGAAAAATCTATGCTTTTAGGTTGATGTCAGGTGCCTTAGCAGGGATGAATGCACTCACAGGTGTCTCAGGAAGGCTGCGGTACTGAAGACTAATTCTTAAATGGTTTCCACCTTGATTGTGCTCCCCTGCGGGTGGCACCTAACTAGGTCATCATTTTATAGCACAGTAGTTCTTGACATTGATATGAACTCCGTACTGGAGGCTATATTCTTTCATCTTCTGTATGGAAGTGCTTCACTTCCTCTTCAATCTCAATGAGCTAGATTGTGTCATTCAAATAGTATAGATTATAGATAAGACTTCTTCCGACTTTAATGCCACATTCATCTTCATGGAGTCCAGTCTCTCGAATAATTTGCTCAGCATACAGATTGATTAGGTATGGAGAAAAGATAAAACCTTGACACATGTCTTTCCTAATTTTAACCCATGTAGTGTTCCCTTGCTCCTTTGGTACAACAGTCTCTCGTGGTCTAGATATAGGTTTCTCTTGAGCACAATTAAGTGCTCTAGGATTTCAGTTCTTCTCAATGTTAATCGTAACTTGTTATGATCCACACAATCAAATGCCTTTCAAAGGGCAGCTCAAAATGACAAAGTGAGGTATTATCATGATATGTGCAGAGAGCTAGAATTGAGAAATAATAAGGGAAGAACTCACTCAGCCTTTCTCAAGCTGAGAGA
Organism: Elephantulus edwardii; assembly: GCF_000299155.1. Lineage (NCBI taxonomy): Eukaryota > Metazoa > Chordata > Mammalia > Macroscelidea > Macroscelididae > Elephantulus > Elephantulus edwardii. Next base: position 4,642,779 of record NW_006399945.1, read on the forward strand.
ACTGAAAAACAAATTTAAGCCTCAGGTTGCAACAGCACCATGGGAGAAGGATGACCATCTTCTCCTGTGCGATTAACTACCTCTGAAAACCTGCTGAAGGGTCAGCTATGGGTCAGTACTGACTCTATGGTATACAACAAAAACAACGTGGGCAATATATTGGATGATCCAGAAAAGATTGGAAGAATATGGAGAAAATACACAGAATCACTGCACTAAAATTAATTAACTGACACTGAAAAGTTTAAAGAAGTACCATAAAACAAGACCTAATGATAACGAAGGAATAAAATGAAGCTGCATTGAAGGCATTGACAAAAAAAATAACGCTCCAGGAATCGATGGGATGCCAATTAACATGTTTCAACTAACATATGCCACTCTGGATGCGCTCATCAGTCTATGCTAGGAAATGTGGAAGACAGCTGTCTGACCGACTAACTGGAAGAGGTCCATGTTTATGCCCATTCCCAAGAAAGGTGATCCAATAGAATGTGGAAACTATTGAACAATATTATTAATATCACATGCAAGTAAAATGCTGCTGAAGATCATTCAAAATTGGCTAAAATCAAGAATGATTCAAAAGAAGCTATCACAGCAGAGATATCATTATCAGATGGATCTTGGCTGAAAGTAAAAAATACTGAAAGAATGTCTATTTTTTTGCTGAATTAATGGATGACATTATCCTATCTTTATATTATTTTTTATTTTATTTTAAATTTATTATTATTATTATTATTATTATTATTATTAAAGATCCTTGGTTGCATAGTGGTTAAACATTCAGATGCTAACTTAAAGATATGTTATTGAAACCATTGGTCTCTATGTTTCTGAAAATATTACAGCCTTGGAAAAAACCCTGTACAGTTATTGTATCTTATCCTACAGGATTACTGTAAAAATCCACTTTTGGCAATGGCTCAAAGGTCTTTAAATAGGGCTGCATCATGAAAGGATGTCTGGTGGTGCAATAGTGAAACACTCAGATGATAACCAAAAAGTTGATGGTTCAAATCCATGAGTCACTCAATGGGGAAAAAAGACCTGGAATACTGTTCCTGTAAAAATCACAGCCTTGGAAAGCTTATGAGCCAATTCTGAGTTGGAATTAAAATAATGGAAACATTTTGGTTTTCTTGCTTTTATAAAATAATCTTTTCTGTGTGCATTTATTTCCAGTGATTCTTAGGTTGAGAAGAAAAGCCATGGTGCTTGGACTCCAGACTTAAAAAAAAAATTTAAAAAAATAAACCTTCTTTTGTGGATGAGCTAATCGTATGCTGGTAGTTTCAGTGTTGAGGACCACAAGGATTAATACATGTAGTAGAAGTATGTTGTAGAAGAAGTTGTTGTCATGTGCCATCAAGTCAGAACTGACTCATAGCTGACCCATCAGTGGGTTTTCAGAGTGAGTAAATGCACAGGAGAAGATTGTCTATCTTTTTCCATGGAGCAGCTCGTGGATTCAAACCACATGACTTTGATTTCCCAGCACAGCTCCTTATCACTAGGCCATCAGAGCTTCCTGTTAGTAGTATGCTTATTGTTAGGTGCCATCAAGCTGAGTATGACTCATAGCGATCCTGTGAACAAAGGATCGGAACCCTGTTCTATCCTTTGTCTTCATCACACTTCCTGACACACAAGAACCCATTGCAGCTATAACCATGTCAATCCACTTGTTTGAGGGTCTTCCTCTCCTTTGCTGACCCTCCATCCTTCCCACCATTATAGACCCACCTAGCAACATACCCAAAAGTACGTGAGGTGAAACCTCATCATTCTTGCCTCCAAAGAGCACTCCAGCTGCACCCTTTCCAAGACACACCTATTCATTCTCTTGGCCATCCGTGGGATATTCAGTACTCTTCTCCAACACCACAGCTCAAAGGTATCAATTCTTTTCGCATCATCTTTATTCATTGTCCAGCTCTCAAATTCATAGCCAGTAATCAGAAAGACTATGGCCTACATCAGACACACCTTTGTCCTCAAACTGGCATCATTACTCCTCAGTAATTTGGAGAGACCCCTAACTGCAGATTTTCCCTGTGTAATTTGTCTCCTGATTTTCTGACTGCTGGTACCAAGGATGTTAACTGAGGATCCAAGCAAGTGATATGTTGTTGTTGTTGTTGTTATGTGCCGTCGAGTCGCTTGCGACTCATAGCGACCCTAAGTACAACAGCCCTAAACTCTGCTCTGTCCTGTGCCAATCGCACTGTCTCTGACACTCCCATCCCAATTATCCCAGTCACTGAATCAATCCACCTCATAGAGGGCCTTCCTCTCCTGCGCTGTCCCTCCACCCTTCCAAGCATGATGTCCTTCTCCAAGGACCTGTCTCTCCTCACAACATGTCCAAAGTGGTGTAGATAGACATAATCACTTATCACTCAGAGTCTGGTTCTGCTTATGAGCTTTCTTCTACTGTTATAGTCACATCATTTCACTGGAGCTTAATCCACCCCTCTATGTTTTCTCCTTAGTTTTCCATGATTTTCCCCCTTAGCTCATGGACAGGACATTATTTGTGGATGCTTTATTTCTGACTTTTTCCTTAGGTTTTAAATCAGATAATTTTGTTCATAAATAAAAGAGGGTTGGTTATTATATTATTTGAGAATAATTTAGATATAAATTTTTATTTGATGGTAGTATACTTAATGACACATTAGGGTTCTTTTTAAAGAAAGGCAGAAAGTTCTAAAATAAAAGAGAAAAAAATAGTTTTAAAAAGAGGAAAAATACCTTTGAGATATTTGTGATTTATGGTATACTTGCTTTGTTGTAAATACAAATTCCCTGCCCACCATGAGACTTCTAGCTAATAACTTTAGAAAGCAGTCACATGGCTTGACTTTAAGACAAAGCTGTATGGTGTAGGAAACAACTGCCCTCAGTGTCACCTTAAAGCTTAAAAATAGCTTTCTCGTGACATTTCTTCTTCTGCCTCCACTCCACCCCCCCCCCTGCTGTTCTATCAGGAGCCACGGACTTCTAAAACAGACTCTATAGTGATTCTGAAATTTTATCTTCCCGTAACCCAGCTGACCTTTGATGTTACACCTCCTTTCATCCTTTCCTGTAGTAAATTGCTGATTTCAAGCAGGGAGGGCTTCGAACGGATTCATTTTGGTTCTATCATGGCTGATGAAGCAAAACTTAATTGGGCCAAATTTGTAAATACTGATGTACGAGAAGGGTAACTGGTATGAAAAGAAAAAAAATGTCAGGTCAGTATCATGTTAGAAACATTTATTTTTCTCTTAGTAAACAAGGATAGTGTGCCCCTTGTGTGTCAATCAAATCCATTGAGTGGCATGAGTTGGACGCAATAATGCCTCATTCAAAGATGGAGACTGCTGCTTTAATGCATGTTACTCTCCACGTTCAATGCTATAATCCAGTCTCCCATATTAGAGTCATAAAAAGGTTCATTACGTCCTTGTGTCCAATGCTTCAACCTATACTTGTTTCAATTACAATTATTATCCTCATTTATCCAATTATTTTTTTAAAAAGTGGAGTGTATAATGATTTTTCTGCATCAATCATGATTAACTAGTTCAAACCTATTCAAAACCTCACTAGCAGTTAATGCAAACACACTCTTTAAGTTTCTAGAAAATGAAAAGTAGATGATGTTAGATG
>NW_006399945.1:4647531-4713234 GCF_000299155.1 Elephantulus edwardii
AACAACAACAACAACAGATTTTATTAAAAAGAGTTTCAGACACTAACAACTATAGGTTTACCAAAGCTTCAGGTCTTTTGTTCAGAAGGTTGCTATGAGTCATGCTCAACTCAACAACAACAACAACCACCCTGAATTATACATTTATTTTAGGGACTATTTGCACTCAATCCCAATGTTGATTGATATGAATAATAATAGCCACAGTCACCATCATGAAATTGCTTTCATGTGGATCATTAATAATGTCTTTATTTCTAAGACATTTCTCAGATTACATAAAATACCCAGGCAGTTGACAACAATGTTCAAATGCAAGCATTTATTATTTCTTTGGAATTAGAGAAGAGAAATTCCATTGTTGGCGTAAGCTCTAGGAGACCGAGAATCGTATCAAATGCTCTTGATCTTGGTCTTCTCATAGCAGAGGACATACAAGAACTGTTGCCAGACTGCATTATCCAAGCAGAGTTACCTTGGGAAGTACAGGGGCTGCTATGTAAAGTGAGATTACATGCACATTGGTCCTGGATGAACAAGTGCATCAAAGGATTGCACACTTTGACAACTTTCTCCATGCAACTTTTTATCTGTCATTGGCAGTCATTTGGCTATTTCTAACTTCTTTCTCTAACATATTTTTACCAAAGTCTTAACACTCTCGTGCCAATTTGTGTTAATTAAGAGAAAAAGAAAACAAGAGGTTAGTACAATGCATTCAAGACAAACTGCATTACTTGTCTGTAGTAATCAATATCCCCCAGAATCAGATCTTCCTTGTTTCTCTCATTTTTAAGGTTTCCTGAAGTTCAAATTTGATTAAACAGTTGAACCTTAGAAAAACTAGTTACATCAATGATTTAAAAGAGGAATGTTAGTAGAAATTGAAATGAAAATTCACAAGCCATGCTGGACAATTTTCTTCCACTAAAAGCCATTTCTACTCCCACACCATCTCAAACCCTGCCCTGGGAGTTTATCTATAGATCAGACCTGAAAACAGTTATTTAGATTGGCTGCTTGCTCTGTGTGTGAGTGTGTGTGTGTGTGTGTGTGTGTGTGTGTGTGTGTGTGTTCACACTGGCTGCTTGCTAAGCATCTGTGTGTGTGTGTGTGTCCATCCCAGTTGTGGAGGTAACCAGGTGAGGAAATAGTGTGAGGAGTCTTTCTGGGTGAACAGGTAATTTGCACAGTCACTGCCACTCAGGAGGAGCTTATCAAAGGTAACAAGGCTAACTTTTGTTTTCTTTCCCTCCTTTTCTCAGACCTTCCTCCTGCTGTAGCCTTTAAAGAGATGATTTTTATAAATAACTACAGTTTCCTAAATTATTGGTCACTCCAGCCATCGTGAGAGTATCGTTAAAAGATTTGTTCCCCAATAAACTGGTTTACTGTTATCTTCAGAATTGGACTTACTGAGATTTCTCAGTTCCTTTGGAAAATGAAATAGATTTTTTTTCTTTCAACTCTAGTCTATCTCAGAGGATGGCAGAGTTGGAGTAAAGTTAATCTAACCTTCAACATAATTTGGTGACACTGTTAACCACCGGCTTTGGCTATGCTCTTTGTTTTAAGCAGAATTGCTCTCTGTTATGAAATTATTGGTTAATTACCCACTATTCTTAAGTGGCTAATACAGAAGTCAGCAAGAATAAGTAAATAAAAACAGGAAAATAAAATGCCTAATGAAGTGTCCTGGATTAGATTTTGAAATAGATAAAGAAGGTTTGTGGGGAAAAGGTGAAATCTGGAGTTGAGGTGACAGTACTCTACCCATGGCATCTTTGGTTACTGCAAAAAAGATGCTCAGCTGCAAACTGAAAGGATGAAGGGTGTAGCAGATCCAGAGATGCCTCAGGAGGAAGCTCTAAAGATATAATCAAGAAAGAGCAGCCATTACAATCTAGAAGGTGCCACAGTTCTTCTCTGACCCCGTGAGGTTGCCATGAGCCAGAGCCAGTTCCATGGTCACTAGTCATTTTAGTGTGCTCATGTTATGTGAGAGCTGGATAACGACTAAGGATGATAGAAGAAGAGCCAATGCCTTTGAGTTGTGGTGCTGGAGAAGAGTCTTGAACATACCATTGACTGCCAAGAGAACAAACAGGTCTGCCTTGGAGAGGGTAAACCCAAATATCTCCTTGGAGGCTAGGATTTTGAAACCCCATTTCACATACTCTGGACACATAGCCAGGAGAGACCAGTCCTTGGTGAAGGACATCATTCTCAAAGGGGTGGAGGGACAACTCAGGAGAGGAAGACCCCAGATGATATGGATTGATACAATAACTGGGGCTATAAGGTTTGGTGTGTAGGAATTAGTGAGAATGGCTCAAGACAGGGCAGGCTTCAGAGCTTTTGTACATAGTGTTGCTATGGGTTGTAGGCAACTCGATGGCACATAAAAACAATGACAATGTTAATTTCCTAGTCTTGACAAACGTAGCTTGTAAAATAGGGGGAAATGACAGTAAGGAATATATAGGAACTTTCGTACTATTTTTGTAACTTTAATGTAAATTTAATGTTCTGAGAAAAATCACATTTATCTGGGCTGGGGAGGGGGGTGCGGGAAGAAGCCTAATACTATTTATTTTAATAGTAACTTTGCCGAACTGCGTTCTTTTTAGTATTGAAACAGTCTCTGAATTGAATTGTTATATGGGATTTTTATCTATGAAATATGTGTTTCTATTGAATGTATACTTTTACATATCTCACATTTGAGCATTTTTGTATGTGGTTTACTTGGTTGAATTGATGCAAACAGGCTTATGAATATGTGATACATTTTGACCTTTTTGTGAAATCTGCATGCATATGCAAGCAAGTGTTAAATGGTAAATGAGAGCCTTAATAATACCTTCTGGTGGGCTCCTGCAAAACTAGGATTTAAGGACCTTCAGTGTGTGAAAGATTTAAAAGCAAAAACCTACCCCACTGGGAAAAGCTGGTATTACTGAGCAATCACAGATAAAATTACAGGATTATAAAAGAGATACTCAAAGTTTCACCTCTTCTCTTTGGTAAAAGAAAGTACTCAGAACTTTTCATCTGAGGACATTGTTTTATATCCAGAGAGATTAACTTACCAGTGAAACAATTTCAAGATGATAGATGTGCTCGCAATAAAGGGAATGGTAGCAAAGAGTAGAATTGCATGCGATCTTCATCTCCTGTGCTGAGAAGCTTCGATGAGACAACCCAGCTTGACCTTTGGCAAAGTACATGAGCCAAGGTACTTGTACAGTCCTTGTTTTAGAAACTTTCATAAAGCTAGGACCAGTGCCTAGGGAAAGACCTCATGCAGAGTTAAAACAGGTCAGCAAAAAGAGGAGGATTCTTAAGGAGGTGGATTGACAACAGACCACACAGTGAGATTAAGCACAAGGGGTGATGGTTAGGATGGGCAGATCAGGCCTTGTCTCCTGTTTCTATAGGGTCATTGTGAGTTGGAGTTGACTCAATGGCAACTAACAATAGGAACAGAGAGAAAACAGCAGTAATGAAGATATCTCAATAGAAGGCTAGACATCCTGACTCCTAATAGACCAGGATTTCAAAGGGTCACACAATTTGATGGATGGAGGGAGGGGTGGGTAAAGAAAAGGGAAAAGATCCGGTGTGAAAACAATATATACAAACTTTTCAGTGTGGAAAACAATATATATGAACTTTGTAAGTAAGCCCAAATAAATTTTAAAAAAATTTAAAATTTCACGCTCATAATTTGACCAAAAAAGTCTATGGTTATCATGGCAAATAAAATTCAAAAATTTTGAAAAAAAGGAAAACAAAAAATAAAAACACACAGTACAACAACTCAAACCGAAAGCCAAGGGTGGTGGTTGTAGTGGTATAACAAAGATTTCGAAATAAAAGTCTAGACATCTTGACTCCTAATCAAATGGATTTTCCATTAAGAAAAAGAAAATAAAAACAAACCAAAGTGGGGTGGGGGGGGGAGTATGGCGGGGGTGATAATGGTGGCCTGAAAACTCCTCCACCTGCAGTTATCCCAGGATCTGGAAGGGTCACTCGGAGGGCTCCAGAAGCATCTTTCTGACCATATTGCCACAGTTGCTGATACAGCAAGTCCTGAGAATTTTAATTTCCAGCAAGTTCACAGGTGATGGGAATGCTGCAGGCCCAGGTTCTACATTTAGAGCGGCCAGGAGCTAGACTTTCTTTTCTGAGTTTCACAGTGAATCTAGTTGAGATTTCTATATTTTTCTTTTAAAGTCCTCCATCAAATTTATATCTTTTCTTTATGTCTGTTGTTTGTTTTCTTCCCCCCCCCCCAAGTGTTGTAGTGATAGAAATAGTAGCAAGAATTGGGGTAAAAGTGTCCTGTCCTGATTGGCTTCTCTAGAAACAATTGAGGACTAGTGTTGAAGTGGTAAAGTCATAAAACCATAGGTATTTGAAGATTTGAGCGTAAAATATACGACTTCTCAATGCTTTGACTGGCCTTCCTCTTGATTTCTCTGGCTAGGTTGTAATCTCCCTCACAGCACACTGGGAAGACTGCAAAAATATGTAAGTTGAACCCCACAGGAACCTTTTGGACAAGACACTGGGAGAGTCTCAGTGATTCAAGTAGGTCACACTTGCGGCCCTGCTTACTAGAAACAGCCTTGAAAATCTGCCCCATATTTCACAGAATTTTTTTTTCGAAAGAAGAGAAGAGGAATCTCATCTGTAAAGATAAACTTTCCAAGGATGTAGGAATGGGGATTCCCTCCCCCCCCCCCCGATTATGTTTAATTTTTTACAAGGGTCCAGGAATTGAAGGAATACCAATTGACATATTTCAGCAAACAGATGCTGGCCTGGATGCACTCACCAAGTTATGCCAAGAAATCTAGAGGACAACCACCTGGCCAACTGACTGGAAGAGATCTGTATTTATTCTTATTCCGAAAAAAAGGTGACACAACAGAGTATGAAAATTATTGAACAATATCGCTAATATCACACACAAGCAAATTCCTGCTGATGATTATCCAGAAAATGACTGAAATAGTACATCAGTCAAAAACTTCCCAGATGTGCAGGCTGGATTTGGTAGAGATCGTGACACTAGGGACATCACAGCCAAAGTTAGATGGATCTTGGCTGAAAATAGAGGATTGTTGATCAGTGTTTCATTGACTATGAAAAAGCATTTGACTGTGTGGATCACAACAAATCATGGCAAAACTTGAGAAAAATGGTAATACTAGAACACTTAATTGTGCTCATGTGAAACCTATACTTCGACCAAGAAGCAGTAGTCAGAACAAAGCAAAGAAACACTGCATGGTTCAGGATCAGGAAATGTGTGCAAAAGTGATGTATCCTATCTCTATACCTTTTCCATCTATATGCCGAACAGATCATTTGGGAAGCTGGACTTTATGAGAAGGAATGTGGCATCCCAGAGTTGGAGGAAGATTCATCAATAACATGTGTTATGCAGATGACATAACCTTCCTTGTTGGAACTGAAGAGAACATGAGGTGTTTGCTGCAGAAGGTCAAGGAGAGTAGTATTCAGAATGGATTGAAGCTCAACATCAAGAAGACAAAGATTCTCACCACTTGGCCTATTGGCAGCTTCATGTTGGACAGAGAAGATATTGAGATTGTTGATATCTTCAGCTTGGTAGTTCCACAATCAACACTCTAGGCACCAGCAGTCAAGAAATCAAAAGACGATTTGCAGTGGGAAAGTGTGCTGTCAGGGACCTCTCTAGAGTCCTGAAGAGCAACAAAGTCAGGCTGGAAACTAAGGTGTGTGTGATCCAGGCCATGGTCTTCACAATTGCTTACTAATCATTAAAGAGCTGGACAATAACTAAGGATGATAGAAGAAGGATCGATGCCTTTGACTTGTGGTGCTGCAGGAGAGTTTTGAACATACTGTGGACTGCTAGGAGAACAAACAAATCTCTCCTGGAGAAGTTGAAAACAGTTTGCTTCCTGGAGGCAAGGATTTTGAGGCTGTTTCACATACTTTGGGCATGTGTTCAGGAGGGACCAGTTGGTGGAGAGGGACATCATGCTTAGAAGGGTGGAGTGACAGCTTAAGAGAGGAAAACCCAGGATGCGGTGGATTGACTCAGTGACTGGAAGAAATATGAGATTAGATGTGTCAGAAACAATCAGATTGACTAAGGATAGAGCAGGTTTCAGAATTTACATACATAAAGTTACTATGAATTGCAATCAATTTGATGGCACATAACAACAACAACAATTATTTTATAAAAATTAAGAAAATTTAGATACGCAATATTGAAGGAGTTTTGTTGGTCTAGTGGTAAGAAGCTGTGCTACAATCCAAAAGGCATGTGATTGGAATTCACCAGCTTCTCTGCAGAAGAAAGATAGACAGTCTCTTCTTGTGTAATTTACTGTCCCTAAAAACTCACTGATGCATCAGCTTTGAGTTAGTTCTTACTCAACAACACACAGCATCAATAGCAATATGGAATGTTTATTACAATCTGTGACACATGAAGGTTGAAGGAAAAATAATGTATAATCATATGTGTATATGTATACATACATAGATAATATTTTCATCATCAGAAGCATCTTTTTTTTTTTTTTAGTTTTGTCTTCACTTTTGTTCTTTCTCCTCTACTATGCAATTTATTTAAGTAAATTCTATTTTGTGGACCAGGCTGGTTGTTGCCTGTATATATCTTGACTCTTCGTTCAGGATCAAAGTCTTGTCTTCACAATGGACTGCCAGTTTGGCTTGACCTTCATCTTTCCTTCCCACCCAGATACCTCTTGCCCTTGGCTCTTACACGTCATCTCCTCTTTCATATGTAGTTAAAGCTACTCAGGTCTCTGCTGTTTTGTTACCACACCAGTTCCCTTTCACAACCATGAATGTTCTTCTTCTTGTTGTGTATTTAGAATGATATTCCCTCCAAATATCAACAGAACCAATTCATTCAGACCTTTATCCAAAAGTCTCCTTCCCTGGAAATTTTCTTAAGTCTTCTCTAATCACTCTGAAATGTGACAGTTCTCTCCCACAAACTTCAATCCTTCCTTTAATTCTTCTTCTTAGCAATCATGAAGTAACATAACATTTGTTCTACTTATTTATATTAGCTATATTTATTTTTCTTAACAACAAAAGTATACGTCATGACAAGGATTGTTTCCTAGGTTATCCTGTGATATCCCCAGGACAATATATGATGAGTCACCAGGATTCATCTGTTTGAAAATGTTGAATGAATGAATTTAGCAGTCCATCATAAATCATATTCCATGTCCACTAATACTTTTCTATGTAATAATTTTAATGGTGATGCTTTCATTTACATAGATATATGAATATGCCTATCATTTACTAAGCATTATTTTTATATTATTCTCTATTAACATTTGTATGTAAGTTTTGGCTGTTAAATAACATCTTCTCAATTGACCTTGCCTATATTCATATATACTTTGGGCATATTTCCACAAGCAGTCAGTGTTTGAAAAGACAACATAATAAGGAAATAGATGATCAGATGAAGAGGGAAAGACCCTCAAGAACATGGACTGACACAGTGACTGTAGCAATGGATTTAAGCATGATGTAAGATAGGACAAAGTTTCTATCTGTTGTGTGAATCACTGTGAGTCATAGTAGTACTTGATGACAGCAAAGTAAGTGACAAACAGATTTGCTAAAATCTCTGATAATTTCCATAGAAAAGTTTCCAGAAATCTAATTTCTTGGTCAAATATAATATTTCCTTAAACAAGCCTACATGGTGAACAATAACACCAAAAAAATTTGGATGCCTTACAACAATCAACAAAAGGGTAGTAGTTACCCTGGAATAAATTTCAAAAAATAGGTTTGAATATTTTATTGTGGTTTAAAGTTTACAGAAAAATGACTTCTTTATTCAACCATTTATGCACATTGTGTTTTATGAAATGGGTTCAAAAAGTTGACTTGTTCAAATTGCTCTCCAGAAAGACTGCATACATAAAGAAGTGCTTTAGAGGACTCTTTCCTTACATTATTTTTGCTAGGTTGAGTTGACTACCACAAACACAGACATTATGAACAATGGCTCTGAACCTAATCCAATCTCACCTGTTGGAGGGTCATCTATGGGTCAGTTCAGACTTGGCACTACACAACAACAACCTTGTAACCTTATGAACAAGGACTCAGAACTTAAAACCAACCTCTGACACACTTGACCCCATTACCATAGTCATTGTGTCAATCCATATCGTCAAAGACCTTTGTCTCTTGCACTTGTTATTGTTGTTGTTAAGTGCTATTGAGTTGAGAATGATTCACAATGAGCCTATTAACAGCTGATCTGAACTCTACCCTGTCCTCTGCCATCATCTCTCCAAAATTCTGTAAAGCAACGATGTTATTTTGAAGCCTTAGGGTATGCCTGACTCAGGCCATGGTTTTCTTTATCACTTGGTATCCTCAGAGAGCTAGACAATGAAAAAGGATGACAGAAAAGGAATTGATTCCTTTGAGTGATGCTATTAGAGAATAGTACTGAATATTCCATGGAATGCCAAAAGAAACAACAACAACAACAACAACAACTTGTATGTCTTGGAAAATGTGCAGCCAGAATATTCCTTGGAGGCAAAGATGATGAAGCTTTTCTTTCATATTTTGGACATGTAGCTAGGTGAGGCTATTCTTTGGAAAGGGATATCATGCTTGGAAAGATGGAGGGTCAGAGAAGGAGAAGAAAAGACCTCCAGTGAGATGGCTGGACATGATGACTTCAGCTTAGACAACTATCAATCATTATCTTTCTTTGCTTTCTAAGTTTTAAGGGTTAAAACCCCCACATTTATTAGATTATTGGTAAGATTTATATTTTCCCTACACACTTTTATTGGATTGTTCATATGTTTGACACATTCTTAGTCTATATCCTTATACAAGATTTGAGAAAGGCCAGCTTCCTTTTAGTAATGTATATGTTCTTTATATTTGGATAAACATTTTAAAAATACTCTTTTTCATTTTATTTCAATATGTTAATAGTATTATTACTTTTATACAGAAAATACTCATTTATATGCAATGAGATATAATGTATCTTTTTGTTTTAAATTTTTTTTGTAATATTGGCTTAAGAAGATTAGACTCATCCTAAATCTGTGTAAATATTTCTATATAATTCTAATTATTTGATACATTTATTATTTTCTTTAAATTGTTATTCAACTTCCTCAATTCTTTTTATAGAATATTATCACTTTTCTTGACTTGGAATTGATCTTTACATAGTAAATATATAAATTTTAAAGATTTTTAATTGTAATTTTAATACAAACTTACAGAAAGTTGGGCTTTCATTCATTTATTGTTGCTCCTTTTCCTCCCTTCTCTCCTCAATTCACCCATCCCCCACCCCCCCAAAGAGATTGCCTTTTTTATTGTGGGTTTCCCATTTGGGAATAAGGGTGCAGACTCTCTGGCTGCTTCATGCTGGACGGTGGTGTTGAGATGAAGATCAAGAGGAACCCATGTTAACACTTTACTGGTGGTCTTGAGTAGAAGCTGTGTGTCTTCTTGTTCAGTTAGAAGATATTTTCATGGTGTTTTCTGCCCTCTGGACTGCAATGTGTTTGCTTGAGTGAGTCTAGTGGGAGTGGCTAGTTGAACTTTGAGGCTTCATCCACCTTCACTTCTTTAGCTGGCAGTTAAATTTCCCTTTTGTCTCTTGAACAAGGCTCAGAGTTCAGAATCTGGAACAAGATTCAATGTTCACGGTGCCAATAGGAAAGGGAACAAACTGAGGTCCGTGGCCAGGGACAGCACTTCTGCCTCTGGTACCGCCATCATTGCCCCCTTCTTCTCCACCAAGTGGTCTAACTGTAACTCAAAATAGGTATTATTACTTTGCCTTTCCACAAATGGAGAAGGGGCTTCTAGAGTGGTGAATAGACTTGCTCAAGGTTGAAAAAGTAATAAAGGCAGTAGAACTAGAACTCAAACCAAGGTTGTCTAAGAGTTGTGAGGTGGTAAGCTCCTTGTGATGTTTGGGTTGACCATCTTCTGGAAGTCCTAATTATATTCTTTAGAAGTTTCTACTCTGATTATGTTTTATTAATCTGTATAATTCAGTAACAATAATGTCCTTCAAGCTGTATTATATTGTGGAATTTAATGAAACAAAATGTGGGTAAATGGCTGAAGGGGAACGAATTTGCTTTGTATATTTTTACCTAAATGACAATAAAATATTAAGTCCCATCTTCTTAGACTTATTCTTGGACAAATACTACCCTTTTGATCATATATGACTGATTTGTCCAAGGAGTTTATACCTCCCTGGTGTTATTATTCACTTTTTAGGTGTAATTATTGCTTGGCTAAAAATTGAGCCTGGGGGTGAATTCTATTTCAGATTTGAAGACCATCTAAGTGAGAGCCACAATCATGAAGATTCCATCAGTCTCAATCACAGCAGGGTTCTTGTGGATTATTTTTGTTGAGCTTTATTCTATACTTTTCTCCCTGTCTATAAAGGACCTTTTAGTGTGTTCCTCTCATTAGCCATCAGTGGTAGGGACAGGGTATCATCTAGCTCTGTTGGTCATCAGGTCATGGAGGGTGCAGTTCACATGGACTAATTTCCCCCATACATCTTATATTCTCTTCATTTTTTTTTTGCCCTGAATGAAGAGACATTAGTAGTTGTAATTATCTTTTAAGGCTCAAGACTCTCCTTTCCAAAGTAAGCTTTAGAACATTGTTTTTGTGGATTATTTTATGCCAATACCAAGATTTTGCCATTGAATAGAGTCCTCCGACCTTAGAACCAGGAGCTAATTTCCTCAATTTATTTGGTTATAGCTAAGAACTTTCTCAACAACTTGCATTACGTAGTTGACACAAATTGCTTGTTGAAACTGAAGAAGGCCTTGATTTTCTGAGGTGTCTGCTGCAGAAGGTCAAGGACTGCAGCCTTCAATATGGATTGAAGCTCAACATTAAGAAGACAAATATTCTTGCAACTGGGCCAATCGACAGTACTATGACAGACAGAGAAGAGATTAGATTGTTCAGTTTAAGCTTGCCTGGATCAATAAACAACATTCTTGGCACAAGCAGCTAGGAAATAAAAATAAAAATTTCAGTAAGAAAATTTACTGTCAGGGACCTCTTCAGAGAGCTGAATAGCAAGGGTGTCATTCTAGAGACTAAGGTGTGCCTGATCCAAACCATAATCTTCTCAATTACTTGCTATGCATCAGAGAGGTAGACAATGACCAAAGATAATAGAAGAAGAATCGATGCCTTTGGGTTGTGGTGCTGGAGAAGAGTATTGAATACACCATGGTTTCCAAGAGATCTAACAGTTCTGTCCTAGAGAAGGTAGAATCAGCTGCTCCTTGGAAGCAAGTATTTTGAGACTCCATCTCACATAATTTGAGCATATAGCCAGGAAGGATGAGTCTTCGAGGAAGGATATAATGCTTGGATGAAGTGAAAATTATTTAGTAATATCATTAATATCACATGCAAGCAAAAGTCTGCTGATTATCCAAAAATGACTGGAACAGCACATCAACAGAGAACTGCCAGAAGTCAAGGCTGGGTTTAGAAGAGGCTGAGGGATATTTAGCTAATGTTAGATGGATTTTGGCTGAAATGGAAGCAGGGAGTACTAGAGGAATGTCTATGTTTAATTGACTATGTGAAGACATTTGCTTTGTGGACAACAAACTGTGGCTATCTTTGAGAAGAATGGGAATCCCAGAACACTTGGTCGTACTTATATGAAACCTATGCTTAGACCATGAGGCAGTCAATCAGAACAGAGCAGGGAAACACTGCATGGTTCAAAACTGGACACAAGGGATGTGTCCTATTTCCAAACCTTTCCAGACTATATGGAAAACAGATTATCTGGGAGGCTGAAACTGAGGAGGACCCAAAGTGCTTGCTGCAGAAGGTCAAGTATGGATAAGTTAATATCAAGAAAACAAAGATTCTCACCATTGGGCCAATTGGCAGTATCATGATAGATGGTAAAGATACTGAGATTGTTAATATTAGGACTGCAGAGTAGGACTATATAGTACTATATATACATAATAGCCTACTGATAGCAATAATCCACCACTAATATGATTATCAAGAACTTAAAATTTTTATGGCTGTGTTCTCCTCATTCTTGTCTTATTTTTAAAAGTTATACTATATCCACATACACAAGACATAACAGCCATTACATAGAATATTTTCCCTACTATGTAATTTGTGTCTTAATTCTGCAGGCAATTGTATGTATATGCCTTCACTATTTATGTATTATACCTCTAGCCATTTTAGTAATTTGAATTTTGCTCTAATTGATACCTCTGGAAGGGATTAACAGACTTATATGCACTGATTCTTGACTGTTAACCAGATGTGGGTCCAAATTATTGACAATAAAGAACTCGGTAATTTCTTCTTAATCCCTTCCTGGGGTTTAATTTAAAATAAAATTTGAATATCCAAATAACTAGAAACACAGCCACATAAGAACAATAATAGCATATACATAAAGTTGCTTGTAGAATTAAGATAAATGGGATTGTTTGAAGAATATAATGTTTTGTTATCTTTACCTGTGTTTTGTATGTGGCTGTAGTATAATAATTTTTTTTTAAAAAACCCTCAAAAAAATAAAAACCTAACCCAACAATGTTGGCAGAAAACAGAGAGGACATGTGAGCCCTTCACACTTACAAATCTATTACTTCTCTCTCAGTTTGTCATGTTATATTGGCTTATGAAACATTGTAATAACAGCTATATTAGCAAGGTCACCCATAGTAGACAGATTTCAACTGTGTTTCCAGATTAAAGCAGTTTGACCATTCAGTTTTGAATCAATTAGCCAATGTAAATCTTATAAATAACAGTGCATTGTTTATGAAATAGTATCACAACATGAGCACCTCCCAAAAAAGCACACAAAATACAATTGGAGAATCACTACTTCCTCAAAACAGGGTCAACTTTCATGAAGTAAGTGGAATAAAGCTTTCAAAGTCTTTATGTGCTGATGAATCATACTTCAAAATGAGCACATAGTCATGAACATCCAGTTATAATCAGAACATGGAGTACACAAATCCTGAATCAAGGTAAACTGGAAATGATAAAAAATTAAATGGAAAGCTTGAAGAGAGAAATGTCTGTCTTGGACACAGAAGACTAAAATGACTAGCAGTGACAATTTTTAAATGAACAATCGTATGTGTTACACTATGTTGGAATTGACAAATTGATGAAAAGTATCATGTTCATCTTAAAAAAGAACATTTCAATATATGTCATAAAAACCATCATTGTCAGTAGAATATCATACTTTGGAGGGTGAAGGAACAGCACAAGAGAGGGACACCCTGGATGAGATGGATTGAGACTCAGTAGTGCCTGGGGAAATGGGGGTAGGTGTGTCAGAGACAATGAAATTGGCTCAAGATAGAGCAGATTTCAGAATTGTTGTACATAGGGTCACTATATGAGTCGCAGATGACTCGATGGCATATAATAAAAACAAAAACAATATCCAAATATCTTCACCTGTTAATATAACTATTATTCTATTTACCCAGTGTTTTTGAGTCAAAAGTGACTCATGGCTGATGCTCCAGGAGATTTCTTTGAGGCTGTAAACTACATGGAATGATATTTTCTATTTTTCTCCTAGAGCACCATTGGTGGATTTAAACACCATAGAAGTCCTACCTTTCAATTAGCCATTTAGCTCCCTGATGACTATACAACAATCTCCCTTTATTCTTTTTATTTAGCAAATATGGATGCCTCAGAAAAAGAAATTGATGAGGTGGATTGATTCAGTGACTGGGGTGTGTCAGAGACAGTGCAATTGGCACAGGATAGAGCAGAGTTTAGGGCTGTTATACATAGGGTCATTATGAGTTACAAGTGATGCAATGGCACATAACAACAACAACAACATTACAATCTTGCTTACTGAAACTGAAGAGAACCTGAGGCGCTTGCTGCAGAAGGTCAAGGACTGCAGCTCTTCAATATTGATTGAAGCTCAACATCAAGAAAATAAAGATTCTCACCTCTAAGCCAATTGTCAGCATCAGGATAGATGGTGAAGAGATTGAGATTGTTAACAGCTTCAGTTTGCTTGGCACCACAATCAACCCTCCTGGTACCAGCAGTCAGGAAATCAAAAGACTAATTGTACTGGGAAAGTCTGCTGTCAGGGACCTCTCCAGAGTACTGAAGAGCTACAGTGTCAGTCTGGAGACTCAGGTGTGCCTGATCCAGGCCATGTTCTTCACAATTACTTGGTATGCATCTGAAAGCTGGACAGTGATTAGGGATCACAGAAGGAGAATTGATGCCTTTGAGCTGTGGTGCTGGAGAAGAGGAGTGAATATACCATGGACTGCTAGGAGAACAAACAAGTTTGTTCTGGAGAGAGTGAAACCATGCTGCTCTTTGCAGACAAGGGTTCTGAAGCTTTGTCTGCCATACTTTCAGCATGTTGCAAGGAGGAACCAACCAGTCCTTGGAGAAGAACGTCATGTTTGGGAGGGTGGAGAGATAGCATAAGAAAGGAAGACTTTCAATGAGATGATTAAATTAGTAACTAGGTTACAGGTGTAAGTGTGTAGATGATAAGGTTGGCTCAGGATAGAGCAGGTTTCAGAGCTGTTGTATATAGGGTTGTTGAAGGAAGAATATGACAATTGCCCCACCACCCCCAAGCTTGATCACTTCTTGAGAAAGTATCACCTGAGCTGGTCACGCCAAAGACCAGACCAGACAATGGATCCTGATAAAGTCTGAGCTTGAGAAAACAAACAAACAGACAAGCTAAAACCTAACTAAATTAACACACAGAATTCCAAGAAGTACCATTTTAGTCCTCCCCAGGACCCCAATAAAAAGGAAATCTCCCAAACTGTCCACACACCATTTGGATCCTGTCTGCATGCCCTGTGGCTGGGTCACTTGTCATCCCTCTCAGACCACACAATAAAGGCCTGTTCGTTTCTTGGGACCAATTCTTTTCTTTATTTCTCTCCCTCATGCCCTCACTACTTTGCACCCTTGCACTCTTTTTTTATATCTAACAGTTGTGACTTGAATGCACATAACAACAACAACAACAACATTATTAACTTTAAATGATCACTGGTGATTCAAATGCAAAAACCTAGAGCAAATGATTGTTGCTGTTGTTAGGTCATTGAGTTGAGTACAATTCATGGAGATCCTATGAACAAAAAATTTGAACCCTGTTCAATCCTGTGCATCTTCACATTTTCTGACACACAAGAGCCCATTACGGCAGTCACCACATTAATCCACATGGTGGAGGGTCTTCTTTCCATTGCCGGCCTTCCTCCTTCCTAGAAGCATGTCCTTATCCAAGGAAAAGCCCCTCCTAGTAATATGCCCAAAGTATATGAGGTGAAGACTCATCATTCCTGTTTCCAAAGAGCAATCAGGCTGTGCCCTCTCCAAGAAATATTTGTTCTTTTGGCTGTCCCTGGGATGTTCAATGCTCTTCTCCAGAACCACAGCTCAAATGCATCAATTCTTCTATCATCCGTATTCACTATCCAGCTCTCACATGTATGACAAGTGATTGGAAAGACTGAATCTGCGCATTTTAGTCCTCAAACTGGTATCATTACTCCTCAATAATTTGAAGTGGTCCCTAACTGCAGATTTTCCCAGTCCAATGTGTCTCCTTATTTCCTGAATGCTGGTACTAAGGGTGTTAATTGTAGATCCAAACAAGGTGAAGTTACTGATAGTTTTAATATCTTCTCCATCCATTATAATGTTGCCTATTCATAAGAATCTTTGTTTTCTTAACATTGAGAATCAATCCATACTGAAGGCTGCATTCTTTGATCCTCTGCAAAAAGTACTTCAAGTCTTTCTCACTATCAGCAAGCAAGGTTGTGTTTTCTGCATAACACAGGTTATTGATGGGTCTCCCTCCATTCCTGATGTCACTTTCCTCTTCATAGGGTTCAGCTTCTGGAATAATTTGCTCAGCATACAGATTAAATAGGTATGGAGACAGAATACAACCCTGATACCCTCCTTTCTTAATTTTAAACCATGCAATGTTCCCCTCCTCTATTCTCACAATAGATTCAGTTAACAATCAGCTGGGGGCTGGAAGCCTCTTTTTTTAAATTTTATTAGTTTTAATGAACACTTACAGATATTTTGGGTTTCATTCATTCATTGTTGCACTGTTTTCTCTACCCTCCTCCCCAGTTCGTTCTTCTTTCCCCCCCCCCATGTCTGTTTTAATTGTCCAATTGCCACAGTGCTTGTCAAAGCCAGTTCTGATTAATCTCCTTTGTCAGTGTGTCTTTTGCCATTCCCTAGCACTCCTCCCTGAGAAAGACTCCACCCTGATTCATAAGGAAAAGGGGATGGGCGTATTCTCTTAGCTACTTCCTGCTGAAAAGGGACGCTGTGGGTTTCAGGGTGAAGATCTTCTCTCACTACTCTAAGGGCCCCTTTGGCAGTAGGAAACACATAGACTATTATGGAGATTGATTTTGGAATTTAGATGCACTGTTATCAGTTGTGCTTAGCCGTACATGTTCATATCCTTGAAGATGTATCATGGAAGTGTTGCAGCCTAGAAGATACAAATTTAACTAACAAGTTAAAAGTGCATGAGTCAAAAATTGAAAAGCAATAATATTCTGAGTAGAGGTTCTAATAGTGGCACAAGTCAAGTTACAGAGGTAAGGTGGTTCCATTGCCATCCTTACTCTAACTTAATTATCTTTTTTAAATTTAAATTTGTTATTCATTTCAGTGAAAATTTAAAGAGGCTTTGGATTTCCATTCATTAATTGTTGTAGATTTGTCCCCTCCCAAGGCTCCCCCCCTCAGACATTACCCTCTTGGAAAAGTAAAAGAAAAGTTTCTTTCATTGTTTTACAAACCCTCCCCCAGGTCCACTCCATCATGTAGCCATCGCTCTAGACTCCTGTCATGACAGAAATACCTAATCACATATCTCTTTTAAACAGTTTTCTCCCTCCTCTGTTTCAGTGCAGTATACATTATTGAACCCATCTTACTCAGTCTCTCCCCAACCCCAAGGTCAGTCCCATTCTACAACAGTGGCACCATGCAATATTTGTCCTTTTGTGACTGGGATATTTCACTCAGCATAATGTTCTCCAGAGTCAACCATTTTGAATAATATTGCGTGAGTTCCTTGTTTTTCAATGCAGCATAATATTCCATTGTGCGAATATACCACAGCTTCTCTATCCATACGCTTGTTGATGGGCACTTAGGTTGTTTCCAACTCCTTGCTATTGTGAACAAAGCTGCAATAAACATGGGTTTGCATATATCTGCTTGGATGACAGTTATGGTCTCTTCGGGGTATATTCCCAGTAGTGGAATTGCTGGGTCAAATGGTATCTCTATTTGCAACTTTTTGAGAAAGCACCATACCACTTTCCACAGGGGTTGCACCATTTTACACTGCCACCAACAGTGAATAAGGGTTCCAGTTTCTCCACAACCTCGCCAGCATTTGTTGCTTGCTGGGCTGGAAGCCCCTTGTTTAAGTCAGTCAGAACCTGATGGGTTTATCTTTGTTTTTAAAAGTCTGTAGTGTTAATTGTGTTTCAGGAGAATATTGTTCTAAGTGGTACAACACTTGTTTATCAGTTTATTGGATTGAGATAACTTGAAGTCCCTGTGATACTGAAAGCTGTGCCACTATTATGTCAAATACCATAAGCATTACCCCTGGTGGTCTAGGAAGCAGAATTGGCATCCCCAGCTTAAATAACTGATCTTTGAAAGCCCTATGAACATTAGAGGAATGAGAATAGTTACAGTAATGTAGCAGTAGAATCCAGATTGAAAGCCAGTTGAAATGAGCAAAAAGAATAACAAACATAATGTGATAATTGGAACATGGAATATGTAGCTTGAATGTTGGAAAACTGGAAATTGTTAAAAATGAAATGGAACACATGACCACTGACTGACATATTAGGCATTAGCGAGATGTGATGGGCCAGCTTTAGCCACTTTGAATCAAATAATCATATTGTATATTGTGCTGAGAATGAAAAACAGAATGGTGTTGTATTTGTAGTCAGAAAGTTAATTTCAATTTCTATCCTGAAATACAATGTAGTGAGTGATGGGTTAATATCCATACACAGCCAAGGAAGAACTGTTAACATGACTAATATTCAATTATATACTTTTATATCTAGAGCCAAAGAGGAAAAAAATTAGAATTTTTGCCAAATCTTGCACTGTGAAATTTACCGCATGCAATAAAAATGAAGCAAAGGATTAGTAGATGGAAAACATGGTGTTGGTAATATACATGAGAATGAAGATCACAGGATAGAATTTTGCAAGTCCAACAACTTATTCATTGAAACATCTTTCATTTTCAACCACGCTACAACTTTTCACATGGACATCACCAACTGAAATCTCTCTCTCTTTGTCATTGCTGTCTCAGAACTGACTAATTGAAGAATTTCTAGTGAATTTTTAAGGCTTTAAATTGCAAGTAAATCACAATCTCGTCCTCTATGATTTATAACTTCTGAAAACCTAGTAGATCAATTATGAGTCAATTCCAATTACAGCACACAAGAACAACAACAAAGCATATGAGAAGAGATTACCTAGCTTCTCATGGATACAATTGTTAGAGACATGCAGTTTTAGTATTAACAGCCTATGGACTATATCACCAGAGCCCCCCCCCAATAGAATATACAGGAATAAGAAAAGATGCTTATATGAAAAGAGATAATAAAGAAGCCCAATGTCAGTAACAGCAAGGTGAATGCTGATAAAGGAATAGTCAGTCCATCAGTTACAGACAATTTAAGTTCAAACTAAAAAATGAAAATAAGCCAAGAAGAGCAAAATTATGACTTTGTATATGTTGGGTGATGTTTTCAAGCCAGCTCTAACTTATAGTGACTCCTATCATGTCTATATAATCTATAGTGCCATAGATGGAAACATTGATCCATCCAGAACCATCATCACAATAGCTGTGCATATGCCTGAACTATGTTATCAACCCATCATCTTGAATGTGTTGAGTCTTGAGTATCTTCTTTTTTGTGAGGCCTTTATTTTTCCAACATGATGTCTTTCTCCAGAGGCTGGAGATAGCATATCCAAAAAACTGAAACGGAATCTTGCCATATTTGCTTCTTGCTTCCAAGAAGTATTCTGGTAACACTCTTCCAAAGACCATGGTATATTATTGAATAATTTTTGCCAGCATCAGAATTTAAAAGACTTAATTGTTCAGTTCTCTTTATTCATTGTCCAACTATCACATGCATTTGATGTGATTAAAAATACCATGTCTTGTATGCTAGGCAAATTTGAATCCTAGAATGACATCACTGATATTGAATATATCTCACCTGAATTTAAATTCTAACTTGGAGAATAGATACAATACATTGAATATTGATGGCTAAAGATCAAATGAGTTTGAGATGACATCAAAGGCATCACAATGAAAGCAAAAGGTCATTAAAAAGACAATGAATATTCTTTAAAAAGTAAAACATAGGTATCAGAAGAGATGCTTCAAGTTGTTGAAACAAATAAAAAAGTAAAAATAAGAAATAATAAAAGAGCTTATCAGATTCAAAGGGCAGTCTGAGAAGACAAAGTAATAGAATTAAGTTTTTAAAGACTTAGAGTTAAAAAATCAAGGGGAAACTCAAACCTCCAGCCGCCAGTTGCATTATTAAAGGATCTTGTGGACAAACTAAGGCATTCTGGTGCTGTAGTCTGTAATGTGCTGTGCTGCTAACCAAAAAACTGTACATATCCATCCATTTGAATCTATCAGCAGTTCAGTGGAATAAAATGGGTAGTTTCCTCTCATTAATATTTATAACCCTAGAAATTCAGTAGAGGAATACTGTGAGTCACTATCAATGTGATGATAGTGAAAAGGGGGAAAACCAAAATGGACAAAATACCAAATGATGTTATTTTTGTTATTGTTAGATGCTGTCAAATTGACTGCAACTGAACTCAACTTAAAGTGATCCTATGAATAATGGATTTGAACCTTGTCCTAGCCTGCACTCTCCTTATCATCTCTGATATACCTGAGCCCTTTGCTACAGTCATTGTGTCAGTCTCTCTTGTTGAGAGTTTTCCTCTTTTAGCTGACCTTCCATCCTCCAAGCTTGGTAACTCTTTCCAAGGACTGGGCCCTTCTAACAACACGCCCAAAGTATGTGAGATGGAGCTTTGTCGTTCTTGCTTCCAAGGAACATTCTGATTGCACTTTCTCCAAGACCGACTTGTTATTTTGGCAGTCCATGAAATATGTAGCACTCTTATCCAACCCTACAATTCAAAGACATCCTTACTTCTGTCATGCTTATTCATTGCCTGACTTTCAGATTCCCAGCAAGTAATTGAAAAGATGGTAGTTTGTATCAGGTGCACCTTAGCCTTTACACTAACATAATTGTTCCTTAGCATTTTGGAGAGGTCTTGACAGCAGATTTTACCAATGCAATATTTCTTCTAATTTTTTGACTGCTTGATCAAGAATTGTTGACCATTTTAATCTTAAACACTATAGTAAGCAACAAAAGAAGATGGAAGGAATAATCAGTCACTGTATCAAAAAGAATGAGTGGTCATTTAACCATTTCAGGAAGCATAGTCCCACAGAAGACATTCAACATGCACTAAAGACATTGGCAAACCACAGCTCTCTAGGAATTGATGAGATACAAAAGGAAGAACTCTAGAAGCACTTATTTTTATCTCTGCCAAGAAATTAGGAAGACAAATCAACTTGGAGAGATCTATATTTGTGTTTGTTCCAAAGAGAGGAGATACAATACACACGGAAAGTTATAGGACAGTAACATTACTATCACTTAAAAGTAAAATTTAACTGAACATAATACAAAGTAACAATAGCAGTATATTGGCACTAAACTACCAGAAGTTCTTTATGGATAAATAATGATAAATGAAACTAAGTATATAATTTCTAATGCCAGATGGAATTTACCTGAAAGCAGAAAATACTGGGAAGAAATGTGTATGTAGGTATCATCAAAGGAGTTTAAGTAGCAAATGTCTGTCAAGCATCTTTCTAAGGTGCATATTTCCTGAAGTAAACCCAGTGGCTATTAAGATTTGATTGGAGATTTTGCCAAGAAATTGGGATGAACCCCCAAAAGACAGAACTTTAAAGAAAAACTCTTAGATTCCTTTCACATGTATATAGGTCTATGTTAGCAAGGGAGCACCTTTCATCTAATGATCAGGTAACCCAGGACATGATCTGGAATTCTTTTAAATATCTACATTTTTTTAAAAAAATTATTTATTTATTTATTTATATTTATCATTGACTATGGAAAAAAACATTCAAATGTGTGGATTAAAGATAAAATTGTAAAAATTAAATTAAAAATAATATTGTGAAAAAATGAAATGACATAAAAACTAAATTGTGCTCATGTGGAACTTGTACGTAGAAGAAGAAGCAGTTGTTTAAACAGAATAAAGGGATACTGTATGGTTTATATAATCAGGAAAGCTGTAAATCATTGTTGTATAGTTTCACTATATTTAGTCAGTCTATATGTTGAGCAAATAAGCTGGGAAGGTGGACCATATGAAAAAGAATAAGCATTTAAGATTAAAAGAAGAGGCATCGATAACATGAAATACATAGATAACACAATTTTACTTCCTCAAAAATAAGAAGATGTGAAGTATTTATTGATGAAGATTAAGGATGCCAGTATGGATTACCTCTCAGCATAAATAAAAGGAAAATCCTTAAACCTTGACCAATAAGCAACATCGTAATAAATGGGGAAAATATTGAAATTGTCAATGTCTTAATTTTACTTAAATCAATAATCAAGGAATATGAAAAAAAAACAACTAAGAAATAAAAAGTCCTATTGCCCTGGTCAAATGTGCTGAAAAACTCTTCTTAAATGTGTTTTAAAAAAGAAAAGAGAAAGCAAAGATACCACTTTGAAGACTAAGGTTCAAATAACCTTGAACCATGTTGTTGGTGAAAAGTAGTGACTGAACCACAGACTGCCAGAAACGTGAGCAGATCTGTCTTAGTGTAGCCACAATACACCACATAATCAAAGATGGGGAAATTTTGTCTCAAATATTTTTTTCATCTTTTTAGAAGGGACTACTCCTTGGAAAAAGACTTCCTTCTTAGTAAAGTAGAAGGGCAACAACGAAGCTTAACCCCCTGAAGGAGACAGACTGATACAGTGTCTGCAATAGTGGGGTCGATCGTGGAAATGAATGTGAAGATCGCACAAGACCAAACAGGGGTTTTATTCCCCTTGTAATTAGTATTTAAATAATTCTAGTAGATTTTAAAACACTGACTAAAATCATACTTGAAAGTCAGCTCTGAGGGATGTAAAATTCTAGGATCACATTTTAGTTTTGAGAATCCTTAATACCTTACTCCATTTGTTTTTGGAGTAAAATTGTGTACTTCAATATTTTCTCCATTGAACCTTCCCTTGCTTATTGGTTCACTTATCATCATTTTTCCATTTTAATGTCTTTAATTTTAGTGCAGTTTTCATCTAAGGGTATTCTAGTGCCATGAGGGAACTCTGGTAGCCTAACAGTTACAGAATTGCACTGTCAATCCAATGGCAAGCAGTTAGAATCCAGTAGCTGCTCTGTGGAAGAGAGATGGATGTATAACCTCTGAAAATCTGCTGGACGATCAGCTGTGAGTCAGTGCTGACTCCAAAGCAATGAGTTGACTCTATTTTTCTCCCCTGGAGCAGTTGGCATATTTAAACCAATGATCTTCTGGTTGTCAGTCCAGCACATGAAACACTTAACAATGGGGATTATAACTATGCACAAAATAGAATTCCTTCTTTTAAGGATCATACATTCTAATGGACCAAGTCCAGAGGGAAGGAGTGAGAGAAGGAGGGAGGGACAGACAGAGGGAGGCCGGTGAGCGAGAGCGCTCAGGAGTAGAATTCTTACCTTCCATGAGGCGTCAGGATTGATTCTGTCAGTGTACCTCATATGTAGCCTCTGCCCATCTCTGGGAGAAAGGCTATGTGTTGCTATGATGCAAATCATGTTTTATAGGAATCTTTTAGGGTAAAATGGATTAGAAAGAAAGGACTTGTATCTTTTTCTGAAAAATCAGCCAGATAAATGATAGGTTCACAAGGTTCAAATGCGCAGCAGAACATATTAACTGTTGCAAGACTAGAGAGAATTTATTTTCATTGTGTGGGAGATCACCATATTTTGGGAGCTGACTGTACAACACCTAACAATAATACATATTGCTAGAGAAACAGATGGACAGACAGATAGATAGACAATTTTAATAACACTATACAAATTACATGGCATGTTACCATGCATGGCTGTATTTTATCCTGACAAAATGCTTGTGAATTAGCAGGCAGGACAGGTTTGTTCCTCACATCACAGGGAAAAAATATTCTCAGTAATTCTAAGTGACATCTAGTATACTTAAGAGACACGGCTTACATTACATCTCTTGAATCCAAATATGCTCCTCAATTATTTAATATTCTGTTTTGTTTTTTTTCATTATGCATCACATAAAATCTATACTGGCATCAGGATATGATGTATTTTTAACCTAAAGAATTAAATTAAGGATATTAAAATATCTAGTAGAGAGAAGTGTGTAAGGAGCCCTGCAGGTGCTTGGGGAAGACTGAATGGGGAAGCCTTCACAGTGGAAGAAGCTTTGTTGAAGAAGCTGGCATTTGGGGAGACCTTGCATATAGACTGAGGAACTCCTATAGACAAACACATGCTTGAATGTGCTGAACATAAATGAAAGATGGGGAGAGTTTATTTATTGTTCATTTGATCTTTCTGTATGTTTAAGTACAGACAAATTCAGAGATCTTGAGGATGGCACTGGATAGGGCAAATTTCAGATCTGTTCACAGGGTCGTTATGCATTGCAGTCAACTCAACAGCACCTGATAACAACAATACCTGGTAGGCATCGTGCTAGGATAGAGATACAGAAATTGAGGAGTAAGAAGCTTCACCTATTAGGAGAAACATTTTCTCCAGTCGTATCCAAACAGGAGACCTAAATGATTGAAACTTCTTTCTCTCTCCTTCAGCATCCCACAAGGATAAGGAGCCAGAATTTGAGCAGCAGAGAAACTCAGAGCTGGGATTTTCAGTGAATCTCTTGGCAGACTCCTTGAAAAATCAGTTTGCTTGGAGCATAGTATTTCTGAAAAGAAGTGATAGGAGAAAAGATATGAAAAGTAGGTTGAAAGATTTTAGTAGACTAAGTGTCATGAAGCACAATTTATTTTTACATCCTGAAGAGCCATTGAGAGTTTTAATTTTTTGTGGGAAGAAAACATAAGATACCAGTACAGCATAACAGAAGTAGCACTATCTTGAATTCAGTGAGAACAGGATTGAAAAAATCAGCTCCATCACTTTTGAAAAGGATGACACATTGGGGAATATTTTGCTCATTTGTAGAAGTGGGAATTATCATTACTGTTATCACTCACTCAATTTATTTTTTATTCATTTTTAATCAAGCATATTTGCTAGTTGCTGAATTTCAGCATTGTTTTAGAGTTACATTGTCCAGTACAGTAGCCACTCACCTGGTGAAAGCATTGAGGAATTGGACTATGATTTGTCTGAATTGAGCTGTGCTTAAGTATAAATTTCATAACAAATTTTTCAAAACTAGTGTAAGTATTAGAACTCAGATGACTTTGTGAGTAAAGAATTGTGCTACCAATTCAAAGACAGGCAGTTTGAATCCATTAATCTTCCCTTGGGGGTCGGATCATCACCCTTCTTCTGTGTGACTTACAGCTTCTGAAAACCCACTAGAGGGCCAGCTATGAGTCTTTTCTGACTCAAAGGCCCATTACAACAATGACAGCATAATTAATAATTGTAAGTTGAATATACACTTCAATAACTATACAGTGGATGCAGTGGATTACTTAAGATATGTTATTTTAAAATTCGTTTTGCAATCCTTTTTTATTATTAATATAGCAACTAGAATATTAATATGGCTGTTGTCTGAAGAGAGCAAGGGGACACTGCATGGTTGAAAATCAGGAAAACTGTGAGGCAGGTTTGTATCCTTTCTTTAAATCTACTCAATCTGCATGCTGAACAAATCATTACAGAAGGTGGACTCTATGAAGAAAAATAGGACATTAAGATCAAAGGAAGACTCATTAAGAACCTGTGTTATGCAGATGACACAATCTTCCTTGATTAAAGTGAGGAGGACTTGGAATACTTGCTGCAGAAGATCCCATCACAACAACAAGAAGATAAAATTCCTCACCACAGGACCAATGAGCAACATTATGATCGATGGAGAAAGCACTAGAACTGTCAACAATTTTATCTTTCTTTGATCCACAAGCAATGTCATTGATACTAGCTGTCAGGAGATTAAGAAGTGTATTGCATTGGGCAAGTCCACTGCCAGGGACCTTCCCAAATTACTGAGGAGCAATGATGTCCATTTAAGACTAAGGTATGCCTGACTTAGATCACGGTCTTTTCAATAATTTACTATACATATGAGAGCTGAATGATGAATAAAGAGAAGAATTCATGTCTTTGAGTTTGATGTTGGATAAGAGTATTGAATATCTTATGGACTGCCAAAAGGACAAACATAAATGTTTTGGGGAAAAGTACAGCCAGAGTGATCCTTAGAGGCAAGGGTGGTGAAGCTTCATCTTACACACTTTGGACATGCTGCTAGAAGAGAGTATTGTTTGGAAAAGGGAAGAGAGGAAGAACTTCAATGAGAAGGGCTGACACACTGACTGACAAATGGGCTAAAGTGAATCAGAGATTGTGAGAATGATACACAATAAGATAGGGCTCAGAAATATTGTTCATAGGGTCCCTTTGAGTTCTTGGCTTGGTGGCTCCTAATAACAACTGGGATATTTGAAAATACATGTGTGTAGGATTTGTGATTAGGTAGCACTGTTATAGATACTGGAGATTATCGTTATTATTGTTTGGTGCCATCAAGTTGAGTACGACTTATAGTCACACTTTGAACAACTCAACTCTGTCCTATCCTTTGCTCTTCTTATGATTTCTGACATACTTGAACCTGTTGCTATAGTAATTGTGTAAATCCATCTCATTTAAGGTCTTTCTCTCTATTGTTTCCCCTCCACCTTTCCAAGCATGCTTCTGGAGAAAAGAAACAGTATTTTGGTAGTAGAAGAAAGACAATAAACAAGTAAAATAAATATCTAAACAATGTAATTTGCAAATGTGAAATGAGTGCTATAAGAATGCAGTTGATGAGGACTTCAGACAGAAAGGAAGTGGTAGGAGAAAAAAAATAGAAAATTAGATTGGAAGACAGAGATTGGAGGAATTTGGGATATAATTTAGACCACAAGGTGACAGAAGTTACTGATTAATTTTGTTTAGGGGATTAAGGAAAACATAAAGAAATCTTAAGGATATTTTAGAGTTGTGAAAATTAAAAATTATAAACCATATAGAGCATCTAATGTGTTTGTTATGTATTATTCTCAGAAAATGATATGTTTATATACTGCAAAGGATGAAGCTGCTCTCTGTGTTAGAGAATGGTACAATGGTCCAATTTCATTCTTGCCTTCTACCTACCCAAGACCACTTCAGATTTAAATACAACTTTTGATGTTGTACTAGTGGGGATTTTTAGAACATTTCATTATTTTCTTGTCCCCTTTTCCCACAGCCCTCTCTTTCCATCTGTGGCCTCGCTAGCACATGTATTCCTATGCGTTTCTCTTTGTTAACCACTTTTCCTGGTTAGTGAAGTTTAACTAACTTATGACATGTTTGTCCTCTCTTAGAAATTCTTGCAAATTTCTTCCGTTTTATAACTACTGTGACCATCTGTTTAAATATTTCTTCAATGACTAATACAGTAAGCGGATGCATTCCAAATATCAAAACCATCAAAAGAATTCTACAGTTCTATTGAGTAGGAATCATCATTGTATCTTTCCTTTGCTTTCAAAATGATAATTTTGCTCCTGTGCTATGGAAATTGAGGGCTTTTGTGCACTAAGTGGGTGGTTTCTATCTCAAGGTTAAGGAATATGTCTCTCTAGTCAGCACAGGGGACACGGGCTCCGTGGTAACTTTGATGGAGATGTTGTTGCAGCTTCTCCATAGGATATCTGAAGACCGCCCCCATGGACACACCTTTACAACCATGCACAAGCCCATATGGTTGTACTCAAGTTCTCTTGATCCATTTCTATATTAGTCTGAATTATATGACAGTTAAACTTTTTCTGAGGCAAAGCAATAATACTGGAAAGAAAACAACAGAGAGATTCTTTGCTACAAAAAAGACAATTTAGTTAACAAATACTCCAAGCCAAAAGAGTAAGTATTTCTTCCATTTTTATTGAGCCTCTTCTATGTATTTAGGAGGACCTGGGTAGTACAAGTAATTTGGCACAAGGCTATTAACTGAAAGTTGGTGGTTTGACTATACTCAGTAGTGTCTCATAAGAAAAATTTGGCAGTCAGCTTCTAAAAGTTGCACACGTTGCCTTTAATTCTGACTTGCAGTTATTGTGTTATTGTTAAGTGTCATTCACTTGAGTACAACTCATAGCAACCCTATGGATAGCAAGTTTGAACTCTGTCATGTCCTATGCTATCCTTATTATCTCTGATACACTTGAGCCCATTGTCATAGTCACTGAATATGTAAGGCAAATACAGTGATTCTGTAGGTCAGGCTTCTATAGTTCATACGGTTCCCAGGGCTGAAATCTTTGTGGAAGCAGACTGCCACATCTTTCTCCTTTGGTGCGTTTGGTGAGTTTGGATCACCAATCTTGTGACTAATATACTGGATGGCAACAAGTTTTTAAAAACAGTTACAGCCTTGCAAACAATGGGTGCTGTTCTATTTTTCAACTCACGAAATGGCCGTTTAGCAGGAATTGATTCCAGAGCAGCTGTTTGCTATGTATTCAGACTTCTGTCAGGGGATACAGAATTACTTAAGTTACTGTAAAGTTGTTGCTTTCACAGTGTTTTCGGAGAGAAACTAATAAAGCAATTAGAGGCAAGATCTAACTCAAGTCTGTAGCAGGGATTTTTTTTTAAGACCTGAAAGAGGTCAGGAATGTGGATGAAGTTTGTGAGAGTTCTGAAAGAAGTAGAAGATAAAATGACCCTTGAAGTCTGTGTGTGTGTTTTTAATAGCTCAGGAGAGGAGTGAGCAGCATGACTAAATGGAGTGGGGCAGAATGTATGATGAAGAACAGTAGGAGACAGAATTGGCAGAGGCATTGCTGTCAGTCAGCAAGCGTGACTTCTAAAAGTTCTTTTTGTCCAGTAAAGTGGGAGAGGAGAAGAAGAGACATTACCTCCTGCTTATTGCCTCTTTTTAAAGTCAAATACCGGGTTTTAAGCAACAACATGCATAAATACTGAAAATAGTAGCACTGGTTGGACATTTTATCTTCCCAATGGGTACTTCTTGAGAAGGTGCTATTATTTTTGCCTCTAGCAGGGGCTGTCAGATGACTTTTGCCTTTAAGTGTATCTCATGAAGGACTGTAACAAGAGCTATATGATAACCAGGAAATCTCTTTAGCGAAAATGAACAGCAGTCATAAGAATTTCAAGAATGACCAGCCAGTACTCGGAGATAGCTCACATTCTATAATAGAGCCAAATAAATCATTCCAATATTTTTTTCCTTTTCTAATAAGTTTGGTCTCTCAACAGAAATTACCTTGATAAGAAACCTTTCAGATTTTAATATTCCTTTGGATTTTACAATTATGTAAATGTATTTGACATTTTAAGACATTATCATTTTATTAAAATATAATCATCAGACCATGAAATGCATCTATTTGAAATATAAAATTCAATGATGTTTAATATATTTACAGAGCTGTACAACTACAATTGGATTGTTACTCTATGCCAAGAAAACAAAGATTCTTACCACTGAACATATAGGCAGTACCATGATAGATGGAGAAAATACTGAACCTGTCAATGACTTTATTTTACTTGAATCCACAGTTAGCACCCTTGGTACTGGCAGTCAGGAGGCATATTGCACTGGGAAAGTCTGCAGTTAGGGACCCCTCTAAATTTTTGAAGAACAATGATGTCAATTTGAGTACTAAGGTGTGTCTGATTCAGGCCATGGTCTTTCTGATCACTTACTATGCGTCTGAGAGCTGGACAATGATTAAGGATAACAGGGAAAAAAAATGATTCCTATAGGCTGTGGTGTTGGAAAAGAGCACTGTACATCCCCTGGACTGCCAAAAGAATGAACAAATATGTCTTGGAGAGGGTGCAGCCAGAGTGCTCTTTGGTGGAAAATATGATGAGGCTTCACTTCACATGTTTTGGTATATTGCTAAGAGAGATTATTCCTTAGAGAGGGACATGATGCCCAGAAAGGTGTAGAGTCAGCAAAGAGAGGAAGACCCCCAACCAGGTGAATTTGTCAGTCCATCAATGGTGACTGTTGCAATGGCTCTAATGTGTCAGGAAGTATAAAGCTTGCACAGGATAGAACAGGGTTTAGATCTGTTCTTCATAAGTCATACTTGACTCAATAGCACCTAACAACAACAATAACACAGCTATCACTATGATCAATTTTAGAATATTATTGTCACCAAAAGTAAGCCATATACTTATTATAAGTCACAGTCTATTCTTCCTCTTACCAATCCTCTCTGCCTGATTCCTACATAATCTACTTTTATAGATTTTGCTTTTCAGGAAATTTCATTAAATGGAATCATGCAATAAATGACTCTTTCTGACTGGCTTCGTTCACTTAGCATAATGTTTTCAAGATTAAACTGTGTTATAGAAAGCTTCAATATTTCATTGTTATTGCAAATAATATTTCACTATATATTGTTGTAGAAGCAGTAGTGGCATCCACTTCTGAAATGGCTTGCCTCCGCAAACACTATGTACGAACAGTTCTCAGACCTTTTGTTCATAGGGTCGCCAAGCATCGTCAACGACTCGACATCACCTAACAATAACAACAACGACGACAAAAACATATATTGTTGTTGTTGTTGATTGCCATCAAGTCAAGCATGACTCATAGCAACCCTATGAACAAAAGACCTGAAGCCTTTCTATAACTATCATTGTTTCTCAAAATTCAGAGTTTCCCCGAGGCATGTTGTTTAGGAAGTAGATGCCACTCCTGCTTCCACACCTGTCTTAGAACAAAATTTATTTATCCCATCAGAATTTGGATTGTTTTCACTCTTTGATGATTACAAATTATGCATCCATGAACACTTGCATACATTTTTTAGTGTAGATTTTTTTTCTCATTTCTCTTTGGTGTGTACATAGGACTGATATTGAGGGGTCATGTGTGTAACCTTTTGAGACATTGTCAGATAGTTTTACAAAGTGGCTATACTATTTTCTGTTCATACAAGTAGTGTATGAGGGTTGCAATTTGTCACATCCTTGCCAACACTTGTGATCATCTTTTTTCACAATAACCATCCTACCGAAAAAGTAGTATTGTAGTTTCTGTGTGCATTTTTTAATAACAATTATTCAAGGAAAAACTTTTCTCATGATTATTGGCCATTTTAATATCTTTTTTTAAGACATGGGTAATTAGATTATTTTTCTATTTTAAAATTTACTCATTTTTTATTATTCAATCATAAGATTTATTTATATGTATTTTAGAAGTAAGTTCCTATACACATATGATTTTCAAATATTTTTTCCTATTCTTGATAATATCTTTTGAAGCATAAATTAATTTAGTTTTGATGAATTCCAGCGTATCTATGATTTTCCTTCTGTCACTTTTGGTTTCCTATCTTAATTATCATTAACATATTTTCTTTTAATAATTTTTAGTTTTAACTATTGCATTTGATTCATTTTGAGTTAAGTGTATTGTATATGATATTAGGTAGTGAGATATACCAGTATTTTTTTACCTGGATCTTTACTTGTTCCAGTGCAATTTGTTAAAACCAGTTGAATGATATTGGCATCTTTGTACAGAATTAATTGACTGTAAATACGTGGGCTTACTCCCACACTCTCAATTCTATTCCAGTGATCTATCTTTGTTTATTCTAGTGCCATACCTTCTTAATAACTGTAGTTTTGTAGTAAGTCTTGAAATTAGGAGTTTGGGGTACCCAGTTCTGTTATTTTTCAGGATTGTTTTGGCTATCCTGGGTTTATTCACTCCCCATAGAATTTTCAAATAGCTTGATGATTGTTGTAAATACTCAATCTGTAAATAAATTTGAGGAATGATGCTATTATATCAATATAAAACTCTTAGTAATTCTTTCCAGAAATCCTTTATAAT
This sequence comes from Elephantulus edwardii, assembly GCF_000299155.1. Lineage (NCBI taxonomy): Eukaryota > Metazoa > Chordata > Mammalia > Macroscelidea > Macroscelididae > Elephantulus > Elephantulus edwardii. Next base: position 4,679,012 of record NW_006399945.1, read on the forward strand.
TTTCAGAGTTTGAGTATTGTATTTATGATAATATGTTTATTAGTGGGTGTTTTAGGACAGAGTTCTAGTGGTCTAGTCTGCAGCTAGTTGCTCTGCTAATCCAAAGGTGATAATCTCTCTGGCGATTCAAATCCACTAGTCAGACCTTGGAAGAAACATAGACAATTGCCTTCCTTGCAATTTATAGCCTCGGAAACCAAAAAGAGAGTCAGCTGTGAGTTGGATCTGATTCGATGGCCATAAGGAAAAAAAAGCATTTTATTATTTTTTACTATTATAGTTGAAATTGTTTACCTAATTTTAATAGGTTATTTACAACAAATGCGTAAAATTTTTTATATTGATTTTTATTTTGCATCATTATTGAAATAAATTATTAGTTTTAATAAACTTTAGGATTTTTAAAATACACAAATACCATTTATGACTAATCATTCTTTAATCTTCCTTCCCAATCTGGATACTTCTAATTTCATTCTTCTGCCTAATAGCTCTGGCTATAACCTTTAATGCAATATTGAGTAGAATTGGTACATTATCATATTCCTAACAAATGACATCTGCTGTTCCCACTTCTATTGCTAATTTGTTAAATGGATTTATAATGGCAGAATATTGAATTTTGTCATGTACTTTATTCTGAGTATCTTAAGTGACAATGTGGTTCTGATCTTTTATTACATTGATGTAGGCATTTTGCTTATTGGTTTCCATCTGTTAAATCAGCCTTGCATCCTAAAATAAATCTTACGCAGTAGTGGTATATATTTCTTTTTATACACTGCTTAATTTCATTGAAGAGTATATCTTGAGGATTTTAACATCTCTGCATTATGCAGATGACACAAACTTCCTTGCTGAAACCGAGGAGGACCTGAAGCTCTTGCTGCATAAGGTCAATGACTGCAGCCTCCAATATGAATTGAAACTCAACATCAAGAAAACAAGTTTCTCCCCACTGGGCCAATTGGCAGCACCATGATAGATGGAGAAGAGAGTGAGGTTGTTAACAATTATAGCTTGCTCAGATCCACAATCAACACTCTTAACACCAGCAGTCAGGAAATCAAAAGATGAATTGCATTGGGAAAATCTGCTGTCAGAGACCTCTCCAGAGTACTGAAGAGCAACAACATCAGTCTGGAGACTAAGGTGCACCTAATCCAGGCCATAGTCTTCACAATTACCTTTTAAGCATCAGAAAGCTGAACAATGACTAGGGATGACAGAAAGAGAATTGAAGACTTTTAGCTGTGATGCTGGAGAAGAGTATTGAATATACCATGGATTTCCAGGATAGCAAACAGGTTCATCCAGGAGAGGGTGAAACAAAGCTACTCCTTGGAGTCAAGGATTCTGAGGCTTCGTCTGACATACTTTGAGCATGTTGAAAGGAGGAACCAGTCCTTGAAGAAGGGCATCATGCTTGGAAGGGTGGAGGGACAGTGCAACGGAGGGAGATCATTGATGAGATGGATTGACTCAGTGACTGAGATAATGAGGGTAGGTGTGTTAGAGACAATAAAGTTGGCACAAGATAGAACAGGTTGCAGGGCTATTGTACATAGGGTCCCTATGAGTGGCAGAGACTCAACAGCACATAACAACAACAATTTATAAATTATTTTGATATGTATATGAACATCTCTGGCTGTTTTTAGTGCCAGGATAATATTGTTATTATGTACTATAAAGTAAAAACTGACTCATAGTTGACTCTCTAGTGAGTTTCCAGAGGTAATGAGTTGCATAGCAATTCATAGTCCTTCTACGGAGCAGCTGGTGAATTTGAACTACAAGCTGTTGGATTGCCAGTACAGCCCCTTAACGCTAAGTCACCAGAGCTCCTTAACAGGTCAATATTGTTCTCTTAAAATAACTTTGGAGATAGTCTCTCCTCTGTTTGTAGAAGTTTTTAAAACATTACTATTACTTTTATCAAATATTTGATAAAATTAATTAATGGAACCATTTATTCTTAAACATTCCTTTGTGGGAAGTTTTGAGTTTATAATTTAATTTCTTTCCACAGCCTTGTTTGCTGCAAGTGAGGATAACTTAAAATGCTTGCTGCAGAAGATCAAAGACTACAGCCTTTAATATTAATTATATCTACTGAAAAGCAATGGTATCTCTTTGGAGACTAAGGTGCATCTGATACAGGCCATGGTCTTTGCTATCACTTGTTATGCATCAGAGTTGGACAATGACTAAGGAGGATAGAAGGAGAATTGATGCCTTTGAGTTGTGGTGCTGGAGAAGAGTATTGAAGGTACCATGGACTGCTAGGAAAACAAACAGATTCATCCTGGAAAGGGTCAAACCAGACAGCTCCTTGGAGGCAAGGATTCTAAGGCTTCGTCTAGCATACTTTGGACATGTTGCAAGGAGGGACAGGTCCTTGGAGAGGGACATCATGCTTGGTAGGGTGGAGGGACAGCGCAGAAGGGGAAGGCCCCCTATGAGGTGGATTGATTCAGTGACTGGAGTAATCGGGATGGGTGTGTCAGAGATAGTGCGATTGGCACAGGACAGAGCAGAGTTAAGGGCTGTTGTACATAGGGTCGCTATGAGTCGCAAGTGACTCAATGGCACATAACAACAACATTTTAATATCAACAAAACCACTGGCCAACAGGCAATATTTTTGTTGTTGGAGAAAAGACTGAAATTGTTACCAATTTCATCTTGCTTATAACCACAATCGACACTTTTGGTACCAGCAGTCATGAAATCAAAACACATATCACAGTGGGAAAATCTGTTGTCAAGGACCTCTCCAAAGTGCTAAAGTAGAATGACTTCAATTTAAAGATTCACCTGATCTAAAATATACTCTACTTGCTCTGCATCTGGAAGTTGGACAGTGACTAAGTAGAATCAATGCCTTTGAGCTATAGTGTTGGAGAAGAATACGGAATACATCATGTATGTACTGGCAAAAGAACAAATAGTCCTGGAGAAAGTGAACCAGGGTGCTCCTTGGAAGCAAGGATGCCTCATATCCTTGGAGCATGTTGTTAGTGAAGGCTGTTTCTTGGAAAAAGACTTCAAGCTTGGGAAGGTGGAGAGAGCCAGAGGAAGAGGAAGAGGGAGAGGGGGAGAGAGAGAGAGAGAGACTGTTTAACAAGATGGATTGACACAGTGACAATAAAAATGAGCTCCAGCCTGACAGAGATGATGATGATGTCACAGGATAGTACAGGGTTTATAACTGTTGTCAGTAAGGTCACTATGAGGTATAGTGAACTGAATGGCACTTAACAAAACACCTACAATCAAACATTTTTACTTTTTGTACATCAGTGTGCTCCTTGGAAGCAAAAATGATGAAGCTTCATCTTTCCTACTTTGGACATGAAGCTAGGTGAGGCTGTTTCTGGAAAGAGACTTCAAAAATATGGAGGGTCAGCAAAAGAGAAGCTCCCAATAAGATGGTTTAACGTGATGACTTTAGTAATAGGCTCAAGTGTATCAAAGATGATGAAAAAAAGCTATTTTCAGAGGCACTAAATGATTTATTTTCTAAAAAACAATGGTTATTGGTTTTAATCATTGCCACTAACTTTAGTTATTTTGCTGAGAAGCCATTCCACAGAACTTTTTGCTTTTCCATTCTGGAAATAAAGTGTTCTCTTTTAGGCTTTTTCTACTTACTTAAAGTAAAATATAAAGAAAGCAGTCATTTGAATTAAGTAAAAAAATCCTTGAGGGAGACAAAAGACCTTTGAGACCAGATTTCTGGTCAGATTCAACCAGGGTTTTCCGTGATGAGTGAATTTCTTTCTTTCTTTCTTTCTTTTTCCAAACTCCTTAACTTTGCCAAATACTTTAGTTGAGAAGGCTTAAGATATTCTACTTTCTTTTTCCTTTCAGCAAAGATGTGGATATTGTATATAAAGAGTCTGACTGAAGAAATGCCTTGAGTTTGAAGCACATATGTTAATTTTCAGTTCTTCATTTTTTACTTTGAGACCATTCTCATGCCTTTAAGTTGGTATTCTTGAGAGTATTTATTGCAGTCAGTTCTTCAAACTTTATGAATTTTCTACCTAGATAATAGGTTCATATTGGTCTGGTTGTTGTGAGAGATGCAAAACAACAGCAATAACAACAAGACAATATGATCTGTAGCCTCAAGGTGCCAATAATTTGGGATTAAGAGCCAAGAAGCAGGAGTGGCATCAACTTCCTAATCAACATGCCTCCAGAAACTCGATGAATAGTTACAGAAAGGCATCAGATCTTTTCTTCATAGAGTCATACTCATCTGGAAGACAATCAACAACAACAACAATGCGTGATTGAATGCTGGCACTGTTCAGGCACTTGGTTAACATTGGGACCTTTTCTGGGCACTTGTATGTCTACTACAACATTTATTTGCATAGTCAGAGTTGATATTGGTATTCACAATGGCCTTTTAGGAGTTGCATTAAATGAAACAGTCATAAAGATGATGCTCTGGTGATGTCACCCAGTGGGTATTGTGCTACTACTCAAAAGGCTGTGTCTCTGGCCCTTTGAATACATCAGTTGTTACATGAAAGAAAAATGCACAGTCTCCTCCTCTTGTGATTGGTGGCCTGAGAAGCTCAGGGAGAGCCAGTTATGGGTCAGAACCGAATCCTTAGCACTGAGCTCAGCTAATCACAAAGACTGCCTAACTCCTAGAAGTCAGAGAAAATGCCTCATCAAATACCTTTTCTTTCTTGGTCCCTTTCCCACAACTATGCCAAAATTCCATAATCCATATTGTTTTATTATATAATACTTACTTATTCTCCCCTTTTATTCTTTGAGTCATGTATGTGGCTAAATGAATGGAATTGCTGAGAAGGATTGTAGTTAGACCCCAAGCCATGTCTTCTCCATGTGTGCACAATAGGTGTTCTATATAATTTGGGTTTTTTTAGAAGGCTTTTTGAAAGCTGATTGCCAGGCCTGTCTTCCAGGATAACTCTGTGTAGTTTCGAACCTTTAAGCTAGTAATTAAGTGTTTAACCCTTTACACTACCCATGAACTCCACCAAGCAGAGTCGAAATCTAGGGCATTTAATCCAATGACCCCTCAAGAAGCCATAACACTATTAGGGGCATGCCACCCTACCTCAGCATTTATCTTTGCTTGTAAACTATTCAGATTTTTGGTTTTTCTCTTGACCTTCTCCTTGTCATTTGGAAAGACTTGAACTTGTGCCTAGCCAATCCTGCATTGCCTGCCTCCTTTTTTTACTTTTATGTGATGCAATAAGCACACGAATCTACTCCAGCTATATTCTATTTATTACACATTTGATCTCCTTCTCCAACCCCTCTGTACCAAGGCCTGTGCCAAAGCTTCACTATCAGGGGGACAGTTTTCCTGTTTTTTAAGGAGTTGTTCAGTCTTATGTGAAGAATAGATACAGGAACAAAGTAATGATGTGGTGCTCTGATCTACAAGAAATATGTGCAGGACACGTACAGGTCCCAAAGGCAAAGGCTTATCTCTGCAGTGCAGTTGAGGGAGTGAGAACAAGCTTCCTCTCTAGACAGTGATGATTAGGCTGGGACGTGAAGACAGAATCTGGCAATATTTGCTGTGATGAGGAAGGGTATACTTAGCAGGTGAAAGCGTTGAAGATGAAAATCTACCCATGAAGTTTGCTTTATGTTAATTGCTTTTTAGCTTGCAGATGGTAGAGTGAGTCAAATATTACTACCACCAACCAGTTTCCCTTCACTCATGGAGACCCCATATGTTTTGGTATGGGATCATGCTTTATAGGGTTTTTTCAAAGGCTCATTTTTAGAAATATATCTCCAGGTTTTTCTTCCAAAGTGTCTTTGGCTTAACTTGAATAATTTTTGTATATCAGCTGAGTGAATTTACAATGTATTCTACCCAGGGATTCTAAGGACTTCAATTTGTTGTCGTTGTTGTGGTGTACTCCTGAGTCAAAACCAACTCATAGCTCACCCTCCGGCTGGTTTTCAGAAGCAGCAGGTATACTTGCTCTTGTATGGAAGAATATTGCCCTTCTCTCTCCCGCATAGCAGCTGATGGATTCAAACCACAGGCCTTGGTATTGGCAGTGCAACTCTTTTATCACTAAGCCACCAGAGCTCCCTCAGAAGTTCAACAAGAGGCTTTATTTACTTGCTTATAACACCCCTTAATTTTCTACCTCCTGTCTCCTCTTCTCTGGTGTTGACTTCCTTGAAAAGGAGAAATTTATCTATTATAGTGTTTAACACAATAAATATGTTTATAAAATGTGTTGATTGAATGAACATTTAAACCCACTGGTCATTATTCAGTTTGAGGGCAATTCTTTGCCCTGGAAACTAGTTCTGAGCACACTTCACCTAATGATGCTACCCCTGTGCCTCAGCTGCCAGCCTTTCTTTCCAGGCTGCATGTAGAGATATGAGTTAGTGCCAACTGCTCAGCACCTAAAAACAACCACCGCATGCAGCACTCTTAGGAGAGAGGTTTGCAGGCACCCAGGACTTTCTCCAGAAGGGATACATACATTTTAAGTAAGTGTAAGTAGTGAGTTGAGAGCTCTGAGTTATGGCCTCAAGCCTGATTTTTAAAACATTTACATAATTGAGCCATGTTATGAATAACAAAGGTTGTGTTCAAGTCCAATCTGACTCACTGTGACCCCATGTGTGTCAGAGTAGAACTATCTTCCGCATTTTTCAGTGGCTGTTTTTTTTAGAAAATAGGAACAGGCTGTTTGTCAGGAACAAGATCGGTCAAGCACTAACTTCCATATTAACCCTCTTTTCCTGATTGATTTTTTTTAATTTTCTTTTTTAAAGAAGACAGTACTCTTTTTTTTTTTAAAATTCTACTTTGGTAATGTAGTGTTGTGTTCTTTCATTCTCCTTGAGCTATCTATGAGCTGTTCACTCCTCATTTCATGACTTTGAACTTTCCTGTCACTCTTCGATTATGCTTCACTTGGTAGTTGCTCTGCTGCTGTCTATAGAGAGTTATGCAGTTAGTCTGAAAGCCAGCCATGAGCCTCTGACATTTCAAATCCACCAGACACTCCATGAGGGAAAGATGACCATTTACAGTTTCAGAAATTTTATGACACCCTATGAGAAATATCTTCAGTTTTCTCTAGTCACAGAGGGAGAACTAATTTGATGGCATTGAGGGAGGAAGGGAGGAACTCTAGTGGTCAAAGCAGTCAGCTGCATGACCAGATGTTGACAGTTTGAACCCATCAGTAGATCCATGGGGAAAGAATGAGGTAATCTATTTACAGAAATATTTACAGCCTTTAATACCCCATGGGGACAGTTCTATTCCATCTTTTCTCAATAGTAGTATTTTGTGGATTTTAAAAAAATTTTTGATTGCTTAAATCCCTGGGCTAAATTCTTCCATGTGATATTGTGCCATATCCCAAATTTGTGTGGGAATACAACCTCTTCCATTATTATTAAGTCTATTTCATTTCTCCAAAGCTGCTGTTATTGTTGTTATGTACCATCGAGTCACCTACGACTCGTAACAACACTGTGCACAATAGCTTTGAATCCTACTCTCTCCTGAGCTAAATCGCACTGTCTTTGATACATTTGCCTTCATTACCCAAGTTATTGCATCAATCCATCTCATCCAGGGTCTTCCTCTCCTGCTCTGTCCCTCAACCTTTACAAGCTTGATATCCTTCTCCAAAGACTAGTGCCTACTGACAAGAAGCCCAAAGTAATGTGAGATGGAGTGTCATAATCTTAGGCTCCACGGAGCAGCTTGGTTTCACCCTCTCTAAGACAGATCTGTTAGGTCTCTTGGTATTCCATGGTATGTTAAATACTCTTTTCTAGCACCACCTCAAAGGCATCAATTTTTCTTCTGTCATCCTTGGTCATTGTCTAGCTCTCTGATGCATAGCAAGTAATTGTGAAGACCCTGGCTTACACAGGTCCACTCTAGTCTCTAGACTGACATCCTTGCTCTTCAGCACCCTGGAGAGTCCTATTACAGGAGCTTTCCCTAATGCAATTTGGCTTTTGATTTCCTGACTGCTGGTGCCAAGAGTATTGGTTGTGAAACTGAGCAAGATGAAACTGTTAACAATCTCAATCTCTTCTCCATCTATCAAGGTGCTGCCAGTGAGCCCAATGGTGAGAATCTTTGTTTCATAACATTGAGCTACAATCCATATTGCAAACTAGAGTCCTTGAGCCTCTTCTGCAAATGCTTTAGGCCCGCCTCAGTTTCAGCAGTTAAAGTTGTTTCATATGCATAAAGCAGGTTGTTGATGAGTCTTCCTCCAATTCTGATGTCACATTCCTCTTTATAAAGTCCATCCTCTCAAATGATCTGTTCTGCATTCACACTGAAAAGTTATGGAGATAGGATACATCCCTGGCATACTCTTTTTTTCTAATTTTGAACCATGCAGTGTTTCCCTGCTCTGTTCTGAAGACTGCCTTCTGATCCAAGTATAGATTTCATATGAGCACAATCAGGTGTCCATTCTTCTCAAGGTTAGCCACAGTTTGTTGTGATTCACACAGTCAAATGCCTTTGCATAGTCAGTGAAACACAGACATTAAAGATATCAATAGCGGGTTTTTTTTAACTAAAAGGAAAAATAAGTGCTTTAAACTCTTAAGACTGAGTATTATGGTTAGCACAGGAATCCAGAATTAAGGTTGCATAGAGAAGTGTACTCAGGGTTGGGGGTGAGGGGGAAGGGACGTGGGAATTGTATACTAATGAAGGAATTTTTTTTTCTTTTTCTCTTGGAGGAGGAAGCGAGCTGATGGGGAGGAGTGGGCAGGGAGAAAAGTGCAGCAATGAATGAATGGAAATCCAAAACCTCTGTAAATGTCTATTAAAATTAATAATAATAATAATAAAGGATATAATATGGTTCCTTGTCTTCAGATTTGTTCTTCCCCACAAGGAAGCCTTTTGCAAGAGCCTCTATCCCCCTCATAGGATCCACTTCGTTACATGATTCCCCCTTAAACCTTACTAGTATGTTATACCTATTAACTCTGACTGAGAAGGATGGGGAAGGAAAAATTATAGTAGGTGGGACTTCCCAGCTCCAATCTCTTGCTGTTTTCTTTCTCTCCTCATCCCTGAGTGGCAATTCAACCTTCTAGATCAGAAGTATGCACACACCTCCCCCAAATATAAGTGCTAGTTATCAGACATATTACAGAATCTTTGAGGAGGACAGGGGTAGTTTCCTTACTGCTTAGAAATTTTCAAGGCACCTCTCTCCAAGAATATGGGCATATTATTATTCTGAATAATATAGATTTCTCTCTCCTTCTGGTCTCCCCCACCTCTTTCTCCATCACATTACATTATACATTTTGCTTTTGGCTCTGCAGCAAATAAGAAAAGGGCTAGCTATTGAGGGCCACGTACTCATCCGAGGCTGCTCTCTAACAAAGAGAAGCTTTTCTTTTTGCTGTTCCATTAAGGAATAGATTAACTCCTTATCTAAGTGTCCCCTTTACCCTCAATTTCTAACTAGGCAGGAGGGAAGGCATTGGATTAATTTTCCTCTTACATAAGTAGAGGTAATTGATGACCTGTAAACACAATAGTCAGGTCACATGGTCTGACAAAGGATTTGTTTTATTTAGAACATGACTCATTTTCATTAAGTCTTACAAAAGAATGAAAATCATGTTGAATTTAAGAGATTTTTGTGCAGCATTTAGAGAATCACCTCTAAAAGACTCTTTTAAAAGGGTGGGGGTGGGGAAAGAGGAAAATTCTGCAACTCTCACAGAAAGTTCAGTCAGTGTGATAGTCCCAGCTTTATCACACACCACAATTATGGAAAATGCTCAATTACTTTAAAAAATCTTAAAAATGAATCTGAACATTGTGACCGTGTTTCCTGGTGAGGCTAAAATTGGTCAAAGGCAGCACTGAATGCCAAATGATCATTTCTGCTAAATAATTCAGGCCGTCTGAACTCCGGTATTATACTTACTTTAATAAGCATAATGGTTGCAATTAGAGACTGTTTTTCCTCTCTGTACCAGACACAATGCTTCTCACCTAATTGTGGTTCCAGTTTTTCTTTGGGGAACTCCACTCTCACACATTTGGCCTATATGTCCATTGCCCGACATGTATGTATAAATACGTGTGGAAGTTAGGAAGTTTCGATGAGGATGATGATTTGAAGAAGCAGCGAGATTATATAAAAGAAACTAGACACTTCCGTAAGTGAGTCTGTGATAAATGTTATTTACAAAAGAATGAGATGTGGGTTAAAAAAAAATATCCTCAGCCTTGGTTTCCTCTCAAGCGTTGTTTTTCCCTTTGTCTCTCCACAGGGCAGCGACGCTGACATGGTGGATAAGAACAAATGCTGCACGCTCTGTAACATGTCTTTTACCTCAGCAGTAGTGGCTGACTCACATTATCAAGGCAAAATCCATGCCAAAAGGTTAAAACTGTTGCTAGGAGAGAAAACCCCATTAAAGACCACAGGTATGTGTGTGAACGGTAATCGTGGGGAGATGCTGAAAAGCCTGCTCTGTGCCTGTCACGCTAATCACACTTCCTATTCAGAGGCAGGTTGGCCAGAATCAGAGTCTAATGATAGATGTCATTCAAACCCTAAAGGGATGGTTAGGTAGCCCCCACCGACCTTGCTGTCATAACAACATTAAGTAGAAATTCAGGTACTCATTATATCAACCTGGCTCTTTCAAATTAGTCATTCAGCAGCCTTCATCTTTTGAAAAGCAGTTTACATCCTGCAAGATGCTGCTACTGTATCTCATCTCTATTATGTAAGCCCTGTCTGTGATGTATTGAGCCTTGCTTCTTGTTAGATCCAGCCTATGTTCCAGTCTATAATGGATGTTAATCTACTAATGTTGGCATAATGTAGAATAGCATCTTTTTCTTATCATAAAATGATGAGGGAAGACTGGGGGCTTTTAAAACATTGTTTTGCAGATCAATTGATACACTTTCCCTCCTGAAATGACATTCCTATCACTTTTTATAGGGATCTTGTGATTCAAGTCTATTAATTTTCACAGTGAAAAGCATAAATAAATATTGATAACAGATTATTTGAGCTCCAAATTGCTTAACTATGAATAGTCTTCAGAGGGCTATGAAAGCATAAAAGTAAAACACAAGTATGAATTTTCCATCCTGACAAAGATAGTACTAGACTTCAGGTTATAATCTCAAGAAGTTGGGGTATATTTCATGATGACTATTCTTGCAATGCAATTAAAATTTAGCAGGACATTTTATCTTGCTGTCTAATGAATCGTGCATAAATCGTGGGTGTAATTATTTTTTAAGTGGTATTTTGGAAATTGGAAGAGTCTAAAACATTGCTTAGATTTTATCTTAGCCAGATTTTTTTTAAGATAAATGTCTTCTTTTACCTAGAGAATAGGAAAAAATCTTTTACATTTTTTTCTTGTTGTTTCACTAAAGTATGTTGCTTTTCTAAAGGTATAGACTGAGCTTGTGATACACATGGAATCTGAAAACATGCTCAACTTTTTTTGGGGTATGCTGTCTATAGTACTTGATAAGCAGCTACTCAGCTGAAAATTCTCAACTCTTTCAGTCTAAAAATGTAGATATTCACCTTGTAACTTAGTCTTCATCAAACCTCTTAAAATAGAAACCTCAAAGAAACAGTCAGTGGAACTTGTTTTCCATGAATGAGTAACTAGCCCATTTGTTCTCTCTGCCTAAGGAAAGCATTGCTGTTAAATTTAATTTTGGAGGTAGTGATGGAAGAGGGGGAACAATATCTTTGTTTATCATGTCAATTAGCAAGTGGGAGAGTTATTATTTCTGTAAAGGGGAAAAAATCACCACATGGTAAAAATAGTTCTTTATGCATTTAAATACAGCCTTAAAGACAGCCAAGCCTCATTTTATTTTAATGAATTCAAATACCTTCAGAGCTGGTAAATACATTTGGGATAATTTGAAAGTTGCCATCGATATATTCTGAAGGAAAACTCAAAAGCACTAAAAGTGCCCCCTCCAGCTAAGGACGTGGTTCTGATTGTCTGCAGAGTTGTCCTCATCCTGACTGCTGTGGAAATCAGGCTGCTGATAAGCCCAGAAGTGACTGGGATGGAGTGGGATGGGCAGCATCAACAGCTAGAGCCTTGAGCTGGGCCAAAGAGATTCTGGTTTCCCTGTGGCAGCAAACTATTCTCTCACTTAAATTCCCAGATTGTATATTGCACTCTCAACAGCATTGTCTCACATCCATTCTCTTCTGGAGCTGCTTTGAGCAGAAAGGGTCTCAGAAAATAGTGATACCAGACAGTCCTGGAAGATCAGAGGCTCTCACCTAGTGTCTGGGCATGGGTCTGTGTGAACCCAGCTGTTATCAGGAAGCATCTAAAGCAAAGTATCCTGCTAGAAGCTGCTGAATCACAATGTAAACTTAGGGCTATGTTCAGGAGGTGTCAAACAGGTTAGATTTTGAAGACATGGTAGTATGACCTTGAGATAAAGAGCCTGGATGCAGAAAACACGCATAGATGCGGGCAGGACCCAGATGGTAGTCCTGGGATTCTGGAGAAAGAAAAAACAATTAAGAGCACGGCAAAGCACCATCATTTAAGATACAGACGTACCAGTTATCTGTTGCATTTGAGGCGATTCAGACTCATGGCAACTCTATGCCTCCCAGTGTGGAACTGTGCTCCGTCAAACTGTGGCTAAGTTTTCAAAAGGAGATCACTAAGTCTTTCTTATGAGGTGCCTCTTAGTGGACTTGAAACTTAGCAGTCAAGCATGTTAATCATTTACTCTACCCAGAGATTCCTAATAAAAATATAATGGATTTGGGACCATATACCAAATGATGTCCATTCAGGTAATGTCTTACCACATGTACATACATGGTCCCATAGTATTATAATAAAGTTAAAAAATACTGTTGGGAAATTTGGACATACGAAGGGCAGTTCAAATCCACTAGATGCTCTGCTGGAGAAGGAGAAACAATCTCCTCCTGTACCAGTCAGAACTGATTTGACGGTACACACACACACACACACACACACACACACACACACAATAATAAAATGAAACTAAAAATTTTAAAAAAAGGACAAAGGGCAACAGTTTTATGCTTGCAACAGATAAATTTCATGTCTCTTGCATACAAAGTGATTTCATTCCCAGTTGTACTGGTTTCTGTACTATACTGTATTTTCTATCTAAAAGTTTACATATAATAATGTGTGCTTCCATTTGTAAGCAACAGAATCCAATCTCTTACATTGTTTGTATTTGTTTTTTATTCTATCAAGACCAAGGTGGGTGATTTTACTCTATGGCCCTTAGACCTGGTTCAAATTGGGGTTTTTGTCAAACATTCTTCTAGGTGGTAAAACACTAGTCTGTCCATTTGCTGTACAGAGGTAACTCATGGTTGCTGTGATGCTAAACACTGTGACACTGATGTGCCAAATGTGATAATGGTTACCCATGGTGGACAGAGTTTGGTGGAGGTCCCCGATTAAAACAAGCTTGGAAGCAGGAGTGGCATCCACTTCCAAAATGACTTGTCTCCTGAAACTCTACGAACAGTGCTCAGGCCTTTTGTTCACAGGGTTGCTATGAGTTGTCTACAACTCAACAGCACATAACAACAACAACATTATAGTGTTGTTATTCTGTATAGTTTTATTTCAAAAATATTACCATGAAGTGCTCCTAAACACAGCAAAACCAATGCTGGTAATAGAATCAACAAGTGACAATGAAGAAGTATCAGCTAGTGAGAGATACAAAAGATTGTTGAACAACATGGTGCTGGAAAATCAGTGAATGCTATTGCTCACAATTTGAACCTGGCACACTTGGAAATCTGACTCAAGCTTTAAAAAAAAAATCTCCAAACTGTCAAAAGACTAACTCTACTGAAAGCTGCAAGGTTTGCACATAGATTGTTGTTGTTGTGTACCATTGAGTTTGAACAGACTCATAGCTGACCTTTCACTGAGTTTTCAGAGGCAATTAATTGTGTGAGAGTCAATTGTCTATCTTTTCCCTAGTGAAAAGCTGGTGGTTTCAAACCCTATGTCTTGGCTTGACAGTACAACTCCTTACCACGAGGCTACCAGAGCTCACACATACCAGAGTGGGACCTATTTCAGGCATGGAGAAATTGTTTGTTATGCCAGCTAACAAATGATGCAATGATTAAACATAAAAGCAAATTCTTGGCAGCATATCAATGTTGACAAACAGTGGTAAATTGCAAAGTTTGTCCATGATACTTAAAAGAAAAGCAGGAGGACTAGAACACCCTATAGTATTCACACAACATCTATATAACATAACATCCTAGTTCACAGAATGTATTGTGACTATTAAGTGAGGCATGGCTGTACAGAAAACAAATCAGAAAGCTAGTAGACATGAGTAATCAGTTGAGACTTTGTGTCAAGCACAAATTCAGTTATTGGAAATTCAAGGCAAGGACCAGGAGATAGTAGAAATGGGTGTGTACGCCATAAACTTCTTGAGCCACAAGATGTTGTTGTTAGATAGCATTGAGTCACTTGCGACTCATAGCAACCCTATGCACAAGAGCCCTAAATGCTGTTCTATCCTGTGCCAACCTCACCATCTCAAACACACTTATTCCCACCACTGCACTCACAGAATCAATCCATCGCATCACGGGTCTTCAGTATAGCCCCTCATTTCCTCCATAGAACTAGACTTCTCATCTCCCATCTCCAGCAGCATTTCTAAGGACACTGCCCTCCAAGCTGGGCCTGCCCTGCACATATTAGGAACTACTCTGCCTAATCAACCAGATTGACTTGAAATTACTTCTGTAATGAAAACTAGAGGGGGGAAAAGGGAACACATAAAACCCAATCAGCTGGGGGAAGCTGCCAGACAGAAGCAATTCTCCTGCTCAAGTATGTTGTCTAAGCTGCTCCCCCACGAATAACAGGCTTTTGAATTGTAGTGATTTCTGGATAGAAATAATTGAAGCACAACTCACAGTTTCTTGGAGCCACTCTAGGGGATAAGGGTGAGCAAGTGGGATCTGTGAATCACTTCCTTTCCTCCTACTCAAGCTACGCTTTCATCAGGCACCAGCCAGTTATCCTGCAGAAGGAGATGTGGTTTGAGTTACCTTCTACAGATGGGTGCATGTTTACTCACATTTCTGCAATCCTTGGCTGAGTCACTGGAACAAAAACTAGTTGGAGTTCGTGATTATTATGCTTCAGGATCTCTCTTCTTGTCATTGTTCTTTTAAGTTGTATCTTCATGTGTTCATCATAACAACATAGCAACATGATTTCTATACGAATTCAGCAGTTGGCATATTCAGCAAAGAAGATAAAGACAAAAGTGAAGAGAACAGCTAAGGAGAGGCTTAGATGTCTACATTCTCTCAGGTTAAATGGGTGTCAGAAGGCAATTTTGCCCAGATTAGAGACAATGACAGGGTTTCTGCAGAGTCGTGTTCTTAGAAGTCACAGTGTGAGAATGGCTTAGAGTAAAGGACAGAGTCCGGGAGCAATGAAGGGGATGAAAATGTTCCCCCTGGAGGAAGAGTAATGGAGGTAAGGGTTGTTTAGCACAGAAAAGAGACTTCTGGAGGGCTATTATGAGGCATAGAGATCCACAGGAGGGGGTGTATCTATGCATGAACGAGTGCATGCAAGCGTGCAAAGGATATAATCAATGAGTTTGTAGAACATTAGGGAGTTAGATATGAGCTCATAAGACAAAGAGTTTGTTAATATTCTGAGGCGTTTAAAGGAGGAATGTGTGCAGGGACTAGCTGCCAACTTGTCAGGACATTTGGGAGGGGAGATGAAGGGAGTTTATGGCGTCAGCACAGTGGTTGGCCCAGATGACGTTTAAAGAGTCCCCTAACTTGAGTCTCAGCAGACAGTCACCTTCTGCTGTGCAGTCACTGCTTAACAACAGTTCTGGTGCAGAAGAATGGGCCACAGCACAAGGTCATGGAAACCTGGGGGAGAAGGTGCATCATAGAAACTCAGGATTTCTGACAAATGACGTGTCAATCCAGGGCGACTGGGCAGAAAGGGAAACAAGAATAAAGTTGATGGGAATGAACAGCAGAACAGATTTGAGCAGCACTTAAACCAGAGGAGCTGGTGGGTGAGACCTTATACAGAGTGTTAGGGACTGGAAAGGGTTGGCATTCATTGCACGTTGGGCAGGAGCACTGACTCAGTTTTGTTAGCATGGAGAATCATAGATTAGCCCAGAGGTTGCAAGGTAGGTGACAGAGAAGGGCTGGGAGACCTGGAAAAGGAAAATTGTGTAAAAGGGAGAGAAAATCTAGAGTCTGGAAAAGATAGAGCTGGGAGAAGCATGAGGTATGTCAGATGGAAACAAGGTAGAGCTGGGTGAGTCTGCCAAACCTATTGTATCTGTGACCTCAATGTTCAATACTGAACTCAGTAAATATTTGTGGATGTGTAGACCAATGCCCCTGGGGGTGACTACAGGCAGACATTCTATCTGGTTCCCCTTGGAGCTTCTTGCCAAGTGGAACATTTGCTGGCTCCAATCTTGCCAGGCTATCTGGTCACAAGGTAAGCATACTACCTCAAGCATGGGTTTTTCTGTTGGCAATTGATCCACCCAGCAAAGACCACCATAAGGGATATAAAAAACTTTTCTAAGGCAGTTGCAATCCCTCATCTGGTATCTGTCTTAAGAGAGAGTTATTAACTTGGAGATTAGATTTCATTATTTTCTTAGCTCAGTTTCTTTCAACAAACACCCTATACCCTAGGAATATAAATGAAGGTACCCCTTGCCCACCTTGGGCTCATTGTATCGTCAAGGAAAGGCACATAAACACTTAATTGCAATAAACCACATACTACAAAGGTCTACAAATAGGATGAAAGATTGAAATTGGGCAGTGCTGATAAGAATTTAGTAAGGGAGGCCATTTAGATAAGGCCTTCATAACTGTGTAACCTGTGGGGATTTATTGAGGAGAGTTCTGGTTCTCTCACAGGAATCCTTTATCTAGATCAGGGTTTCTAATCTTAGCATTGTTGACATTTGTGATTGGATAATTCTTCGGTGCCTGAGGTTGCTTGGCACATCTCTGTTAGCAACATCTCTGGCCTTTACTCACTGGATGCCAGTAGAATGTCGTTAGTTGAGACAATCAGAATGCCTCTGCTGTGCTGTGTGAAGTGCCATTGAGTCACCTCTAACTGGCAGCAACTTTCATGTATAACAGATAGACTCCTTGTCTAATCCTGCCCCACTCTCATAAAAACCTATTACTAACTGTTTCCTAAAGGCGGGTTTTTCTGACAGATACCCAAACCAAACCCACTGTTGTTCAATGGATAGGGATGCATTACCTTCCATTGGGTTAGTAAGATTGTAAATCTTTATGCAAGACAGTGTCCATCTTTCTCCCAAAGATCTGCTGGGAGATTTGAAATGTCAACATTTTGGCTAGAGCCCAACTTGCTACATACTATGCTATCAGGTTCTGTTGACCTATGTAAGAGTTTAACATTCTATAACCTACAGGCAAATCTGGTCCTGAAATCCACTGCTGTGGAGTTGAATACACTTCATAGTAAACCTATGTGTACAGCTATCTAGTTAGCTCTCACCCATACTTCAGAATATAACTACCCTTAAGATTTCTAAGTCTATACATCTTTGCAGAAGCAGACGGTTCCATTTTAGTCCTGCAGAACAGTTGCTGGGTTTGAACCACTAACCTTTTGGTTAGCAGCTGTATGACTTAGACACCTATGTCACCAGATCTCCTTAAATCAGACCTGTTTGCTTCCTGCTCTCATATGAAATGCAAGTGAAAAAGACTCTCTCGGTGGAACAAATAGTTAACTCTCTTGGCTGACAACACAAAAATTGCAGATTGGAGTTCACCCATATTTGCTTCAGAAGCAAGGATTTCTTTGTTCTACTTCTGAAGAGTTAGCCATTGAAAACCCTATTTTCACTTTCACATAGGGTGAGAAAGTGAGAATCATCTTGATAGCAGTTGTTTTGTTTTTACTGTCATTTGCTAGTAAAAAAAAATATCACTTTTAACGATGTAAGTGTCAAAAGAAGAATAATTTGTAATGCAGGGAAAAATATATGGAATTGTGATTTGAGTATCCATAAAGGTTTCTTGAAATAATGTGTATTAATTTCCTTTTTGTTGAAGCCTAGTTTTATGCTATAATGACAGAATTCAGGAGTTGTGGAAGAGAGCACATGGCTAAAGGTGCTACCTGGACCTTTATATAACAAATTTGTTCATTCTATATCTAGTTATTGACACACAATGAGGAAAACGGGGGGTGTGAGTTTATATATGGATACGAAATACACACTCCCAAGTCATATACTTGTGAAACATGAGTTAGGGATGGACAAATAGGATGTGACTTAGAGCAGAGGGGTGTTAGTCACATGTTTTCTGAGGCTCCTTGAATATAGAGACAGGGAGAAGTAGGGTTAGAAAATCCCATTGGCTGCTTCTGCTTGGTAATATTAAGGCAGTTCTCCAGAAAAGCTTCAGGACTATGGTTAACAAATATTTACACTGAACCTAAAATTCGAAACTAGATATGGAAACTATAAAGATAGAATCATACCTGGATTTAGCCAAAATTTAAATATGATAATTTGAAAAAAAATTATTGTTGATTTGGAGCTGACTTAGAGCTAATTGGTCTTCTGTTAGTGTTAGAAGCTACTCTAAAGGGCCCTGAAACCCACAGCGTCCCTTTTCAGCAGGAAGTAGCTAAGAGAATACGCCATCCCCTTTTCCTTATGAATCAGGGTGAAGTCTCTCTCAGGGAGGAGTGATAGGGAATGGCAAAGGACACACTGACAAAGGAGATTAAGCAGAACTGGCTTTGACAAGCACTAGCAAATAGACAATTAAAACAGACTTTCGGGGTGGGGAAGAAGAACGAACTGGGGAGGAGGGTAGAGAAAATAGTGCAACAATGAATGAATGAAAACCCCAAATCTCTGTAAATGTTCATTAAAATGAATAAAATTTAATAATTAAAAAAACCCACAAAATTAACCATCACAAAAAAAAAAAAAAGAAGAAGAAGCTATGAAGCATACGGCAGATTGCCCATCTTTCTCCCTTGAAAGCACTGGTGGATTCCTGCCACCAGAGCAGAGCAGATTTTAGGTCAGCACAAACTCCTACATATTGGGCCTTCAGAGCTCATACATATGCCTATACTTACTGATTTTTTTTTTTTTAAATTTTAAATCTAAAGTCTAGCTGACTTCCTTCATCTGATGAGAGCTGGCAGTTCACAAATTCAGATATCATGTTTGCTCATAGGCAGTTTTGTTTCCTTATTATTTATAATGAATCCACATGAGAAGATAGTTAGAGAAGAGTGTAATTGACTTTTGCTCAAGATCTTGTAGAAAACATAACTATGTTCTTTTTTATTATTTTGTTTGCTTGTTGTAGAGGATGTGAATTATTTAGAAGTCTGAACCATAGAGAAATAGCTGTAGCCTGTGGGGATTCTCCATTTTCTATCACTCATCAGTATGAAATTTTAAGATTATCCATATTTTGTGTGGTTAGGTATTATAGTTTGGAAAGGGACATCATATGTGTTTTTGGCAGAGACATCACTCATCAGAAACCTATTTGCTTCCTACATTCCCCAGACTTTTCAGCTGTGTGCAAATGGAAGAGACGTGCATTACTTCCAGACCAGGCTTCTACCTGGAAGAGGGTCATTCAACTCGCGTTAGATGCTGAAAGAGCGAAAAATAAGCCTTTAGAGTGATACTTCAGATTGTTTGTTACTGCAGGAGAGCCTAATCCATTCTAGATGACACATTGTCCTTTAATGTTACTGTTTCACATGGAAGCTTTTATGAATAAATCGATCATTCTAGCAAAAAAAAGAGTATCGAGCACACTCTTTTCTATAATTCCAGACATCGCTAGGTTGACAGGTAATGGCATAAAATTTAGAAATAACCTTCTTTCCCTTTTCACTCTTAAGGGTTTATAGTTGCCATGCTGTCTGCATCTCTTAACAATGCTAGAAGACTGATGGGAGAAAGTTCTATAGTGCGTTTCACAGGGACCTAGACACTGTAGCACGTGGTCAGCTCATCTCCTTGCCGCAGAGTCAGAACTGACTCAGAGCTGCCCTTCAGTGAGTTTTCTGAGGCTCTAATTCTTGCAGAAGTCGATTGCCCATCTTCCTCCTGAGAAGCAGCTGGTACATTTAAACCTCCTGCCTTTGGGTTGGCAGAGCAGCTCTTTACCCACTAGGCTACCAGTTGTTGTTGCTGCTATTTGCTATTGAGTCAGAACCAACCCACAGCTGACACTCCAGCGGGTTTTCAGAGACAATAAACTGCATGGGCAGAGGTTATCCATCCTTCTTCATCAGAGCAGCTGGTGGATTCGAACCACGTGCTGCCTTTGGGATTGCAGCACAGTGTTACCGCTAGGCTACCAGAGCTCCCTGCAGGCATTGAATATTTTTAAACTAAGTGAATAAACTTATATTTATATAATTATCACTATTCTAAAGTTTAGATTAATAACATTGTTGTTAGTACTGTGGAGTTGACTTCAGCTCATGGTGACCTCATGTGTACGACAGCAGAAGTGGCCTTACAGAAGCAAATGTCAAGGCCTGCTTTCCAAGGAACCTATGAGTGGATTTGAACTGACAGCTTTTAAGTTAGTAGTCCTACATTTAATAATTTGCACTACTCAGTGACAATAGGTATGGTCAAAAAGGATTTTTTTTCAAATTGTGACTTCGGTTTTTGTTTCCATGATTATGATGCTCAAAGATATCAATTTTCCATTTGACAGAGGGTTTCGTGCTTGTTTTGCTTTGGTCATGCCTGCCCCTTGCTTGATTGTACAGAGCTCTTTCTTTCTTTATAAAACAGACAGAACATAGAATTAAGTAGAGAACAAACATGGGCTTTGAAGTCAGACCCACTTTTAAATTGCAGTTTACCTTTGTGACCTCTTTAAATTATTTACCTCTCTTGCTCTTACTTTTTAACTGGTAAATGATGGTATAGTTTATATTACAGAATTATAATAACAAATAAGAAGATAATGTAAAATAGTTAGTATAGTACCTATGACATAGTTAAGAGTTCAATAAGAAATGTTTATATGCATAAATGAAGGTTGTTGTTGTTATGTGCCATCAAGTCACCTGCGACTCATAGCGACCCTATGTACAATAGCCCTAAATTCTGCTCTGTCCTGTGCCAATCTCACTGTCTCTGACTCTCCCATTCCGATTACCCCAGTCACTGAAGCAATCCACCTCATAGAGGGCCTTCTCCTCCTACACCGTCCCTCCACCCTCCCAAGCATGATGTCCCTCTCCAAGGACCAGTCTCTCCTTACAACATTTCGGAAGTATGTTAGACAGAGCCTCAGAATCCTTGCCTCCAAGGAGCCACCCATTTTAACCCTTTCTAGGATGAATCTGTTTGTTTTCCTAGCAGTCCATGGGACACTCAATACTCTTCTCTAGCACCACAGCTCAAAGGCATCAATTCTCCCTCTATCCTCATTGTCCAACTCTCTGATGCATAAGTGATTGCAAGGACCATGGCCTGTATCAGATGCACCTTAGTCTCCAGAGAGACACCATTACTCTTCAGTACTTTGGAGAGGCCCCTAACAGCAGATTTTCCCATGGCAACATGCCTTCTAATTTCCTGGCTACTGGTGCCAAGAGTGTTGACTGTGGAGCCAAGCAAACTAAAGCTGTGAACAATCTCAATCTCTTCACCATCTAGCCCGATGCTGTCAATTGGCCCAGTGTTGAGAATCTTTGTCTTCATGACATTGAGCCTCAATCCATATTGGAGGCTGCAGTCCCTGACCCTCTGCAGCAAGCGATTCAGGTCCTCCTCAGTTTCAGCAAGCAGGGTTGTGTCATCCGCAAAGCACAGATTGTTGATAAATCGTCCACCAATCCTGACCCCACATTTCTCCTCATAGAGCCCAGCCTCCCGGATAATCTGTTCTGCATATAGGTTGAAAAGGTATGGAGATAGGATGCATCCCCGGCGTACGCCCTTCCCAATTTTGAACCATGCAGTGTTCCCTTGCTCTGTTCTGACAACTGCCTCCTGGTCCAAGTATAAGTTTCGCATTAGAACGATCAAGTGTTCTGGGATTCCCATTCTTCTCAGAGTCAGCCACAGTTTGTTATGGTCCACACAGTCAAACGCCTTTGCATAGCCAATGAAACACAGATAGACATTCCTCTGGTATTCCCTGCTTTCAGCTAAAATCCGTCTAACATCAGCTACAATATCCCTAGTACCACGACCCCTTCTAAACCCAGCCTGGACTTCTGGCAGTTCTCTGCTGATGTGCTTGCTATTCCAGTCATTTTTGGATAATCTTCAGTAGAATTTTGCTTGCATGTGAAATCAATGAGATTGTTCTATAGTTTCCACACTCTAATTGGTCACCTTTCTTTGGTATGGGAACAAATATAGACCTCTTCCAGTCAGTTGGCCAAGTGGTTGTTCTCCAGATTTCTTGGCACAACTTGGTGAGCATGTCCAGGGCAGCATCTGTTAGCTGAAATATGTCAATTGGTATACCATCTATTCCTGGAGCCTTATTTTTTGCCCTTTCCTTCAAAGCAGCCTGAACTTCTTCTTTCATCACCATTGGTTCTTGTTCATATGTTGTTTCATGAAATTCTTTTGTGTCTGCCAATTCCTTTTGATACAGTAACTCAGTATATTCATTCCATCCTATTAAAATTATAAAAATTCATTTTCAAAGTATCTCTTTACCTCCCCACGATGAAGTAAAAAATATATAAGATTATAGTTGAGTTGGTAGAATATAGCTTAAAATTAAAGCCAAGAAATCATGATTAATATCTACTGATAATTTATCAGAAACATAACCTTCTTTGTTTCATTTTATTCTCATAATAGTCATTAACCAGGATGCTCCTTAGAAGTATTGATAGTGAAACTTCATCATACATGCTGTGGGAATCATCTTGGGAAAAGGATATTGTGCTTAGAAATAAAGAGAAAGAGAAGAAGACCTTCAATGAGACGGATTGACAGAATGTCACAATGGGCACAAGTGAAGCAGGCAGAGGACAGAGCAGGGTTCAGCTCCATTGGTAAAAGGTCTCTGGGTCACAGTTGACTTGATGACACTCAAAACAACAAAAAATTTATTGGTGAGGAAAGAAAGGTTCTGCCAGAGGGCTAGGTTGTCTGATATTATAAAATGAAACCTTGGTGATAGAATGCTTAAGCACTTGACCATCAACCAAAAGTTTGGTGATCCATCCAAGCCCACCAGCCTCTCAGAAAAAAAGAGGAAGAAAGATCTAACAGTCTGCTTTTACTTCTAGAAACCCTCTGTACACTTTTACTTTGTCCTATAGGATGATGATGAGTCCCATAGACACATCAGTCATGGGGAGACAATATTACACAGTAAAAGACACAGTCAGAACTTGAACCCAGGACATCTAAGGAGATCCTAGGACCTTCCCACCATCTCTGTTGTTGTTGTTGTTGTTGTTGTTGTTGTTGTTAAGTGCTGTTGAGTCACAGGTGACTCATAGCGACCCTATGAAGGAGAGGCCACAACGCTTTGGTGCCTTACATCCTCTCTCCAGGTTCATAGGGTTTCTAGAGGCAAGCTATTATGGAAGTGGATACCACTCCTCCTTCAAAGCTTGTTTTAATCGAGGAACTCCACCCCACTCTCTGTCTGCATTGGGTAACCATCATTAACGCATTTGACACACCAGTGTCACAGTGTTCAGCGTCACAACAACCACAAGTGACCATGGTACGGCAACTTGTGCACCAGGGCTATACGACCTAGAGGAATGTCTGAACAAAAATAATGAAAGACAGGCCCAGAGGGCTGCGGATTAAAAGTCACCCACCTTTGGCTTGGTAGCATCGCTTTCTGTCCACTGGGCCAGCTAATCTCTCTCTCTATGTTGATATTATTGTTGTTAAATGCTGTTGAGTTGCAGGTGACACCCTATGAAGGAGAGTCCTCAACGCTTGTGTGTCTCTCATCCTCTCTCCAGGTTTATAGGGTTTCTGGAGGCAAGCTACTACAGAAGTGGATGCCACTCCTCCTTCTAACCTCTGTACAGTTTTACTTTGTCTTATAGGGTGACGATGAGTCCCAATGGACACATCAGTCATGGGGAGACAATATTACATAGTAACAGACACAGTTAGAATGTGAACCCAGGACATCTAAGGAGATTCTAGGACCTTCCCACCATCTCTAGGTTGTTTTAAATGATGCCACATCAAATGACCTACTAATTTCTGCTCACCTAGCAGGAGTTCAACCTTCCAGGCTCTTATTTTGTTTAGAAGCAACAAACTACCAAAGGCATAGATGTTTATAAACTTTAAATCCAGTAATTTTCATTTCTAGGGACAATGAGCAAGGCAAGCAAAGGAACAGAGCATAAATAATCATATATACTGCTTGTTTTGTGTGTATGTGTGTTTGTCATATATTCCTCTTCTGAAGCCTTGTTGTATCCCTTCTTGCTTTCCTTATTTCCTGTTGAAAATGAGAAAGATAGAGCTTCGGAACTTTTCCATAAATTTCCATTCGAGACACAGAATTGCTTATTTGAGTCCTCTGCCAAATGAATAAACATCAGGGTATTCTAGATCTGTTTGAAAGTTACATAAATTCAAATTGTGAATAATATATGCACTCCAGGTTCAATCACTACCTCATATTTGCATATAAGATTTTATACACCACAGCAGTTCTATCATCTGAATCAGGTTATTTGATTTGCCTGGCATAATCTATCTAGGTACTTGTTTTAATAAATGCAAACAATAGTTTGTCAAACAGGCAGGCCTCTGTAGCAGTGCATTTTCTTTCAAATTAGGAAATCTGGCCTATTGTAAAGTGTCACCTCTAGATCAATGCATTTGTTCCTTGTGATGTCTTTGGCTTTTCTAATGCTTAGGAGCACAAGAAGTAATAGACACATCGACTTGAATTTCCAACTCAAAACAAGACCACTGCTATTGATCCTGGCTCATAGTGACACTGTAGGGCAGAGACAACAGCCCCCTCGGATTCCTAAGGTGGCTGTAAATCTTTGCAGGAGGAGACCTCTACAGCTTTTTTCCAAAGGAGAGGCTGGTGAGTTCCAATTGCTAACTCAGTATCAAAAGAATTACAGCATCACTTGAGTTCATTGGAAGGAACTTGACTCAAACTTACTATCATCAAGTCCATTGCAACTCATAGTGAGTGTCCACCAGGTTTCTAAGACTACTGAACTTTTCTGGGGAAAATTCCCATATTCTTCCTATAGAGTTCTGGTAGATTTGAACCACCAACCTCATGGCTAATGGCATGGCTAATACGCAGTCAGTGTTATGGGTTCATTGGAAGGAGTCTAGCCATCATTATTTTAACTAGTGACCAAACTGCCTCCCAGGGGGATGGAAACATTTGTCTAGCTGGTTAGTGCATCTCAACTGGTTACTAACAAACGTGGGTCTCCTGTGTTAGAGCAACTTTCCAAATGTCACCCTGTCCAGAGAAAACACTCCAATCAGGCTATTAACCATTGCTGAAAATTGATAGATTACATGTAAATGAACAAGAAGAGGTGAACTGCATTCTTTTGTTCACTACTTTTGTACTCTACAAAAGAGGTTTAGGATGATAACTGGGTGAAACAGCCTCATTTTTATTTTATATTTGATGATTAATAAAACAAGAGAGCAATGATTGGATAGAATAAAGGGTTTTAACAAAGAGGCTACTGCCTAGACATTTTCACAAATCCTTTTAAATGCCATAAAACTCACTTTTCTCTTTGGAGTGATCCAATAGTGGTCTAAGACAGTTGATGATTTCAGCAGCTTTTTTTGATGTAGTTATGCCATTATTATAGAAAAGGGTTTTAAACACACTTTTATGAGAGAATACAGTAGAACAATAAATAATCAATTTCCTCTGGCTATGCTGAAACTGTTAAGAGGAGAAAGGGTCAGGACTTGCAACCTGTACTCTGAATGTATTACGAGTCAGGAAAGAACTGTGCCTGAGTGAAAGATTTTTCTTGCAACAACTTCTAAATCATTTATTAAGGATAACAACCCTGAAAGTATCTGTTCTACGGAATTGGAAAGGCACTTGTAAATATTTCACCTGAAATAATTGGTAGGAAATGTCTTGGACTGACTGGATTCACATCTTTTGAAACAGCTACATATTTGAGCCATCAGAGTTAAAATTCTTGCTTCTTCCTCAGCTTGATTTCATTAATAATAGGATGTAATAGTGATTAATTACTGCAGAACAATTGGGTGGAATAAACACCGTGTTTAGCTATATATTAAAGGTGAATGTAAACTCCTTTTGTTCTCTGGCCTTGAAGGCTGGTGGAAATTCCTGTCAGTCCCTCATGAAAGCACACTTTCCTTTAAAGCAGCTCATGACCTCCTTCTCCCGGTATGACTGAGTGTGTTTTATGCTTACGGAGGCTGCTGTTACGTGTCAGGACTCCATTGGTTTATAGTTTACCTTTGAGGCTTCCTCACTCACCTGTCCTCCTACTCAAATCCTACTCATTCTTACTCACTACCATCAAGTCAATTCTGAGTCATAGTGACTCACTGAGTTCCTGAAGGTCACTGGTTTTTTGAGACTCTAAGTCTTAGTGTGGAGACTTTCCATTTGTCCCCCTCAAAGCCACTGGATTTGGACTATTAGAGACGTTGGCCTTTTGGGTCTGTAGTGTAATGTGATCAAGGCTTCAGACCTGTCCCTGAGATGATCTTTAAATTCTGGTGGGATAGACTTGCCGTCAAACTTTTGTTCTTATAGGTTTGATTTTGTTTCCTTTAGCTTCAGTTTGAACTTGCATATGAGGAGTTGACGGTCTGTTACAGTCAGCACCTGGCCTAGTTTTCACTGCCGATGTTGAACTTCTTTAATGATTTTTTCCACAGATGTAGTTAATCTGATTACCGTGTAGATCATTAGGTGAAAGACGTGTATAGTCACTCTTTGTTTCTTCTAAAATGTGTTTGCAGTGAAGAGGGCATTGTTTGTACAGACTTCTATAATTCTGTCTTCAGCCTCACTTCTTTTTTTTTTTCTTCAGCCTCACTTCTGTGACATGTTTTCCAACTACTGATCCTTCTTCCCTGTTCCCAACTTTTGCATACCAATTACTCATAATTATCAAAATATCATGGTTACATGTTCTATCGATTTCTGACTGCAAAAGCTTGTAGTAGTCATCTATTTCCTCTTCTTTGGCCCTGGTTGTTGGTGCCTATATTTGAATAATAGTGGTATTAACAGGTCTTCCTTGCATGTGTATGAATATTATCCTGTAAGGCACAAGAGGGAAAACTCTTGAAAAGAATGGGAATCCCAGAACATTTAATTGTGCTCATGCAAAATCTATACTAGGACCAAGAAGCAGGGATCAGAACGAAGCAAGGAACACTACATGGTTCAGGATCAGGAAAAGTGTGTGTCAAGGATGCATCTTATCTATATACTATTTCAATCTATATGTAGAATAGATCATTAGAAAGGCTAGACTCTATGAGGAGGAATGTGGCATCAGAATTGGAGGAAGAATCATCAACAACCTGTGTTATACATATAATACAACCTTGACTGCTGAAACTGAAGAGGACATGATGCATTTGCTGCAAAAGGTGAAAGACTGTAGTCTTCAATATGGTTTGAAGCTCAACATAAAGAAAATAAAGATTCTCACCATTCGGCTGAGTAGCAGCTTCATGGTCGACGGAGAAGAAATTGGGGTTGTTCATAACTTCAGCTTCCTTAGTACCACAATCAACACTCTAGGCACTAGCAGTGAGAAAAGCAAAAGACTGATTACACTGGGAAAATCTGTCAGGGATTTCTCTAGAGTACTAAAGAGCAACTATGTCAGTCTGGAGACTAAGGTGCACTTGATCCAGGCATGGTCTTTGCAATTACTTGCTATGCATCCGAGAGCTGGACAGTAATTGAGGATGACAGAAGAAGGATCAATGCCTTTGAGTTATAGTGCTGGAGAAGAGTGTGGAACATACTGTTTACTTCCAGGAGAACAAATAGGTCTGTCCTGGATGGGGTGAAACTGGTTTGCTCCCTGTATTCAAGGATTTTGAAGCTCTGTCTTGGGCACATGGCCAGGAGGGGCTAGTTCTTGAAGAGGACGATTATGTTGGCCATCAAGGTGAGGAGACAGTGCAGGAGAGGAAGATACAGGATGAGATGGATTGACAGTGACTGGAACAATGGGAGTAGGTCTGTTAGAGATGATGAGATTGGCTCAGGATAGGGCAGGGTTCAGAGCTAGTGTGAATAGGGTCACTATGAATCAGTGATGACTCAATGGTACATAACAACAACAACAACATAAAGTGCTAAAGAGAGCTCTTTACTTAGTTTAATTTGCATTATAATTCCCATTCCAGTATCTTTTACCCATGGTATAAATCTTTCTAGGACAAATAATCTCATGGCAAACAGGTCTGCGCTGGAGCAGGTGAAACCTGGCTGCTGTTCGGAGGCAAGGATTTTGAAGCTTCATTCTATTTTGGATGTGTGGCCAGGAAGGTCCAGTACTTGGAGAAGGTCATCATGATTGGATAGGTGGAGGGACAGCACAGGAGAGGCAGATTCTGGATGGGGTGGATGGCAGAGTGACTCAGGTAATGAGGGTAGGTGTGTCAGAGACAGTGAGATCAGCTCAGGACAGGGCAGGGTTCAGAAATATTGTGCACAGGGTTGCTATGAGTCACAGGTGACTAGATGAAAAATAACAATAAAGACCAAGGTGACGTTTTAGGCATTACTGGAGAAACTTGGGCTGTTTACACATATTGTTTTTACCTCTGTAGTGACTTGTGGGACATAGAGGCCCACTGACATTTTCTATTCTTGAGTTTCATTGAGTCTTTGGTCCCCCTTGTAGTGTATATTGCCATCTGGGGGCACGGATCTGAAGAAATGAGCTTCATCTCAACTACTGCAACAGAGACCTCACAGGACATGTGCACTCCATTTCTGTTGTATGCCCTCAAGTCCACCATACTACTTAGCAATCCCATGCACAATGGGCCTTAACCCTCCCCTGTCCTTCACCATTTTCATCATCTCTGATATACTTCAGCCCCTTGTTGTATCAAAATCCATATTACCTCACTTTTTATCCATTTATTCCAGTGTCTTCCATCATTAAAAATAATATGGTTTCAAATAAAAATTCAAAGCCAAGAATAATTTGGTCTTGAAGAGGTTAAGCCCTCTCTAACCTTATACTAAAAATTATCTTCCTTCCCACTCCCTAAAACCCAGTTTCTTCCCTGAAATTATGAATACATTTTCAAATCCCAAGATTCCTTCGCTTCTCATTTGAACCAGTTACTTTCAAGACAATTTCAACTCTCGGTATCCCCATGTGAATGAGGGTAGAACTGTGCTCCATAGAGTTTTAAAGGATAGATTTCTTTTTCCAAATGTAGATAATCAAGCCTTTTTTTTCATAGAAGTCTCTGGGTAGATTTGAACCTCCAGGTATTCATTTGGCTGGCAGACAGTTTAACTGTACCACCAAGAGACTCTCACCAACATAAATGCATTTTATTAATTTCCTCCTGGGAGTAGAGAAGGCCAGACTTCAAGGTTTAATTATCATTTGGAATAACAATGGGAAAGGCTTCTCCTTGTTATGAAGTCAGTCCATAAGAAAATAAGACAATTAATTCCTCCAAAGTTATTTTGATATATACATTTTCATGTAACACAGACACCAAGCAAGTGTTCTTAACAGAAAATAGAAAAGGATTTCATAAGTTTTAAATCTAAATATCTACCTTCAGAGAAGCAGCTTCGTGATTGTAATTTGTTAAGAAACATTCTTCATTTGTCTGTGGAGGAACATTGGTTTATAGACTTAAGTGTAAATACACAGAAAATTTTCAGGGAGATTTTAGCCACCTTGAGGCAGCAAGAAATGCAAAGGAAAGACTGTGGTTGTTGCTGAAGACCTCTGACTCGTGAGGCCCCATGCACTCAGAAGGCAAGGCTGCTTGGTTCCGGGCTATCCCGTGATTCATTGCCGATTTTGTGCACCACCGGGTTTCAATTGGCCACTTTACCTAGACTAGATCACCAAACCTTTTTCCCAAGGAAAGGATAGAGGGGCTTAGCAAAAGTCCCTCATTTCCAATTAAAGGCAGTGATCTTATTGTTAATGACATAGGCTAAAGCCATGATTTGAGAGTTCCAATGCAAGTCTCAAAGCTAAATATACCAGAGGCCTTTGCAAGCCAACAGTCTTCAGCTATGTAAAAAATTACTGGTCTATCACCACCTTTTGCGATCACTTAGCTGAAAAGCTGGACACCAGGGTTAAAGGCCTACTCATGCATTCTCACTGTGATTATGTCTTGATTAATGCAAGCTGCTAATTATTAGCATCATCATCTTGCTTATTATAACTTAACAGAACAGGTGAAACCTTAATATTTGGGCTTTTCACTTTTCAGTTAGTAAAATGAATATATCAAGAGTGCTGATAGGTATGGATGTCAATAACTAGCTCTGGAATATAAATGAATATTTAACATTAACATTCCTTTTTCTATTTTAACTTCTTTTGGTTAACATAATACTGAAAGTTCTGCAATAAAGCGCACATACAATATCTAAAGTGTATATACATTGGGAAGGAATAAATAAAACTATTTGCTATTGACTTGATTATCAATATACACTCTCAAAGAATCTTACATTTCTTTTGTCAGACTAATAGATGGATTCAGAAATGTTGAAGTGTACAAGATGATATAATCCACAGGGGAGCTGGGACAGGGATTTTTGTGTTTTGTATGTTTTTTAGTGAAACAAGTGAGAGAGAATTCTGTGCATCCAATTAATGTTAATGGCTTAATAGTTATGAATTTTCTTATTTTAAAGTATATTGTATATAAAATCTAAAATGTAGAATGGAAAATATCTAGAAATCCACAGAATCTCCGGTTACTATTATATCCATCTCCCTGTTTCTAGAAATACCTCATACAACACAACTCCATCAGCTGCTACAGTTTAAATGCTCTCTCCCTATTGGTGGTGATGATGCTCACACTTCACAAACCCTGTGGGAGGTAGTCCACATACCTATATATCAGAGAGGTCTCCCTCCTTTAAACTCTGTCTTTTCCACCAGCCTCCATCTCTGGGATCTCTTTTCCCTTTTCTGCAGCTTTAGAAGACAGCTGGTCACCAGCCCAAATTCATAATCCTCTGAGTCTCTCAAGTGTTATTAAGCTCCTCTCCTTCTGCATAAGTAATTCCCAATACCTTAACCTTTGTCATGCATTTTTCTTCCTTAACCCATCTCTCTGGATTTTATGTATATTTTCTACAAAGCAACCTGCATAGCCTGAAAGAATCTTAAATTGCTACAGTAACAGCAAACATATGAAAGGCTGCATGAACATTTCACTGCAGTGGGTGAGCTTTTCTGACTTAATATCACCATGTTTTTCCCTTACTTCAAGCTTTGGGCATCTCTAGGTCTTTGCTAACTCAGCCTGTGCTCTTTGCTGGGCAGAATTCATATAACTGCTGGACAGCAGAAAGAGCATGGACGAGACAGGAGTCAAGAGACCTGGACTCTCTGGTTATCTCTGTGGTCAGGAGACTTGGAATTGGATCTTTGCCAAGCAAGGCACTTTTAATACTCACAACAAACATGTGAGGTTGAATCTTTAGTGCCATGTTCGTTTTGGATATGGCTTTAGTTGTGTTAAAATAACCCAGTCCAGCAGAGTCATTTGAATTTTTTTTATATCTTCCTAGGGCTTTGACCAGTTTGTTCCCATCTAACCCTTGGTTGAGAATTTGCATTTTCAACCAGAATGTTCAGAATTAGAAATTACCATTTAACAAGATCCCCAGGTGTTTCTTATAAATCTTTTTGAAATGTAAATAGTGACTCAGTATATCAGAAGTGGAAACGCAACTTCTAGTGACATAGTCCATAAAGCCCAACTCTCCATGGGCTTTGCCACCAGCAGCTTCCATTAAAAGGGACACATTTAGAATAATTGAGGCTCCTGGCAGACTACTGTTTGCCCCAGGGGCTGAATTAACCTAATAATGATTTCCCTACATATCTGAAAGGCCTTATCTAGCCCAAGATATGTTTCCTTATTTAAAATCATCCCCTGCCCACAAAGTTTAAGGCTATCTTTGAGAAGCAGTGTTACAAAGTCCTATCTTTGGACTCTCAGGGCCTAAAGAACCTTCCTGCTTGAATATTTGATGCTCTGGAATCCCTTAGCCCAAGTGTTGTGAGAATAATAGAGGAGGGGGCATAACAGCTCTAGCTTTCTTGCTTTCTGACCTCAAAAACTCTGGATTTGCTCTAACGTTGTATTGCTGGGCTTAGAGCCAGTTCATTCCGGGTCAACACCCTAAAATGCATTTCCACCCCAAATATATTGAATCAGGATCTACATCTGAATGAGATACTTACCTACAAGAGGCTGAAGTTCTAGAATCATCCCCGGAGGATCTTGTTAAACTGTTACCTTCTGATTCCATGGAGCTGGGAGGTGGGAATGTATACTCTCAGCACAAGTCAAAGTGGTGCCAAACTGTTTCCAGCTCTTTTTTATTGAGTTGACCCAGAATAACATCAAGCCTGCAGGTTATGGCATTTTCCAAGTAGCAGTTAATAGAAAGTACTTTATTTCTAGATTAAATTGAAGTAGGTGCTGGAAAAATGCATGCATGGCTAATACTTGTCATTCTCCATACATAATAGGGCCAATTTTTACAAAAACTGGCAAACTGTATTAAGGCCAGTATTATTTTAGGTGTATATGTCCTTGGGTTAAGTGCTCTACTACTAATTGGAAAGGTGAAAGTTTGAACTGGAGGAAGCTGAGAATCTGCCTCGAGGAGGTCATGGCTTTGAGAATGCTGGGGAGCAAGATTCTACTCTTCACCCACCGGGTCCCGAGAGTCAGAAACAGTGGGGTGGCAGCAAACAATAACGTTTGTAAGAAAACTTAAAGCTGGAATTAGTGAAACCGGAGATTCTTGGTTTTGGGGGGAAGATGCTGGGTGAAGGTGAAGAGAAATGGAGATGCACTTTGCTCATGAGAAAATGGGAGCAACGTCCCTGAAATTACTTCTAAAGCATCAGCCTCCTGTCAGGCCATGCCAAAAGGTCATCATCTGCCTGTCTCGCCTCCAAACTTAGCCTCCACTTTATCTCTACTGTGCTTCTGGCACAATCACTGTTCTCATCTTTGAGTCTTCCATAAATATTCATAGGCTATAAGAAGCCATCCAGGAAGCTTCTTATCTAGTTGAATAGCTGATTCTGCCTGATAAGTAAATCACTCCCTACCCCTGCACATGGGGTCTAGATTAGGTGGGGCCAGAAAGGATGACAGAATGTTGTTGTTGTTGTTGTTATGTGCCCTTTCCAACTCATAGCGACCCTATGCACAACAGCCCTAAACCCTGCTCTATCCTGCGCCAACCGCATGGCCTCTGACACACCCATCCCGATTACCCCAGTCACCTAATAAATCCATCTCATAGAGGGCCTTCTCCTCCTACACCGTCCCTCCACCCTCCCAAGCATGATGTCCCTCTCCAAGGACCAGTCTCTCCTTACAACATTTCGGAAGTATGTTAGACAGAGCCTCAGAATCCTTGCCTCCAAGGAGCCACCCATTTTAACCCTTTCTAGGATGAATCTGTTTGTTTTCCTAGCAGTCCATGGGACACTCAATACTCTTCTCTAGCACCACAGCTCAAAGGCATCAATTCTCCCTCTATCCTCATTGTCCAACTCTCTGATGCATAAGTGATTGCAAGGACCATGGCCTGTATCAGATGCACCTTAGTCTCCAGAGAGACACCATTACTCTTCAGTACTTTGGAGAGGCCCCTAACAGCAGATTTTCCCATGGCAACATGCCTTCTAATTTCCTGGCTACTGGTGCCAAGAGTGTTGACTGTGGAGCCAAGCAAACTAAAGCTGTGAACAATCTCAATCTCTTCACCATCTAGCCCGATGCTGTCAATTGGCCCAGTGTTGAGAATCTTTGTCTTCATGACATTGAGCCTCAATCCATATTG
>NW_006399945.1:4715244-4731009 GCF_000299155.1 Elephantulus edwardii
TCTTTCTTGACAATTTCTAATTTTCCTTCATTCATGGCTCTCACATTCCATGTACCAATCACTAGGGTCTGCTTACAACTGTTCCTCCTCCTTTGTGTTTCCATACTTGATAGTTCTACCTAGGTTGCCCTTTTGTTAATCTGCGTGTGTTCTGTTGTGCATAGGGTTTTCAGAGGCCTGCTATTTTAGAAGTGGGTGGCCAATCCTTCTTCCTAGGGAGTAAAAGCTGATATCAGATCCAAGCTTTGAGAACAGGAGTCCTCCACTGCCCTTACAATACCACTTGCCATCTCTGCCACATCCTTTGGCTCAGAAGTCCCACGACGGTGCTTGTTGGGGTGGATGTTAGGGGTGGCAGTGAGCCAGTGAGGGATTACCTGTTGGAGAAATCTACTCTGTGCTTGTAGGACTTGACCTCTTACTTGTGTTAAATATGAAGTTTGAGGTTTATGAGGAAAACCTCATTTTACCAAGTGGCTGGGGATATTCACAATAGAATATTGATTATATTCTGAACAATGAGGGAGCTGAGGTGGCCTCTTGTGTGAGGAGTTGTGCTTCTAAACCTAGGGTGGCTCATTCCAACCCCCCAGCTGCTTGGAGGGAGAAGGGTGGGCAGTCTTCTCTCATCTGATTTATAAGCTCCAAAAACCCCCTGGTGGGTCTGAATTGGTTCTGAAAAGATAGCAACCAGAATATAGATAGACATTTTGTTTGTTTGTTTTTTAAATAGCTTCTGAGCTGACTCCAATTCATGGTGACTCCCTATGCATCAGAGTAGGATTGGATTTTATAAGGTTTTGGTGGCTGATATTTCAGATGAACCTAAGACTTTTCTTCACAGGTGCTGCTGGTGTTTGTACCACTCAGGGATTCTGCCAAAGCTCATCATAACCTGGAATGTCTCAGAAGTTCTGAGACAGCCTGATGTCTTTGTAGCTTTCTTTCCTCATTGTGCCCTTACACCAAAATAAACATACTTAATGATTTATTATGCAGTTATATTACAAAAAGCCTTCATTGATGCCAAGTTCATTCTGACCCATAGTGACCCTGTCAATAGAGTAGAAGAGCACTAAAGGTTTTTCTGGGCTGTAATCTTTGTGGAAGCTGACTGCCTCCTCTTTCTCCCATGAAGAAACTGGTGAGTTAAGACCCCCAATGCCTAGTTAGTTGTAGAGCACTTAACCACTATGCCACCAGACTTCCTTATGTCCAGACTACTTTTTTATGTACTAACAACTTAGTTGCTATTCACCTTTTTAAAAATATTTTTGGTGCTTTTATTGTGTGAAGTGGTGTTGATAACCGAACCATAACTTATCCTCCAGCAGGTTTTCAGAGGCTGTAAAACACATGTGAGCAGATTTTTGATCCTTCTCCTGCTGAGTAGCTGGTGGATCCAAACTACATGCCTTTGCCATTTCAGTATAGCTTCTTACCACAAGGCCACCAGAGCTCAGTGTGTGTGTGTGTGTAATAGGTAACTGGAACTTGAATGTTGGGAACCAAGAAGAAGGATCATTATTCAAAAAATATGGACTTGCTGACAGAAATGAGGCTGAGGATAGAATAATAGACTCCTGCAAAAGTAATAATTTATTCATTGCAAATGCCTTTTATAAGAAATGAAGGCTATACACATGGATTTCACCTGATGGGATGCACAGGAATCAAATTGGTTACATCTGTGGAAGGAATCAATGTAGAAGTTCATTATCAGCAGTGAAAACTAGGCCAGCTGCCGATTGTGGACCAAACCACCAACCACTTATATACAAGTTGAAATCAAAGCTAAAGAAGGTTAAATCATATTTATAGGAATCAAAATTTGATCTTGCGTGTATACTTCCCCAACTCACTCCCCCACCCCCGAATTTAAAAACAACTCAGGAACAGGTTTGAGTACTTGGACACTAATAAACGAAGACTAGATGAGATGTGCAAAGATAATCAAGAATATCATCCATGAAGACTACAAAAGATCATTACAAAGAAGGAAGAAGAAGAAAATACCAAGATGGATGTGAGAAGAGACTGAATATTGTATTTGAGCACCAAGAAACTAAAACAAAGGAAAGATATCAAGAAGTTAAGGAGCTGAATAGATTTCAAAGGGCAGCTGGGGATGACAAGGCAAAGTATTATAATGAAATGTGCAAGGTGCTAGAATTAGAAAATTAAAAGGACAAAATTCACTTGGCACTTTTAAGCTGATGGAACTAAAGAACAAATTCAAGGCACAAGTTGCAATGCTTTAGGATGCTATGGGCAGAATACTGAATGATTCAGGAAGCATTAAAAGAAGATGGAAGGAGTATAGAGAGTCATTGTAACAAAAAGAATTGGCTATGACTATCATCCTGTGCTTCCACCTTCCCCACCTCTTTGGATCCTCATATTCATAATTATAGGATTGCACTGTTTGAGGGAGGGAGGAAAATGTGAAAGAAATAGGAAATACCTGGTGTGAAAAACAATGTACACAAACTCTGTAAATAAACCAGTATAAAATAAAATAAACATAATTGGCTGACAGAAAAATTTCAAGAAACAATTTATGATCAAGAGGTGATGAAGGAGAAAGTTCAGGCTCCTCTGAAGAAGTTTGCAAAGAATAAAGCCCCAGAAAATTATGGAATACCAGTTGAAATATTTCTTCCCCTGCCTTTTTTTCATTTAAATGAAAGTTTACAGAGACTTTGGATTTCCATTCATTCATTGTTGCACACTTTCCTCCCTGCCCACACCTCCCCACCAGTTCACTTTTTCTTTGAAAAGTTTAAATTAAAATAATAATAAATTCTTTCATTGTTACACAATCCTCCCCGCCCCCGAGTCCACTCCACTATGTAGCTTTCATTCTGGACTCTTGTCATGACCTACACAGTTCTCTCCCTCATCTAATTCAACACAGTATACATTATTTATCCCAGCTTATTTTCCCACCAACCCTGATGTCAGTCCTGTTTTACAACAATGGTACTATCCCATGTTTGTCGTTTGTGACTGAGATAATTTCACTCAGCATAATGTCCTCCAGGGTCATCCATTTTGTATAATATTTCAAGAGGTCCCTGTTTTTCAATGTATTCCATTGTGAGAGAATACCAGAGCTTCTCTATCCATTCGTTTGTTGATGGGCACTTAAGTTGTTTCCAAGTCTTTGCTATTGTGAACAAAGCCACAATAAACATGGGTGTGCATAAGCCTGCTTGGATGGCAGTTCTAGTTTCTTTAGGGTATATTCCCAATAGTGGAATTACTGGGTCAAATGGTATTTCTATTTCCAACTTTTTGAGAAAGCACCATACTGCCTTCCATAGTTGTTGTACCATTTTACACTCCCACCAACAATGAATAAGGGTTCCAGTTTCTCTGCAACTTCGCCAGCATTTGTTGTTTGCTGTTCTGTTAAATTTTGCTATTGTCACTGGGGTGAGATGGTATCTCATAGTTGTTTAATTTGCATCTCTCTTAGAGCTAGGGATTATGGACATTTCTTCATATGTTGTTGGCCATCTGAATGTCGTCTTTGGTGGAGTGTCTGTTCATATCCTATGCCAATTTTTCAATTGGGTTATTTGCTTTTATCATGTTGTGGTACTCGAATATTTTATAAATTCTGGATATAAGTTCCCTATCAGACATGTCTTTACCAAATTTTTTCCTCCAGTCTGTGGCTTTCCTTTTTACCCTGTTGTAGAAATTTTTCAATGTGCATAGGGATTTTAATCTTAGAAGGTCCCATTCATCTATTTTACCCTCTCCTGGTTATAGGTTTTTCAGTATGCTTGGAAGACAAATAATGTTGTCTTCTAGACTTCTTCCAAGCTTTTCTCTAATGTAGTTTATAGTCTTTGGTTTTAGTCCTAGGTCCTTGATCCACTTTGAGATGGTTTTTGTGTATGGAGTGAGGTGTGGATCTTGCTTGAGTTTTCTACAAATAGTTTTCCAATTTTGCCAACACTATTTGTTAAAAAGGCTGTTATTTCCCCACTTAACTGAGTTCATCTCCTTGTCAAAAATCAGCTGACCATAGGTAGATGGGCTGATTTCTGGGTTCTCAATTCTATTCCATTGATCTATGTGTCTATCATTGTACAGTGCAACAGTTTCTTTTTTTAAAAAAATTACTCTATTAATTTTAATGAACATTTACAGATACTTTGGATTTTCATTCACTCATTGTTGCATTTTTTTCTTACCCCTCTCCCCCAGTTCTCTCCAGTTTCTTGACCAACATGGCAGTGTAGTAGGATTTAAAATAGGGAGTGAGATGCCACCTACCTTTTTTCTATTTTTAAGGAATGCTTTGCTTATTTTGGGGCTTCTTTCCATTTCAAATGAAATTGGAGGTTGCCTTTTCCATCTTGTTGAAGAATGGAATTGGTATTTGTATTGGGATTGCCTTGAAAGTGTAAATTGCCTTTGGTAGTATTGTCATTTTCACAATATTGAGTCTTTCTAGACATGAGCAAGGGTTATTCTTCCACTTCCCCAGGTCTCTTTTTGTTTCTTGTAATAACGTTTTATAATTTTCTTTGAATAGATCCCTTGTCTCGCGGTTTTTTCTTCTTCGATTACCTGGGGAGATGGGAGGGGTCTCTAAGCTGCCCAGCCTTCAGGCGACTCGATGGCACATAACAACAACAACAGATCCTTTGTGCTTCTGGTTAGATTTATTCCCAAGTATTTAATCTTGTGATTAGCTATTGTGAAGGGTATTGGGTTTTTTTTTAACTCCAGTTCTATATTCTCATTGTCACTGTAGAGAAATATAACTGATTTTTATATGTTGATCTTGTGTTCTGCCAATTTGTTGAATTGGTCAACTATGTCCAATAGTTTTCTTGCTTAGTCTTTAGGATTTTCTAAGTATATTATCATATCATCTGCATATAGAGATAATTTTACCTCCACTTTGCCAATTTGGATATCTCCTATTTCCTTATCTTATTGCTATTGCTAAGACTTCCAATACAATATTGAATAGGAGAGGTGATACTGGGCATCATTGCCTAGTTCCTGTTTTCAAAGGAGTGCCTTTAATCTCTCTCCATTAGGGACAATGTTGGCTTTTGTATTTGTGTATATACTTTTTACTGTGTTGAAGAAATTCCTCTCTAATCCTATTTTGTTGCGCGTTTTAACCAGTAAAGGGTTTTAGATTTTGTCCAAGACATTTTCTGCATCAATTGATAAGATCATGTAGTTCTTTTTCTTTGCTCTGTTAATGTGATAGAGTAGATTGATTGTGTTTCTTATGTTGAACCATCCTTGCATATCTATTATGAATCCTACTTGATCATGGTGAATTTTTTTTTAATGTATCACTAGATATTATTGGCCAGGATTTTATTCAGGATTTTTGCATCTGTATTCATGAAAGATATTGGCCTATAGTTTTCTATTTTGGCCATGTCTTTACTTGGCTTTATTATCAAGGATATGTTTACTTCATAGAATGAGTCTGGGAAAATTCCATCTTTTTTCTATTTTCTAAAATAGTTTATGTAGAATTGGTGACAGTTCTCTGAATGTTTGATAAAATTCACTTGTAAAACAATCTGGTTCAGGGCTTTTTTTTTTTTGGCTGGAAGTTTTTTATGACCTTTTAAATTTCTTCATTGGTAATGGGTCTATTCAGGTGTTCAATTTCAGTTTGTGTCTGTTTAGGTAGATTGTGAATTTCTAAGTATTTCTCCATTTCTCCATTTATATTTGTTTGAGTATAATTTTTCATAATATTCCCATGTTAGCCTTTTTATTTTAGTTGGTTCTGTTATGACATTGCCCATTTCATCTTTTATTTGGATTGTGTCTTTTCTTTTTCCCCCTTTGTTAGTTTTGCTAGTGGTTTATACATTTTATTTACCTTTTCAAAGAACCAACTTCTAGTTTTGTTGGTGGTTTCAATTGTTTCTCTATTTCTATTTCATTTATTTCTGCTCTCATTTTTATAATTTCAGTTTTATTAGAGGATGCCAGGTTTTCCTGCTGTTCTTTTTCAATTTGTTGGAGATGTTTGGTTAGAGAGTCAGGGGTCATTTTTTCCCTGCCTTTTTTATGTGTTTGAGTGTTGCTATAAATGGACCTTTGATTACTGCTTTGGCTGTTTCTCACCAGTTTTGGTAAGTGGTGTTTTCATTGTCATTTGTTTCAAGAAAGTTTTTAATTTTTTATTTCTTCTAGTAACCACTCATGTTCACGCAAGGTGTTGTTCAGCTTCGAAATATATAGGGTTTTCCCCCCTCCTTTATCCTTTTGTTAATAATTTCTAATTTTGTAACATTGTGGTCTGAGAAGATGCTTTGTATTATTTCTATGTTGTTGTTGTTTTTTTAAAATTTATTGATCCTTGCCTTATGACCTAAAATGTGATCTGTTCTGAAGAAAGTTCCATGCACATTGGAGAAAAAGATGTACTATGCTTTTTTGGGGTACATTAGCCTATAAATATCTTTAAGATTGAGTTGGTTTCTTGTGTGGTTTAATTCTTCCGTATCTTTGTTGAGTTTCTTACTGGTAGTTCTATCTTTTCTTGAGAGTAGTGTGTTGAAATCTCCAACTACTATAGTAGTGTTGTCTTTTTCCTTTTTTAGTTTTGTTAATGTTTGTTTTATATATTTTGCAGGTCTTTCATTTGGTGCATAGAGATTTATTATTGTTATGTCCTCTTGTTCTATTGACTCTTTAAACATTATGTAGAGACCTTCCTTGTCCATTGTGATGGTTTTTGCATTAAATTTTATTTTATCAGAGATTAATAGTCCTACTCCTGCTTTTTTTTCTGGTTGCCATTTGTTTGGTATATTTTTACCAGCCTTTTATTTTTAATCTTTATCTTCATTTTTCAGGTGTGTCTCTTGCAGACAGCATATTGAGGGATTTTAAGTTGGGGATTTTTTTTGTTTTTGTTTTTTTGGTTTTTTTTTTTCTTTTTAATCCAATCTTCTACTCTTTTTCTCTTCAGTGGTGCGTTCAAACCATTCACATTCTGTGTGGTTATTGG
Organism: Elephantulus edwardii; assembly: GCF_000299155.1. Taxonomy (NCBI): domain Eukaryota; kingdom Metazoa; phylum Chordata; class Mammalia; order Macroscelidea; family Macroscelididae; genus Elephantulus; species Elephantulus edwardii. Next base: position 4,722,260 of record NW_006399945.1, read on the forward strand.
GAGACAAGATTTAAAAAAAAATTTTTTTAATGAATTTTAATGAAAATTTACAGGGACTTAGGGTTTCCACTTATTTGTTGTTGCACTTTTCTCCTTGCCCACCTCCTTCCCTCCCCAATTCACTCTTCTCCTAGAAAAGTAAAAGAAAAAACTTTCATTGTTATGCAGTCCCTCACCCAGGTCTAAGTTATATTGCTATTATTTTGTTTAGTTCTTTTTGGTGTTGTTGCCAGTCTACTTTGGCCCATACTGCTGTCTTTGGCACCTCTTAGTGTTTCCTGCAATGCTGGTCTCATTTTTACAAACTCCCTTAGTTTCTGTTTTCCTGGGAATATCTTGAACTCTCCTTCATATTTGGTGAGCAATTTTGCTGGGTACATTATTCTTGGTTGACAGTTGCGTTCTTTCAGTGTTCAATATATGTCATTCTAGTGTCTTCTTGCTCTCATGGTTTCTGCTGAGAAATTGGCACGTAATCTTCTCTGCTCTCCCATAAAGGTTACTCTTTGTTTCCTCCCTCACTGCTTTCAGAATTCTCTATTTATCTTTAGTTCTGGCCTTGCTTTTTTTTCTTTTAGGGTCTATTCTATATGGTGTTCACTCAGCTTCTTGAATATATAATCTTTTATTCTTCATTATGCCAGGGAAGTTTTCCTCTAGTAATGCTTCCACAACTTTTTCTGTGCCTTCACTTGCTTCTTCCTGTTCTGGGATTCTGGTGATGTAAATGTTATTTCTCTCGATGGTTTCCCACATTATTCTTAGGTTTTCTTCTTTTTCCTTTCTTTTTATTCTGCTTTTTGTTCTAGCAGATCCATGGTAACAATTTTATCTTCTATTTCACTGGTTCTGTGTTCCATCTATTCAACTCTGTTCATGTGTCCCTCCATCATGTTGACAACATCTGAAACATTGGCCCTCACAGTTTGGGTTGTCTTTTCTTGTTTCTCCGTAGCCTGTAATGCCTTGTTTGATTCATCTACAGTCTTTGGGATTGTTTTGTTTTGTTTTTGGTGTTTTTTGTTTGATTTTTTTTTAAAGCTCCCCCTGGTTTTCTCATAGTGTTCTGTAATCCTTCAAATTTGTCTTTGACCCATTAAAAATATTCAATCATTATTTTTTGTTTTGGGTTTGTTTTTTTTTAAAATTCTGTGTCATAAAGTTTCATAAGACTTTCTGGCTTCAGGAAATCTATTGACACTATGTCACTTTTTTTTGGGAGACATCTTACTTTGGACTTGTGTAGGGTATGAGGTAGCTTGCTTCCTACATGACATTGCTGTGGTAGAGTTTTTCATGTCTAAAGTGATAGTCACCGCTCCAGAAGAGGGTGTGGCAGCTACCCTGCCTGGGTTTCTCTCAATTCAATAGGAGAAAAGGCCTGTGGAAACAACCTCCTCTGTCAACTGCCACAGCTAGTATAGCCCAACGTGCTTTGGGCTAAAGGCCGTTGATGGACTGGGTGTGAGAAAATGCAAGGCAGAGCACAGAGACTTGATTGGAAAACAGGAAGCCTTTTTCCCTTCAAGAATTAGCTCCAACTGTTTCACTCCCTTCTGACTGTGCTTAAGGAGTCACCCATGATCCAGCCAAGCAGTGGTGACCCCCTACAAAGTACTTCTCTCAAGTTTTAGCATCCCTCCCAGTGTGCATTATGAGTGGTGTTCTGGGCACAGACTGGAGGTGTCAGAGACCAGAGTTCTGGATGCATCCTGGCGATGATGGGACTGGAGTTTTGGGCTCACACTCTCACTCAAATTCCAGTTTTCCTGCTCACCCCAGTGCGTTGTTCCCCAACCTTGCTCCCTGGCACGTTTGTCAGCAGCTCCCTAGTTCATGTATGGCACCAACAAGCAGCTCCCTGGTGTGTCCCTTGTGTCAAGTAGCAGCTCCTGGGTGTGAGCCTGGTATCAGGAAGCAGCACCCCAGTGCATGCCTGACATCAGTAAGCCATTACCTAGCACCCACATGGCATCAGCAAGAAGCTCCCCAGTGCATGTCTGGCATCAGCAAGCAGCTCACTGATGTGTGCCTGGTATCAGGAAGCAACATCCCAGGGCATGCCTGGCATCAGGAAGCAGCTCCCTGGCGTATGCAGACAGGTGCTATTTACTTTTCTCACTAAAATTCTAGCTGTCCATTTTACTGCTGCATCTTATTGCCATTCTGTTCTGTCAGGGCTATTGTTTATTTCGTCAGGGCTCCCAATTGACATATTTCACCAAAAAGATGCTGCCCTGGACATGATCACTAGGTTGTGCTAAGGAATCTGGAGGACAACTACTTGGCCAACTGACTGGAAGAGATCCTTATTTTTTCCCATTCCCAAAAAAAGTGACAAAACAAAGTGTGTAAATTATCAAACAATATCTCTAATATCACATGCTAGCAAAATTCTCCTGAAGATTATCCAGAAACTACTGAAACAGTACATTGACAGAGTACTTCTAGGAAAGCAAGATGGTTTTAGAAGAGGTAATGGCACTAGAGACATTATCACCAATGTCTTATGGGTCTAGGCAGAAAGCAAAGAGTACCAGAGGGATGTCTGTCTGTGTTTTGTTGACTGTTCAAAGGCATTTGAATGTGTGGATCACAACAAATTGTGGCTAACCTTGAGGAAAATTGGAATCCCAGATCACATGATTGGGCTTATTCAAAACCTATGCTTGTACTAGGAGGCAGTACTCAGAACAGATCAAGGAAAAACTGGATGGTTCAAAATCAGGAAAGGTGTGCGTCAGGGATGCATCCTGTCTCCATACTTTTTCAACCTATATATACAGAACAGATCATTCAGGAAGCTGAGCTTTATAAGGCAGACTATGACATCATCAAGATTGGAGGAAAACACATTAACAACCTATGTTATGCAGATGACACAGCCTTGCTTGCTGAAAATGAAGAAGACCTGAATCGCTTTCTATAGAATGTCAAGGACTGTAGTCTTCAATATGGAGTATAACTTAACATCAAGAAGACAAAGATTCTCACCACTGGGCCAATTGGCAACACCATGATAGATGTAAAGGAGATTGAGGTTGTTAACATTTATAGCTTGTTCAGCTCTACAGTCAACACTCTTGGCTCCAGCAGTCAGGAAATCAAAAGACAAATTGCATTGGGGAAATCTGCTATCAGGAATCTCTTCAGAGTACTGAAATGCAACAATGTCTGTCTAGGGACTAAGGTGTGCCTGATTCAGGCCATGGTCTTCTTAATTACTTGTTATGCAACAGATAGCTAGACAATGACTAAGGATGACAGAAGAAGAATTGATGTCTTTGAGTTGTGGTGCTGGAGAAGAGTCTTGAACATGGACTGCCAAGAAAACAAATAAGTCTGTCTTGGAAATGATGAAACCAAGTTTCTCCTCGGAGGCTAGGATTTTTTTAAAATTTTATTTTATTAATTTTAATGAACATTTACAGAGATTTTGGATTTCCATTTATTCATTGTTACACTTTTTTCTTTACCCCCCTCCCCCCAGTTAGCTTCTTTCTTTGAAAAGCAAAAGATTTTGAAGCTCTGCCTCACATACTTTGGACACATGGCCAAGAGGGACCGGTCCTTGGAGAAGGACATCATGCTCAGAAGGGTGGAGAGACAGCACAGGAGAGGAAGACCCCAGATGAGATTAATTGATACAGTAACTGCATTCATAGGAGTTGATGTGTTGGGATTAGGCTGACTCAGGACAGGGCAAGTTTCAGAGCTGCTGTACATAGGGTTGCTATGGATTGCAGGTGACTCAACGGAGCATAACAACATCAGATATATGCTAAAAGAAAAAAGACTCTGCTTACTTATAGGTAGGTCTTTTGTTCCAGTCTTTCATTTTTCTTCCTAGTTGGGAACCTTCATTCATATTGGATTTTGTATTTTGATTTTTTTTCCTCTTTGATTTTTTGTGTCATAACAGCACCCTTAAAACCACAGCACAGAAACATGACTTTATTGGTAAATAAGTAAGCTCTGACATTGAAAGCACCAAGCAGCTGGAGCTTGTAGTTCTGGTGGTGCCTTACAGACTGTTGCTATGCTTCCCCTAAAAGTCTTATAATTCTCTTGTGAGCTTCCTGCATCCATTTTAGGGGAGCTCTGTGCAGAGATTGGAAATTGCAGTCACACCTAAGATTCTGGCACTAAACTTGGAGAGAACAAACTGTTTTAACTCAATAGCGTGTGAAGACTGAATGTCATGGATCTGTTATACTCACAGAAAACACCTGTTTGCAACATTCATCTGGACGGAAGATGCAGTCATTTGGCTCCAGGATTAAGTGTTACCAATTCATCATACTAGCAGAAGGTACTAAAGAGAAACTGTAATTCTTTCTCTTACATAAATTATTTTATAACGAATATAGTGTTTCCTTCATTCAGCATGGGTTTATTTAACACATACTACATTGCCAGGGCTGGTTCTGGGCAACTGGGATACATCTGTGAACACAACAGTTGTTTGCCCTTGTGGAATTTACATTCTAACTTGCTGTTTTCAAAGTGTAGAATCTGGAATGTAAGAGCCTCTGGCTTCTTTTGTCTAACAACAAGTGAAAATTGTGAAATGACTCTTATTCCCTCTCAAGTTCTATTTAATGGCTATTTTCAAAGATTAGACCTCTGCAGAAAACAAGTATACTTAAGATATTTAGAACTCAATCAGTGACTGAAACTACAGGGAATTATTCTATATTAATGAAAATCAATGATCTATGAATACTATATTAATGAAGACTGATGATACATGAATGTAGCATGGGCGAGGAAGTAATTCTGCTTAATAGGCTGATTATACTTAGAATGTTGATACAAAATTAGATTGGAATGACGGTTCTGTTAAGTCATCCTCATCTTTGTTTATTCTCAGGAAGTGTTAAATGGCACATATTTTGGAATACCAAATATTTTAAAGTGTTCTTTCATTTCCTTCATGGCATAAAAGAAATAGCACACAGATTATTTTTTTAATTTTCTATCCTTTTCATATTAAGTAGGAGAATTTGAGTCTAAACATATATGAGAGGTACTTCATTTTATCTAAATAATTAGAATCATTCTCGGATCTGCTCTATAGTGAAAAAATGGCTTCTTGTTGTATCTTTTGGAGAAATAGAAAAGAGCCTGGGCTTTTATGTCAGGTTCTGATTGAACCAGCACTATCTCAACCCATGTTTCCCAAACCCACCAACGAATTAATAAATAAATCACTGGAAAGAAAATCTTCTGAGGTTTAATTTAAGACCTGGCTATAGCACAACTAGTCCCCTAAGCAGTGTTTCCTGGAATTTGCACGAAAACAAATTTCATGAAATGCAGCCTGTATATAAATTATAAAATAAAAATGTTTTCCCTAAGCATCAAAGGGTATATCCATGAGTATAAAACAAATCAGTCATAATCCACAATTTAGAAATAACCATTATTAAGATTTTATTTATAGCCTTCTAGCTTTCTATATAGTTTTTTATGTGTGCTTGTATACACATAGACAATGCAATAATAATAATTTGTTTTATAACCTACCTATAATTTTGAAACCACGTATTTTTTTAGTTCACACTGTGGCCTGGAAATGCCTCCCAGGACATTAGCCACTTTTCCAAAGCAGATTTTTTTAATTCCTCTATGGTATTTCACAGTATAGACAGCCACCATTTCTTTAATTCATGCCCTATGGTGAACATTTAAGTACTTTTTTCATTTAAGTTCTATTAAGCTCAATAAAGGAAGTATAATAAAAATCTACCAAAGATTTAAATTTATCTATGATAAAATAATTTATTAAAACATTACTATCTCCAACATGATATTATATACTAGCATTTGTTTTTATGTATTGATCATCTATTGAACACTATCTTTGAAGTGTCCCTGGGTGCTTCAAATTGTCATGCTTTGTTGTTAATAAAATGGTTGGAAGATCAAGTCTACCCAAAGGTCCTAAAAAGAAAGGCCTGGTGACCTGCTTGCAAAATAAGTCAGTGTAAACCTTTTAGAGCAGAGTTATTTGCTGACACAAATGGGTTCACAATGAGTTTGAACTAGCTCCACAGCACATTATAACTCACAGTTTGTACAAAAGGCACTAGCATATATGTCAGACACAAAAGAAATTAAAGCATGTACCTGCAAAAGAGTCTCTACTAATTAGAGACTGTTGTTGGCCAACACTGAGATGAGCTGTGCGGTGGTAACAAAAATATCATCCATGAAGAAAACAAAAGGTCACTGCAAAGACAGAAGACAGGACAAGACTGAGATGTGAGAAGAGGCTCTGACTATTGCACTAGAATGCCAAAAAGCCAAAACAAAGAGGACTGAGGAAGTTAAGAGTTAAGCAGATGATTTCAAAAGGCAGCTTGAGAAGACAATACAAACTGTTATAATAGCATTTTGAAAAAGGGGGAGCCAGGAAGTCAAAGAGAAGAATCCACCTGACATTTCTTAAGCTGAAGAAACTGAGGAACAAATTCAAGCCTCAAGTTGTAATATTTAAAGATGCTCTTGGAAAAATGGTCAATGATCTAGGAAGCATCAAAATAAGATGGAAGAAATACATGGAGTCACTGTACCAAAAAGAACTGGATGACACAGTAATATTTCAGGAAGTAACATGTGTTCAAGAACCCATGGCAATAAAGTAGGAAGTTCAAGCTGCTCTGAAGGGATTGACAAAAAACGAAGTCCCAGAAATTGGTTGAATAACAACTTATATAGGTCAATACACAGATGCAGCCCAGGAGGACAAATAAACGGATAAAGATGCTGTGGTATATTAACACAATGGAATACTATGCTGCATTGAAAACCAAGGAACTCATGCAATATTATTCAAAATGGGTGACCCTGGAGGACATTATGCTGAGTGAAATATCTCAGTCACAAAAGGACAAATACTGCATGGTGCCACTATTGTAAAATGGGACTGACATCAGGGTTGGGGGAAGACTGAGAAAGAAAGGAAAAATTATGTATATTGCATTGAAATAGATGAGGGAGAAAACAATTTAAAAGCCATATATGATAGGGTATTATGGTTATCACAAGAATTCATAATCAAGGTTGCATAGTGGAGTGTATTCAGGGCAGTGGTGGGGGGCGGGGGTGTGCAGTGGGATTGTATACCAATGAAAGAATTTTTCTTTTACTTTTCAAAGAGGGGAATGAACTGGGGTGGAAAGCTGGGCAGGGAGAAAAGTACAACAATGAATGAATGGCAATCCAAAGTATCTTAACTGTTCATTAAAGTTAATAAAATAAATTTTTTTAAAGGCAAATATTCACATTTATTATAAAAAGACTAGATCCATATTTATTCCCATTCCCAAGAAAAGCAATCCAACAGAATGAGGAAAGTATTGAATGATATCACTAATATCACATGTAAGCAAAATCTTGCTGAAGATTATAAAAAAAATTACTTGAACAGTACATCGACAGAGAACTGTCAGAAATGCAAGCAGGGTTTAGAAAAGGCTGTGGCACTTGGGTTATCACTGCTCATATCAGATGGCTGAAAGCAAAGAGTACCAGAAGGATGTCTACTTGTGTTTTATAGACTATGCAAAGGTGCTTGACTGTGAATCACAACAAATTGTGGCTAACTCTGAGAAGAATGGAACGCCCAGAACACTTGATTATACTTATGCAAAACCTATACCTAGACCAAAAATCTGTTGTCTGAACAGAATAAGGGTATTCACCTGATTCAAAGTTAAGAAAGGAATGAGTCTGGAATGTATCTTTTCTCCATACCATTTCAATATCTATGTAGAACAGATCACTTGGGAGGCTAGATTTTATGAAGAAGAATGTGGCATCAGGATTGGAAGACTCATCAACAACCTGTATTATGCAGATGACACAACTTTGCTTGTTAAAACTGAGGACGACTTAAAGTGTTCGCTGCAGAAGGTCAAATACTAAAACTTCCAATATGTATTGCCATTTAACATCCAGAAACCAAAGATTTTCACCACTAGGCCAATTGACAATACCATAATAGATGGGGAAAAGATTAAGGTTTTTAATAATTTCGTCTTGTTCAGATTCACAACCAACTCTCTTGGCTCCAGCATTCAGGAAATCTAAAGACAACTTGCTTTGGGAAAATCTACTGCCAGGACCTTCTCCAGACTTCTGAAGATAAATGATCCTAGAAATTTCCTCCTAGAAATTAAGGTACACTTGATCCAGGCCCTGTTCTCCACAACTGCATCTAGAGAGCTGGAAAATGAATAAGGTTGACAGAAGAAAAATCATTGCCTTTGCATTGTGTTGCTGGAGAAAGATGAACATACCCATAGACTGCCAAGAGAACAAACAGGTGTGCCCTAGAAAGGGTGAAACCAGGTTGCTCTTCAGAGGCAAGGATTTTGAAACTCTGTCTCACCGACTTATGGCATGTTACCAGGATGGACCAGTCTTGGGAGAAAGACATCCAAACTTGGAAGGGTAAAGGATAAAAGTGCAGGATAGGAAGACATGAGATGTATTGACCCAGTGACTGTGGCATTGGGGGAGGTGTGTCAGCGACCATGAAGTAGGCTCACCATAAAATCAGGTTCAGAGCTGTTGTTTATAGGATTGCTCTGCGTTGTAGTTGATATAATGGCATATAACAACAACAGTCACAAATCATAATGACCTATTAGAAAGAAGTAGAACTGTCCCATAGGATTTCCATGATGCCATGGCTATGAATCTTCACATAAGCAGACTGCCACATCCCCATCCACGTCCCC
>NW_006399945.1:4731109-4744871 GCF_000299155.1 Elephantulus edwardii
AACCAGGGAGTCCAAATAGCTGACTTTTCAGTTAGCAGCCCAAATTGTAACCCACAATGTCATCCGAATACCTTTTCCTCTTTGACAGTGCCCTTCAAAAATACTGAATGAGCTTGTAAAATAGAACTATAAAAAATGTTTACAAAAATAAAGAAAGTGATACTGCCAAATCATTTATGCAATTACTTGTTTGATTTGATGTAGGGAATCAGGGGTGGAGGGTGCTGTGTGAGGAAGACAAGTTTTTTATGTAAGGACTGTAAATCAGACTTTTTTTGTTTTTTCCATTTCCTAAAGCAAAAATGCTCATTTCCAAATAGCCCATTGAAAATGAACACTGAAGCCTAGGAATATATTTTGATTCTAGTTAAACTGTTTATTTGACCTATTGTTCCTTGAATATCCCTTAAAAACCAATTGACATAGAAATATAGTGTTTGATATTAGAGTAAAATGCACAACCTTTGATATTCCCTCTCCTCACCCATCAGTGGACCTTACACCAGTTGATCTTCTCCTTCAGCTTCAAGCTGGTGCATTGGTCAAACAGAACTTGTGGGCCACTCAACTAAGAAGGTATTTAAGATTCATGCTAGACTTAACTCCACAAGTTCCTACTATTGTGAAGAATTAGAACTGTGGCTAAGAATGCTTTTCTAAGAAAAGCATATTTTTTAAAATGAATACATTCTTAGCACTATGTCACAGTAAAAAAACAAAACAACACAAACCACCCTTTGTGTGAAAAAGTAATAATTATTGTTCTTTGAAAGCATTGTTATTGTGACATATTGTGGAGTGAAAACTGACTCATAGCTGACCCTGCGGCAGGTTTTCTGAGGCCATAAATTCCATGGGAGGAGATTGCTCTTCTTTATCCCACAGAGCAACTGATGGATTCAAACCGTGATTGTTAGTGCAATAAAGGCACCAGAGTTTCATTAGAAAGCATTAAAAAAAAATAAAGGGGAAGAAGGGAACAGATCTATGAACAAAGGGAGAAAAAACAGGAAGAGAGAGCAATCTAGTTTTTTTTGGTGTTAGTACAAGTTCACATATGAAAGCTGGTGACACCTGGAGCCGTGGTCTAATGCAGGACAGAAACGTAAGACTTTTGTCACTGGGTGTGTGACTAATCTCTGGCAAAGAACTCCCACTTGGTGATCTAACAAATTACGCTTTGAACTCTATTGTTGGAACTCATCCACTTGATTGAAGCAGTCATTTTACGCTCCTGAATTTCCAATTTTTACTCATACCTATTTATGCAGTATGATGTTAAATAAGCACTACTTTCAGAAGCTAGGGTAACCATTTTGACCTAGTACTGCCCCATATTATTACTAGAAGTTTCACATCCCAGTGAATACTCCTCTTAATCCCAGGAAAGCGAAGAGAATGGATATCAACGTTTCAAAGCAGTACATTCCATGTGGTAACACTGCTGAGAATTTTCATTTTGGGCTCAGATTTAGTGAATCATAATCTACGTTTTAAAAGAGCTTCAGGTGATTCACTTTAGGGATGTGTGTGTGTGTGTGTGTTTACATTGTTGTTATGTGCCATCAAATAAGAATTTACCCATAACTGATCCTGTATTACATTTTCAGAGTTCAGGAACCTCTCCAGAGTACTGATGAGCAATGATGTCACTCTAAAAACTAAGGTGTGCTTGATCCAAGCTCACAATTACTTTCTTTTCTTTTTTTTTTCTTTCTTTTTTTTGTTAAACTCCAAATCTTGGTTTTGTTGATAATTTCAATTGTTTTTCTGTTTTTTATACATTTCCATATACAAAATTACTTTCTATGCTTCAGAGAGCTGAACAATATAAGGATAATAGAAGAAAAATCAATTCCTTTGAGTTGTAGACCTGGAGAAGAGTATTGAACATACTGTGGATTAGGGCTTCCAGAATTCTTCCAAGTTTTTCTCTGATGATGTTTACAGTTCCTGGTTTTGCTCATAGGTCCTTGATCCACTTTGAGTTGGTTTTTGTGTATGGTGCGAGGTGTAGGTCTTGCTTGAATTTTCTACAGGTAGTTTTCCAATGTTACCAACACAATTCGTTACAGAGGCTGTCATTTCCCCACTTAATAAGAAGTGTACTGGAGGTGGAGGTGGGAAGAAATTATGCAACAATGAAAGAATCATTTTAAAGAGAAAAGTGTACTGGGAGGAGGGTAGGGAGGAAAATGTGTAACAATAAATAAATGGAAATCCAAGTTTTCTGTAAACTTTCATTAGAGTATTAGTAATTTTTTTTAAAAAATGAGTATTGAACATACAATGGATTGCTAAGAGAATAAACAGATCTGTCCTAGAGAGGGTAAAACTAGGCTGCTCCATGGATATGAAGCTCCATCTCACATAGTTTGGGCATGTTGCCAGGACAGACCAGTCCTTAGAGAATGGCATCCTTCTTGGAAGGGTGGAGGGACAGTGCAAAACAGGCAGACTCTGTTTGTGATGGAGTGACTCAATGACTGGACTAATGGGGGTAGGTATGCCAGAGATAATGAAATTGGATCAGATCTATTATGTGTATGTATATACATACATATGCATATATTTGTATAGCTATGTACATGCAAGGAAAATACTGCTAAGATTATTCAAAAGCAGCTAAAATTATACATAGACAACTTCCAGAAGGCCAAGCTGAATTTTAAAAAGTCCATGGCTGAAAGCAAAGAATATAAGAAGAATGCCTATTTGCACATTATTGACTATGCAAAGACATTTGACAGTATGGATCATAACAAGTTATGGCTAACATTGGAAAGAATGGGAATCCCAGAACACTTAATTCTGCTTAAGTGAAACTTATACCTAGACCAACAGGCTGATATGCAAACAGAACAAGAGAACCCAACATAGTTTAAAATTAAGAGTGATGTGTCTTAGGGTTATATCCTCTCTCCACATATCTATGCACGCTACATGCTGAACAAATTACTTAAGTAGCTAGACTCAGTAATGAAATATCCTTGTTTGCTGAAAGGGAGGAGGATCTGAAGCTCTTGTTGCAGAAGATCAAAGAATATAGCCATCAATACAGATTGCATCTCATCTCAAAAAAACAGCAATCCTCACCATTGGATCATCGAAAATATCATGCTAGATGGAGATAAGAAAACGGTTCACCCTGTCTTGGATCCACAGTCAAAACCTTTTGTACCAGCACTGAGAGAGTTTTGCACTGGCAAAGTCTGCAGTTAGGAACCTCTTCAAATTACTGAAGAGCAATCATGTCAGTGTGAGGACTAATGTGTGCATGATTCAGGCACTTTTTAGTCACTTGCTATACATCTCAGCTGGACGATTAATAAGAATGGCAGAAGAATTCATGCCTTTGAACTATGATGTTAGAGGAGAGTACTGAATATACCATAGACTTACAAAAGACAAACATATAGATTTTGGAGAATATATCTTGCAGTCCAAGTGTCCCTTGCAGGCAAAGATGATAAAGCTTCATCTCACATACTTTGGGAAATTTTTCTAAGAGAGGCTGTTACTTGAGAAGGGACATCAGATTGGTAAAGATGCAGGGTTTGTGAAAGAAAGGAAGAAACTCAACCAGATGTGTTGACACGGTGAGAGTACCAATAGGATCAAGTATGTCAGAGTTTATGAGGATGGCTCAGGATAGGACAGGGTTCTTATCTGTTATTCATAGCATCACTAGTCTTTGTACTCGACTTGTCAGCACTAAGACAACATATACCTATGTGTGTGTGTGTGTGTGTGTGTGTGTGTGTGTGTGTGTGTGTGTGAAATGAAATGACATCATTTGGGTCTTTGTTAAGAGCAAAGAATATCAGAATGATTTTATTTGTGTTATATTGACTTTGTAAAGGTGTTTAACTGTGTTTATCATAACATATTATGGATAGCACTGAGAACAACACAATCTCAGACAACTTAATTTGAGAAGCTTTATGAAGAATATGGCTTTAGGATTGGAGGAATACTCAACAAACTTTGTTATCTAGATAATAACCTTGCTTGCTAGAAGTAAAGAGACTTGGAAACAGTTGCTGTAGAATATCAGAGATTATAGACAGTAGTCCTCTGTATGAATTGAAGCTCTGCATCAAGAAGACAAAGATCCTCACCACTTGGCCAAGAAGCAGCACCGTGATAGACATAGATAAGATGGAGGTTGTTAATAATTTCAGCTTGCTCAGCTCCACAATCAACATTCTTGGCACCAGCAGTCATGAAATAAAAATACAAATTACATTAGGGAAATCTGCTGTCAGAGACCTCTCCAAAGTGCTAAAGTGCAATGAAATCAGTCTAGAAACTAATATGTGCCTGACTCAGTCTTTGCAATTAATTGCTCTACATCAGAAAGCTGGACAATGAAGAATGACAGAAAAAATATTAATGAATTTGAGTTGTGGTATTGGATAAGAGTATTTAACATATCATGGACTGCTAAGAGAGCTAACAAGTATGTCCTAGAGAGGGTGAAACTAAGCTGCTCCTTGGAGGCAAGGATTTTGAAGCTCTGTCTCACATACTTTGGCTTCTTGCCGGGAGGGACCAGCCATTGGAGAAAGCTATCATTCTTGGAAGAATAGAAGCACAGCATAGGAGAGGATGACCTGGCAAGATGGATTTACACAGTAACTGGAATAATAAGAGTAGGTGTTCTGGGGACAGTGAGATGAGCTCAGGTTAGCGTGGAGTTCAGAGCTATTGTGCATAGGGTCGTTATGAATTGTAGGCAACTCAATGGCACATAACACCAACAGCAGCAACAACATGGCTTTCAACATAGACTACATCTTAAGATCAAGTAAACAAAAATCTTTGCCACTGGACAAATTGGCAACATCAGAATAGATTCAGAAAAGATTGAAGTTGTCAATTATTTGATCACCTGAATTCACAAACAAATCTTATGGTAACAGAAGTAAAGAAATTAAAACAAACAAACAAACAAACAACAACAAAATCCACTCCTAAAACCCAAGTGTTTTTAGAAAGAAGTGTAACCAGTATTGCACCTTAAAGGCAAAGACGGGAAAACCTCATCTCACATACATTGGACATCTTGTCAGGGGCGCCAGTCTTTGAAAAAACAGCATCATGTTGAAAAAGGTGGAGAGTCAGAGAATGAGAAGAAGACCCCTAAAAAAATGGATGTGAAATTTAACAATGGTCTCAAGCTTATCAAATAACATAAAGATTGTGCAAGAGATCTCAAATCTCTCTTTTTATTACATATACATACACACACAAATTATATATATGAATATTCATTTATCCTGTATTTATTGTTAGTGTCATCCAGTCCATTTTGATTAAAGTGACCCTATGAACAACAGATATTAACTTTGTCTTCTACACAATTCTCATGGTTTCTGATATGCAAGAGATCATTATATATATGAATGTATATCGAAATGCATAGAATATCAAGAATATGGAGATAGAATGATTAAATTTTGTACAATGCCTTATTCATTGCAAATATGTTTTATAAGAAACATCAACGGAGGTTATACAAATGGCTTTCATCTGATGATATGCATAAGAATCAGATTGATTATATCTAGCGAAAGAACCACTGGAGAAGCTCAATATCAGCTGTGAAAACTAGGCCTGGAGCTGATTGTGGAACAGACCACCAACTACTCAGATGCAAGTTCAAGCTAAAGCTGAGGAAAATGGAATCAAATCCATGGGAACCAAAATATGACTTTGAGTCTATCTCATCTGAATTTCAGAACCATCTCAGGAACAAGTTTGAGGCCTTGAACACTAATGAGCGAAGACCAAATGAGTTGTAGGAGAATGTCAAAGGTATCATCAAGGAAGAGTGCAAACAGTCATTACAAAGACAGAAGAGGGAAAAAAAGACCAAAATGGATGTCAGAAGAAACTCTGAATATTGCACTGGAACACAAGGAGCCAAAGCACAGGGAAGAATTCAAGATACTAAAGAGTTGAATAGAAGATTTCAAAAGGCAGCACGGGATGACAAAGCAAAATATTACAATGAAATGTGCAATGAGCTGGAGTTGCAAAATCAAAAAGGATGAAATAATTCAGCATTTCTTAAGCTCGACGAACTGAAGAACAAATTCAAACCTCAAGTTGCTATAATCAAGGATGCTTTAGGCAGAATATTAATTGATCCTGGAAGTATTCAAAGAAGATGGAAAGAATATACTGAATTTCTGTATCAAAAGGAATTGGCAGACAGAAGAATTTCATGAAATAACATATGAGCAAGAGCCTATGGGGATGGAGGGAAAAGTTCAAGCTGCTTTGAAGGAAATAGCAAAAAATAAGGTCCCAGGAATAGATGTAGTATACCAACTGACATATTTCAGCTAACAGATGCTGTCCCAGATATGCTCACCAAGTTGTGCCAAGAAATCTGGAGAACAACCACTTGGCCAACTGACTGGAAGAGATCTATATTTGTTCCCATCCCAAAGAAAGCTGACCCAACAGTGTGTGGAAACTATAGGACAATCTCATTGATTTCACATGCAAGCAAGATTCTACTGAAGATTATCCAAAAACGACTGGAACAGCACATCAGCAGAGAACTGCTGGAAGTCGAGGCTGAATTTAGAAGGTGCCATGGTACTAGGGATATTGTAGCTAATGTTAGATGGAATTTAGCTGAAAGTAGGGAATACAAGAAGAATGTCTATCTGTGTTTCATTGATTATGCATAGGCGTTTGTGTGTATCATAACAAACTGTGGCTCACTCTGAGAAGAATGGGAATCCCAGAACACTTGATCATGCTAATGAGAAATCTATACTTGGACCAAGAAGCAGTAGTCAGAACAGAGCAAGGAAACACTGCATGGCTCAAAATTGGGAAGGGTGTATGCCAGGGATGTGTCCTATCCCCATGCCTTTTCAATCTGTATGCAAAGCAGTTTATCCGGGAGGTGGGGCTCTATGAGGAGAAGTATGGTGTCAGGATTGGTGGAAGATCTATCAACAATCTGCATTATGCAGAAGAAACAACCCTGCTTGCTGAAACTGAGAAGGACATGAAGAGCTTGATGCAAAGGGTCAAAGACTGCAGACTGAAATTTGGATTGAGGCTCAATATAAAAAAAGACAAAGATTCTCACTACTGGACCAATTGACAGCATCAGGATAGATGGTGAAGAGATTGAGATTGTTCACAGCTTTAGTTTGCTTGGCTCCACAGTCAACATTCTTGGCATTAGCGGCCAGGAAATTAAAAGACATATTGTGATGGGAAAGTCTGCTGTTAGGGACCTCTCCAAAGTACTGAAGAGCAGTGGTGTCTCTCTGGAGGCTAAGGTGAGTCTGATACAGGCCATGGTCTTTGAAATCACTTGTTATGCATCAGAGTTGGAGACATTGACTAGGGAGGATAGAAAGAGAATTGACTGATGCCTTTGAGCTGTGGTGCTGGAGAAGAGTATTGAGTGTATTATGGACTGCTAAGAAAACAGATTCATCCTAGAGAGAGTTAAACCAGGCTGCTCTTTGGAGGCAAGGATTCTTAGGCTTCGTCTGACATACTTTGGAAATGCTCTAAGGAGGGACCGGTCCTTGGAGGGACATCATGCTTCGTAGGGTGGAGGGACAGCACAGGAGGGGAAGACCCTCTATGAGGTGGATTGATTCAGTGACTGGTGTGATCAGGATGGGTGCTTTGGAGGCTGGGCCATAGGCACAAGATACAGTAGGGTTTAGGGCTGTTTTACATAGGGTCGCTATGAGTCACAAGCAACTGAACAGTACATAACAACAGCAACAACCTGATATAATCACCTGAAGATGTTTTTTTAATGTAATTCTGATTCAGCATTCATTATTATGTGTCATTGAGTGGACTGCCATTAGCAATGACCTTATGCATGGTATATCTAAACCCCGTCTATCCTTAGCCAATCTCACAGTCTCCAACACACCTATATTCCCATTGCCCTAGTTACAGTATCAATCCATCTTATCCAAGGTATTCTCCTGCACTGACCCTCAACTTGTCCAATCATATCTAGATGGAAATTCAGGTTCTTTCAGTCAAACCAGAATTAATCTGTTCCAAGCCCCGGTTGATATACCAGAAGCTGAAATGAAGTTACGTGTGCCAGGATAAGGGAATCAGAATAGTTTCCTGTTTGATAATAAAAATTCCAGAATTTGTTCAGCTTCTTGAACCAACATAGAAAAATATTACTTCTGCATATCATAGAAATCTGAGGGAACAAAGCAGTGACTTCATGTATTTCCAGTGGAATAAAAAAGGGGAGAGACAAGAATATATGGCTGCACTGGGCTTGCTCTCTTTCTACCTTTTAGCCTTCACCCTCTCAAATCTTGTCACTTTACTTATATGTATAATGACTTATATAGCACATTGTTACTTTAGGAGAAACAAACAAACAAAAAGTTTATTACCTTTTTTAATTTTTTATTATTATTATTAATTTCAATGAACATTTACAAAGATTGTGGATTTCCATTCATTCATTGTTGCACTTTCCACCCACCCCACCCCCACCCCCAGTTTGCTCTTCTTTAAAAAAAAAAAAGAAAAACTCCTTCATTGGTATACAGTCCTTCTAATATAAAAATGAGATGTGGTGGCTTTGTGGTAAGAAGTTGTACTGCCAACCCAAAGGCTCACAGTTTGAATCCATCAGCAGCTTTGTGGGCAAAGAGGGCAATCTTCTCTGGTGTAATGTATTGCCCCTGAAAATTTACTGGAGTTCAGCTATGAGTCAATTATGACTTTATAATATTGTCTGTGAATGTCACGTGAGGGTGGCTGAGTCTGACTTCTACCCACTTCTACCCGTAATAGGGAGCTGTCCCGATCAGTATTATAGCAGTAAACACCTAGCTGCAAGGTGTGACATGCTACCATCCCATGTATATATACATATATATATATATATATATACATCCCATCCTATATATACCAATCATTTTCTTCAATATTTGTTGTTGACTCACAGACTTTACTCACATTTATGATATCGAAATTGGAA
The DNA here is from genome assembly GCF_000299155.1 of Elephantulus edwardii. NCBI lineage: Eukaryota > Metazoa > Chordata > Mammalia > Macroscelidea > Macroscelididae > Elephantulus > Elephantulus edwardii. The sequence goes on from NW_006399945.1 coordinate 4,740,123, forward strand.
TTTATTAAGGAAACAAGTTAGAGAGTAAAGGAAGCAAAATTATCACCCATTTCAAGTCCAGGTTTAATCCAGAAGTCCCAAAACAAATTAACAGCAAAACATAATTCCTCAATTAGTGTAAATTTCATTTTAGTTCTGTAGCAAAAATCCAAATCGTCCAGAAAGATTTGCCTCTGTGCAGCTGTAAATGAGCTTCTCCTTCAATCACCCAGCAAGCTAAACCTTTATCTGTGGCCTTTATCTCAAAGTTTCTTTTGTTGTGCCTTGCCACAAATTCTCCACAGCAATGCCATAGTCTCTCCACAATATCTCCACCACCATCATTACCAGTGTCTTCCCCAAAGTGTGAAAAGCACCCTTTCTCTTATACTAGTTCCACAGTTGTTGCAAGACATGTGTCCCCAATTAAGGTAGCTGGAGACCAGTAGAGGATGCATAATGGCTAGAAAAGCCAGCTTTTAAACTAACACCACAGGTACACAACAACAATGTGAAAATGCTTACCTGTGTTTTTTTTTATTAGAAAATGTCCTTAACCTTTGTGGATTATAATAAACTGTGAATAATAATCAAAGCATGGGAAATTCAAAATACTTAGTTGTGCTCATGAGGAACCTATATGTGTATTAAGAGGCAGTTCTTCAAATAACACAAGGGGAGACTACCTAGTTTAAAATCAGGAAAGATGGTCATCATGGTTATATTTTCCCCTCCACTATACTTATTCAATGTATGTGCTGAGCAAATAATCCAGGAGGCTTGACTCAAACAAGGACTGGGGGGAAACTTATTACTCACATGTAAAATGCTTGCTGAAAGGAGAAGACTTGAAATGCTAATGGAACTCAAAGACTAAAATCTTCACTGTGGATTGCATCTCTGTACCAAGAAAATAAAAATATTAAGTACAGTAGGACCAAAAAGAAACTTGATAAATGGAGGTAAGATTAATGTTGTCAAGAATTTCATTTTACTTTGATCCACAAGTTAAGCTGTGGAAGTAAGAGTTTAAAAAATCAAGAGACACACAAAGATGTAACTATGAAAACTAACTCAAGCCATGGCATTTTTTTTAAATTAAATCCATGTAAAGGCTGTACAATGAGAAGACCAAATGAAATTAAATATAATACTGAGGGATATTTAATATATCACAGACTACAACAAAGAATAAACAAATCTATCTTAGGAGATAGAGTATTGAGAATACCATGGACTGCTAGGAAACAAACAGATTTGTCCTGGAAAGGGTTAAACCAGGTGGCTCCTTGGAGGCAAGGATTCTGAGGCTCCATCTAACATACTTTGGACATGTTGTGAGGAGAGACCGGTCCTTAGAGAGGGACATCATGCTTGGGAGGGTGGAGGGACAGCACAGGAGAGGAAGGCCCTCTATGAGGTGGATTGATTCAATGACTGGGATAATCGGGATGGGAGTGTCAGAGATGGTGCGATTGGCACAGGACAGAGCGGAGTTTAGGGCTGTTGTACATAGGGTCGCTAAGATTCGCAGGCAACTCGACAGCACATAACAACAACAACATCTTAGGAGAAGTGCAGCCAGAATGTTTCTTAGAAGCAAGGATGGGGGGGGGACGACTCACATACCTTATGCATGGTATCAGTAAAGTATTATGCTTATTAAAGTAAAATCTAAACCAAACCCATTGTTGTTGTTGTTATGTGGCATCAAGTCACTTGCAACTCATAGTGACCCTATGTACAAGCTCCCTAAATGCCGTTCTATCCTGTGCCAACCTTGCCATCTCAAATGCACTCATTCCCCCCACTCCACTCACAGAATTGATCCATCTCATCGAGGGTCTTCCTTTTCTGTGCCATCCCTCCACTCTCCCAAACATGATGTCCCTCCCCAAGGACCAGTCCCTCCTTGCAACATGCCCAAAGTATGTCAGACGAAGCTTCAGAGTCCTTGACTCCAGGAAGCATTTTGGCTTCAACCTCTTCAGGACAAACCTGTTTGTTCTCCTAGCAGTCCATGGTATATTCAACACTCTTCTCCAGCACCACAGCTGAAAGGCATCAGTTCTCTTTCTATCAGCCCTATTCACTGTCCAACTCTCCCGATGCATAGCACGTAATTGCAGACTATAGCCTGGATCAGGTGCACCTTAGTCTCCAATCTGACATCGTTGCTCTTCAGTACTCTTGAGAGGTCCCTCACAGCTGACTTTCCCAATGCAAACCCATTGGTATTAAGTAATTTCTAACTAATAGTGATCCTCCCTTCCATTTGTGAGAATAGGAATCTTTACATGTGATTTCCCCTGTAGAGTGCTTTGTAGATTTGAAACTTTGCCACCCATCTGGTTAGTAGTGCAACACCTAACATGACTAACTATTTGGATTCCATGGAGGGGAAAAAAAGGAAGACTCTCAAAGATACAGTAACACAGTGTCTGCAACAATGCATGCAAAACACATGGCAATAATTGCCAAAATAGTATAGAATCTGTTTTACATAGGGTCACTGAGTATCACAGGCAGTCACCCCTTATACTATTTGTGTCTGTTGTATATACAGTTGCTATCAGTTGGAATCTACTAAAGTGCACTTAATAATAATGTGATAAGCTTTCATTCTTTTATTCATTTTTTCTCTTTATTCATCAAGATACAGAATATATACACTGTGTCTGCATGTGTCTATCATGACAATAGGTGTTTCTCACCACTGGACCAATTGGCAGCATCAGGATGGATGGTGAAGAGATTGAGACTGTTCACAGCTTTAATTTGCTTGGCTGCACAGTCAACATTCTTGGCATCAGCAGCCAGGAAATTAAAATTCGTATTGCAATGGGAAAGTCTGCTGTTAGGGACCTGTCCAAAGTACTGAAGAGCAATGGTGTTACTCTGGAGGATAAGGTGTATCTGATATAGGCCATGGTCTTTGCAATCGCTTTTTATTCATCAGAGAGTTGGACAATGACTAGGGAGGATAGAAGGAGAATTGATGCCTTTGAGCTGTGGTGCTGGAGAAGAGTATTGAGGGTCCTTCGGACTGCTAGGAAAACAAACAGATTCATCCTGGAAAGGGTTAAACTGAGTGGCTCCTTGGAGGCAAGTATTCTGAGGCTCCCTTTAACATACTTTGGACATGTTGTAAGAAGGGACCGGTCCTTGGAGAGGGACATCATGCTTGGTAGGGTGGAGGGACAGCGCAGGAGGGGAAGGCCCTCTATGAGGTGGATTGATTCAGTGACTGGGTTAATGGGGACGGGAGTGTCAGAGACAATGCAACTGGCACAGGACAGAGCGGAGTTTAGGGCTGTTGTACATAGGGTTGCTATGAGTCGCAAGTCACTCGAGGGTACATAACAACAACAACAACAATGTCTGGTAATAAACAATGCTACATCACAAAATGAGCACAGACTTTCCTGGAGATATTTTTACTCTTAAACCAACTGTGAAGAGAGAGATATTATGTGAGACTTTTACTGTTAGTTCCTAAGTTACAGGTATCCATATTGGAGACAAATTATGCATATCCTTTAATGTTATATAAATGTACCCTCCCTTTGAAATGGTTGAACCAAAAACTAAAAGTAAATTCTAATTCGTGATGACCCTATGAAACAAAGTAGAATCACTTTATAGGGTTTCCAAAGCTGTAGCTCTTTATGGAAGCAGTTTACCTCTATTTCTCTCATGGAGCAACTTGTAAGTTCAAACCACCAATATTGGGGAACAGATGAGTGCCTTAGCTAGTGTGACCAGAGCTCCTTCAAACCAGCTACTTAAACCAAAAACCAAACCCTTTGCCACCAAGCCAATTCCACCTTGCAGCCTACACGGCAGAGTAAAACTGCCCCATAGGGCTGCCAAGAGTGTTGAAGAAAAACTAGGGCTGACATTTACGTCTTCTATGGAATGACTTGCAGAGTGGAACCACTCCACAGGAGCCTCCAGACGCAGACTTGGCCCAGCACTACGGTGTTTTAAAGATAAGCATGCCCAAAAAGTTGGTTGACTCTGCCTTGTTGATAATATTATAGAAGAAATAGAAAATGAAATAAAAATGTTCCTTGAAATACATGATAATGAAATTAAAATATAGCATACAAGCTCTGTTACCCAGCTAAGGCAATCCTCATTAAACAATTGATAGTTAGCAGGCAAACACATAAAACAGGAAGAAAGAAGCAAAATTAATGACCTAACTTAATAACTCCATTGAGTAGAAAAAGAACAACAATCTTAGTCCATAGCCTCTAAAGAAAATTATAAGGACAAAAACTGAAATAAATGAGATAGAAAACAGAAAAACAATTAAAACCAGCAACAAGACCAGGAGCTAGTTCTTCAGAAGATCATTAAAATAAGCAAACCACTGACAAACTTAACAAAAGAAAAGAAAGGGAAGATAAAAGTAACTTGAATAAAAATGATAGAAGTGACATCACAATAGAACCAGATGAAATAAAATCTATAATGTCAGAATATTCTGAAAAACTATATTCAGATAAATTTGAAAATCTAAAGGAAATGGACAAATTCCTTGAAACCCAAACTCTACCCTGATTGACATGGACAAATGTAGACAGCTTACACAGATCCATCACAAAAGAAGAAATTAAGCAGGTCATAAAACTGGTTCCCCCCAAATGAGGTTTGCAGAGTGGATTATATTTGGGGGTAGGGAGTGGGGTTTTGGGAGGTGCGGGGGGGGGATTGTGTACCAATGAGGGAGTTTTTCTTTTGCTTTTCAAGGAAAGGAGCAAA
>NW_006399945.1:4745971-4752905 GCF_000299155.1 Elephantulus edwardii
GCTGCCAATTGGTCCAGTGGTGAGAATCTTTGTCTTCTTGACATTGAGCCTCAATCCATATTGTAGGCTGCAGTCCTTGACACTCTGCAGCAGGAGCTTCAGGTCCTCCTCAGTTTCAGCAAGCAGGGTTGTGTCATCTACATAACGCAGATTGTTGATAAATCGTCCATCAATCTTGACCCCACATTTCTCCTCATAGAGCCTCGCCTCCCTGATAATCTGTTCTGCATGTAGTTTGAAAAGGTATGGAGATAAGATGCATCTCTGGAGTACACCCTTCCCAATTTTGAACCATGCAGTGTTCCCTTGCTCTGTTCTGACGACTGCCTCCTGGTCCAAGTATAAGTTTCACTTTAGAAGGATCAAGTGTTCTGGGATTCCTATTCTTCTCAGAGTCAGCCATAGTTTGTTATAATCTGCACAGTCAAATGCCTTTGCATAGTCAATGAAACACAGATAGAAAAAAAAAACCGCTTGAAACATACTCCATGATAATTAAAAATGAGACAAAAATGGCGATTTGTACACCAGTGTTCATAGCAGTGTTATTTACCATCACAAGAACATGCAAACAACCCAAATGTCCAACCACAATCAAATGGATTAGAAATTGTGCATTCATATCATGGATTACTGAGCAGCATGCAGGAGCAATGATTTGAAAATTACTGCATAACTTGGGAGGGACTGGAGTGCATTATCTTAAGTGAACTAACTCAGTCCCATAAGGACAAATACTGTGTAAGACCGTTATTATAGAAACAGGGAGACAACTACTAAAATAGGTTAAAGGATCCAAGGGGCAGAGAGTAGAAGCAAAAGGATGGGTATGTATATGGGAATAATCACAGGGTCACACAATTTGATGGGTAGAGGAACAGGTGGACTAAGGAAATGGGAAAGATCAAGTGTGAAAACAATGTATACATAGTTTTTAAGCAAATCAATGAATATAAAAATTTATTTTAAAAAATTGGAAAAAATATCAACACCTAATTCATCATGACTGAGTGGGATTCTTAACACGTATGCAAGGATGGTTCAACATAAAACAAAACAAAACTAACTCAATCAATGTAATTTGTAATTTGTCACATTATCAAAGAACAAGAACCATATGATTCTATCAAGTGATGCAGAAAAGACCTTTGACAAAATCCTACATCCCTTCCTAATTAAAATACCATGTTGAAAGTTAAACTTTTAACTATGTTGAGTAAAAACTTATATTCCTATTATATTCCTATTTTGCTGAGTGTTTTAATCAGGAAAATACATGCATAGTTTTAATCTGTGGCCATTAGACCTAGTTTTATTTGGTTTTTGTTAAACACTTTTCTAAGTGGGATAGCACCATTCTGTCCATTTGCTATACAGAGGTAACTTGTGGCTGCTGTGATGCTAAACACTGTGACGCTAATATGTCAAATGCAATAATGGTTACCCGTGGTGGACAGTGTTTGGTAGAGCTTCCCAACTAAAACAAGCTTGGAAGCGGAAGTGGCATCCACTTCTGAAATGACTTGCCTCCAAAAACTCTATGAATGTGGAGAAATGACGAAAGTTATCATAGGATCCCTATGAGTCATCTACAACTCAACGACACTTAACAACAACAACAACAATAACAATAGTTAAAATATGTACATAAAACCAACAGCCAAGATCATTCTCAATGGAGAAATAATAAAAGCATTTCACGTGTGAACAGGGACCAGACAAGAATGCCTCATTTCACCAGTTTCTTTCATCATTGTATTGGAAGTACTTGCTAGAACTATAGGATCATAAAACTAAATAAGAGGCATCTAGATTGGCAAAGGGGTGGTAAAACTGTCACTATATGCAGACAATGTAATACTGTACACACATGTTTGGTTGATTTTTTGGGGGGTTCTCCTTAAGTGGGTGTCAGGTGACTGGACTTTTGCCCAATTTTAGTTAACAATGACCCAAGGGTAGGGAGTCTATTTGGTTTACAGTCAAATAGCATTTGTTGGGAGTGCCTGTCTTTAAAAATATCATAGTGCTGGGCTAAGTCTGTAGCTTAATTTTGGAATGAATATTCTTTTATGTGGTACAGGAGGTATCTGTATATTTGCTACTGAAGAAATTTGGATTTGCTGTGATGCTGAACGCTATGCCATAGGTGTGTCAAACATCAAAATGGTTATCCATCAAGGACAGTGTTTGATACCTCTGGAAACTCTATGAACGTAGCAAAATGTTGTTGTTGGTGGTGTTAAGTACCGTCGAGTCATAGAGGACTCTTAGCAACCCTGTAAACAAAAGTCTTGAACACAAAAAGCTTTCCTCTTTTCTCTAAGTGCATAGAGTTTCCAGAGGCAAGCTATTTCAGAAGTGGATGTCACTCCTGCGTCTAAGCCTGTTTTAATTCAGGAGTTCCACTAAACACTGTCCGCCATGGGTAACCCTTATCACATTTGACACATCAGTGGCACAGTGGTTACCCTCACAGCAACCATGAGTTGCCTTTGTACAGCAAATTGCCAGACAAATGCTATACTACTTAGAAGAATGTTTGACTGGGCCCAAATACCTTTTTAAATAAGAGGCCAAATTTAATCCGCTCACACCCAATTTCGAGCAACAGCCACACCCAAGTCTCAACCCCAAACCAGAAAACACATCTTAGCAGAATCTGGCCTCTCCATTAAAAGATGTTGTTAGTTATAAAACAGGGTTCAGGTCTTTTGGTCATAGGGTCATTATGAGTTATATTTGACTTGACGGCACTTAACTATTGCTAAGTGAGACTAGTGCTATATTTTGGAGGAACGGTCTTCTAAGTTGTACAACACTCAATTTGCTGTACTGAGGCAATCTGGTTTTATTATGATGTTGATCCTTGCACCATTGGGGTGTCAAATGCCAAAACAGTTTCCCAAGATGGGCAGTGTTTGGTCTAGCTCCCAGTTTAAGACAGGTTTGGAAGCAGGAGTGGCATCCACTTTCTAAACCACATGCCTCTGGAAATGCAAATGGAAACTTGGAGAAACGATGATAGTTATAGAAAGGCTTGGCTCAAAGGCAATCAATAACAACATAGAGTGTTTGAATTGCTGATGTTCTGGTTAAAGAATCATTATTTTAACTATTGCAGCACTAGGGCTCCTGACCTAACTTATAATAAATTCTTCTTCATAATCATCTTTATTGTCTACACTTGAAACTTTTAATCATTGAACAGTCTTCCAGACTTTTCTTGAACAATAATAACTGCAAAAATACTATTGCCATAAAACAGATCCTAATGCAGACTGACTTTGTGGGACAGAATAGATCTGTCCATAGAGTTTCTAAGACTGTAATAATTTTGAGAAATAGACTATGTCATCTTTTGCCTGTGAAACAGCTAGATGATTTGAACCTCTGACCTTTTGCGTTTTAAGCAAACTCATTAACCACTATCCCACTTAGGTTTCTTTCTAGTACTAAAGAAAGGCTAAATATGGCCAAGAATATGTACACATCTGTTTTGGCTTATCAACAAATTTTACTTAAAGACTCACCTAGGAACAAATCTCATTTGTAACCCTAGAACTGTCTGTATTCAAGATAATTTATCCAGCAACCTGAAAATAGATGGTGAGAACCTGCTTTTTTATATTCTGCAAAGTACTAAAAGGAATTTTAAAAATTATTCCAGGATCAGATGGTTTTTAAAAAGCCAAGCTTTAGAAGCTGACTCAAGCATCAACTGTCTCAAGCATTAAAGAGCAGCAAGACTTTATTTCAGTTACACTGAACCAGCTACCGATCCATGATCTTTTATTTAAAACATTTGAGGTCTCAATGGGCTTTGAAATTTAGAAATTTTAGAACTATAATAAGTTACATATGCCATATATTACATTTATATGGAACTAGGACAACATCTCATGATCAAAATATTAATAAGTCTATGTCAGGGTATATATATTTACACTTTATACTAAGTGGAATATACAAATATAACAAATAAAATCTTTCCAATTCAGGTCAGGTTTTGCTGATCAGTGAACCATGAAGAAACCTTTGCATTTCAAGGGTCTTGAAATTATCTGAATTGAACATAAGAAGAAGGGTAGCTAATAGAAGTTTCTGATCTAATTTCCCTTAGAAGCATGCACACACACATTAATACAGCTAGTTTTACAAGTGATACACTGTATCAGAAATGCCAAATGAATTGAGTTTACAGAAAAGAGAAATATGTGGCATATTTCAGAAGGAGCTACACTGTTAACACAAAAGTAACATCTCTGGCAATTTGAATCTGTTGGCCCTATGAGGGAGAAAAATGAGCAATCTCCTCCCTTGGACGCCTGATGTTCAATTTTGAGTTGATTCCAACTCTATTGCAATGAGAGAGTAGGTTTCCAGGTCTTTCAGAGATTATGGGATTATGGGGAGCCTGAAAGATAGTCGTTTATTTATGTGAGAGGGATAGTACAGAGAAGTGAATGAGACTGGCATTAACCAAAGAGAGATGGTAGAACATCACACCTCTGAATGTGTTTTAATTTCTGAATGGAGAAATGATCCAGCATTTCTGTTTCACTTTACCAGTATTCATTTATACCATAAGCTCTTTATTTTTATTTTGCCACAGCCAAGTCATTTTTTTAAATTATGTTTTTATTTTCTTTGTAAATATTTTCTTCATTTTTAATTGATTTACGTACAATCATTCATATGCTTTGTGCTTCATTTATGTACTTTGTGTTTTATACATTCGTGTACATTATAGTATTAGAAATAATTATTATTGAACAATGTGCTGTTTATCACACCTTTTTATCAAATCCCCATTACACTGTGCTTATTCCTTCACCACCATAGCCCCCATCATCTGCTCACAATAAATAAACATAGTTAAAGGGTTAGGACAAAGGAGAGTCAACTTCGGAAAAATTGAAGAAAGGTCACTATGGCTATTACAATTAGCAAACAGGGACAGGATATGTATAACTGTTCAGAAGCGGAAAGGGAGAAACAGAGGAGAAGAGGGGCAGAAGAAGGGGGAGAAGGGTAAAAAAAATTCTGTTAGGACAGCAGAGATTAGTGGATGGATGATTTTTTTCCCCCCTAGAACCTTTTATGTCTCGGTGAAATGGGAAAATTTATGGGAGATTAAAAAAAAAAAATTAAAACAAACAATTGTACTTTTACTTGTCTCATGGATAAATATGTGACATTTTGGTTATTGCATACCAATTCCATTGCTGTTGAATATATGACATTTATTTCTTTGTGAAGATTTGACTCTATTTTATAGTAATTTACAAGCAATATCCTGACAACATTCAGATCACTGCTTCTGTGTTTTGGCTGCGCTGTGAAAGGCTGTGTAAGGATGGAGAAAAATTTTTTTAAATATCCTAATTTCAGAGATTCTGAAATAATTGGTCTGACCCCATTTAGCTAGAGAGCAGAGATTTTTTTAAGCTTCTGGGTAAGTCAATATTTAGCCAAAGTTGAAAAATCTCTATTTAATGTAAATTAACTCTTGATTTCAACTTGAACACAGGGAGGGAGTGCCAACATTTAGTTAAGTTGTTTTCAGTGAGAATGAGAGCATAAAGCATAAAATTAAAAAATTAGCTGCACTCTACCTAAGGTACTTGGCAAAAGTAGAATTTAAAACAAATGATAAGCGGCACGTTTTACTTATTTTGATAGAACAGTACAGTTTGACGAAAGGAATATTAAGTTTGAAAGTCCGTAAGGATTTAGCATTAGAACGTATAAATATTCTCCTTCATAGTAACCTTCATATATAGCACCAAATAACAATAATAAAGGGGAGAAAGATTCTACAATTTATTCCATCTCTTGTCCCATAATTGAATTCAAGCTCATTGCCTTGCATTTGGTTTGACATTTCATGACCGCTAGGGTTTTCTGTTTTTTGGGTTTGGTTTTTTGTTTGTTGTGGATTTTTTTTTGTTTTTTGTTTGTTTGTTGTTGTTGTTTTGATTTTTTTTTTTTGGCTGTGGAAGCACTGATGAGTTTCAACCTGTGGAGATGTATATCCTTTAGATTAGAAGTGCAATTCGATACAGCCCACCCTACCAGAGCTTAAGTACAAGTAATATTAGTTTTAAAGGGATAATGATCTTCAATTTTAACCTAGTTGAAACTACAATGTCAAAGAGCTAAGAGACTGTGAAATTCAACCCAGTTTAGATTTCTGGCTTTGATTCAAGGCTGTTCCTACATCTTTCATGCTGGAGTCTTTGTTTGCCTTTATGCCATTAAGGAGATATAAACTGGGTTGACATTGCTGAAGACAGTTGGAAACAAAAGTAAAAAAAAAATCAAACTTTTGGAGCTGTCCACAGTATGTAGAAATATTCAGGAAAGAAAGCTGCAATACAGATTCAGTGTCAAACTGCTTTTCTTATGTGTCAGATAAGATTATCTTATTTGATGAATATTCTGTTGTGTATCCTTCCTGCCAGAATGTGGTATATAGGTATCAATTGATAAAATCAACTCGGTAATATTGTTTGGTTGGGTTTTTTTTTCTTTTTAGAATACTGTTTAGGGAAAAGTAAATTACACTTCAACGGTCAACATTTATTCAGATTGCAAATGTTTGATATGTTTTCTGTTGCTATCGAAAACAATAGTTTTCTGTTGCTATCAAAAACAATAAATCCTCGGAAATTGATAAGAGTGCAGGAAACATTGGAAACAAGATCCAATTTCCTTGAGAAAAGTAGATAGAAGTTCTTTCACATATAGGGCAACTGCAAATTTGTAGCTTTTATTAGCATTTGTAAGTCTGAGTAAGAGGAGCTCTGGTGGCTTAGTGGCAAGAAGCTGCACCACAGAGGACCTCATGCACTTACTGCAGAGGGTCAAGGACTGCAGCCTTCAATATGGACTGAGGCTCAATGTCAAGAAGACAAAGATTCTCACCACT
>NW_006399945.1:4761125-4763561 GCF_000299155.1 Elephantulus edwardii
TGGGATTCCCATTCTTCTCAGAGTCAGCCACAGTTTGTTATGATCCACACAGTCAAATGCCTTTGCATAGTCAATGAAACACAGATAGACATTCCTCACACACAATTGCTCCAAGAGAAAAACAACAAAAACAACACACCAAAACCTTAGCCAACTGCTACAATGAAGTTTGAAAAAGAAAACAAAAAACCTTCCTTTTAATCAATTCTTACTGATCATTATGTGGCAGTTTATCATACTGTGAGAGGCTACTGTGAGTTAACACTGACTTGATAGCATTTAATACAGCAATAGTATTCCACGAAACAAAATCCTACAATTTATTTGTATATACTACTCTTTATGAATTTTGGATGTTAGTGCTATTTTGAGCAAAATGTCCATATGTTGAATATATTTTTAACTACATAAGAAATTACAATTTTTTTTAAAATAGCTGCATTTATTCTGCATTCCCAAAAGCAACACATTAGAATTTCATATTCTCACCAACACCTTTTTTTGCCCATCTTTTAAATTTTAGTTATTGTAGTGGGTAAATGAAAGTGTTTCATTATGAACTTAATATGCATTTCCCTGTTGACTAATATTGTTGAACACTTTTTAATGTTTTTATTTTCCATTTGTGTATTTCCCTTCTAGCTCATGTCTCTTAAATAAAATCCCATTTTAAATTTAAAAAAAAATTGTCTGTCCTTTAATTTATATATGCATTTTTTTATTATATAAGTATATTGTATATAGGTATAGGTTTCCATGTTTCTATTTATTTTTTGCACAAATGCTATGATGGGATTATATATATAATATATAATGTGAATTTAGATAGATAGATAGATAGATAATAAGGAGTTGTGTTTCAAACTCAAAGGTGAGTGGTCAGAATTCGCCAATTTCTCCATGGAAGAAAAATGAATCGATATGAGTCAGTTCTGACTGAATGGTCCATGCTGTTGCTATTATGTGCTCTCAAGTTGCCTGTGACCCATAGCAACCTTATGTACAGTAGCTCTGAACCTTGCCCTGTCCTGAGCCAGTCTCACTAATTCTTACACACCAAAACCCATTGCCCCAGTCAGCATACAATTCATCTCATGCGGGGGTCTTCCTCTCCTCTATTGTCCCTCCACTCTTCCAAGTATGATATACTTCTCCAAGGACTGGCCTCTCCTAACCAAGTGCCCAAAGTAAGTGAGATGGAGCTTCATAATCCTAGCCTCTAAGAAGAAACTTGGTTTCACCCTCTATAAGACAGACCAATTTATTTTCTTGGCAGTCCATGGTTTGTTCAAAACTATTCTCCAACACAACAGTTTGAAAGCATCAATTATTCTTTTGTCATCTTTGGTCATTGTGCAGTTCTCTGACACATAGCAAGTAATTTCGAAGACCATGGCCTGGATTAGGTGCACCTTAGTCTTTAGACTGATGATGTTGCTTTTCAGCACTCTAGAGAGGTCCCTGACAGCAGATTTTCCCAATGTAATTCATCTTTTGATTGCCTGACTGCTGGTGCCAAGTGTGTTAATTGTGGAGCAGAGCAAGCTCTAATTGCTAAAAACCTCTGTCTCTTAAGCAATCATGGTACTGTCAATTGGCCCAGTGGTGAGAATCTTTGTCTTCTTGATGTTGAGCTCCAATCTATATTGAAAACTACAGTCCTTGACCTTCTGCAGCAAGCACTTCAGCTCTTTTTCAGTTTCAACAAGCAAAGTTATGTCATCTGCATAATGTAGTTTGTTGATGAATCTTTTTCCAATCCTGATGCCACATTCCTCCTCATAAAGCCCTACTTCCCGAATGATCTGTTCTGCATACAGATTGAAAAGGTATGGAGACAGAATGCATCCTGACATTGTCCTTTCCTGCTTTTGAGCCATGCAGTGTTTCCCCGCTCTGTTCTGAGGACTGCTTCCTGGTCCAAGCATAGGTTTCGCATAAGCATAATTTAGTGTGCTGTGATTCTCATTTTCCTCCAGATCACCCACAATTTGTTGTGATCCACACAGTCAAATACATTTGCATTGTCAATGAATCACAAATAGATATTTCTCTGGTACATTTTACTTTCTGCCAAGATCCATCTGACATTGGCAAAAATTTCTCTAGTGTTACTACCTCTTCTAAACCCAGCTTGTATTTCTGGTATTCTCTGTCAATGTACTGCTGTTTCAATCATTTCTGGATAATTTTCAGCAGGATTTTGCTAGTCTGTGAAATTAGTGATTTTTTTTCTATAATTTCCACACTCTGTTGGGTCATCTTTAAAAAAAAAAAAGGAAATAAATATGGATCTCTTATATTAAGTTAGCCAAGTAGTTGTCCTTCAGACTTCTTGTCATTACTTAGTGAGCACATCCAGAACAGCATCTGTTTGTTGAAATATGTTACTTAGGATTCCCTCAATTCCTGGTATTTTTTGGTTCCCCCCCCCCC
>NW_006399945.1:4763661-4769221 GCF_000299155.1 Elephantulus edwardii
GAGTGGAGGGACAGCACAGGAGGGGAAGACCCTCTATGAGGTGGATTGATTCAGTGACTGGGGTAATCGGCATGGGTGTGTCAGAGGCAATGAGACTGGCACAGGATAGAGCATGGTTTAGGGCTGTTGTACATAGGGTCGCTATGAGTCACAAACAGCTCGAGGGCACATAACAACAACAACAAGTCTGAGTGAAGTGATACTGAGAGGCTGCTGGAATCCTGGGGTTCAAAGTAGAGCTTTATTGATATCTAGCCCAATCCTTAACAAGGCCTTTAAGAAACATATGCTTTGTCTCAGTTCTTATAGATTTAACTCCCTTACTTTTCATCTAAACGGACCATGTCTTTTCTGTATGAGGACATAAAGACTACCTCAAGACACTCTCATGATTCAGCATTTTAAAAATGAAAATATCACTTTCTTTCTCATTTGTTTCACCTAAAAATATAAAATCCCATTATAAAGGTTATTAAAATCTTGAGGAGAAGATAAGAGGCTCTTCACTCTTTACTGAGGTCCAAGATCACAGCCATTTCTTGAAACAACTCTGATTTTTATAATTTTGTCGGTTTTGTTGTGCTGTTCAGCGACACAGTAACAAACAGAAGTTGTTGTCAGTTATCTGTATTGGGGCCATTGGATTTTGTTAGAATTAAGTGTCTTTCTTCTCAAAGAAGACTTAAGATGTAGGTGATGACTCTTTGATGATATTGTAAAGAAGATAGGCCTTGGAAATTGAAGGTGTAGTTTTGAGTGCTGTTTTACTATAACTACGTAGTGTATTCATAGCTCTACTATGAGACCCTCTACTGGGCTTCTGAGGCTGTAAGTATCAGCTATCTTTATCCTGTGGAGTCCTGGAAGGATTTGAACCCTTGGACAGCTGTGGCCTTTGGATTAACAATACAGCTCCCTAGGTCTATGTCACCAGAGCACCCTAGAAAAAGAGTGTGAGAGATAGCTCAGCATAAGTAAGAGACATCATGTATCTCTATCCCATAACCCAAGAAAGATATCAACAGTAATTGCAGTCTCAATGTCTTTATAAGGATGAAAGCAATATGCATGTTGTAATATATTCAAAAGTTATTTATACTTTGTATGTGTAAACTCCTTCCACTTAGGTTCTTTTCTTCTTGGACCAAAATTAACTGTAAGCACATGATGGGATGTGTTAAATTAATAGGTGGGACTCCCAATCTCAAAATAGTGAAATATGAGTTTTCAGTTTAGATAAGCAACATCTGTTCTCTAGCATTTTTTTCTTTTAGCTTTAAAAATATATGTGTTGTACATTTGGCATCGATTTTAGCAGGTACGGGCTGAAAATAACCTACCACAATAAACAGAAGTCACTGGCAGTAAAATGAGCGTGATTTCTCAGTTGGTGTGATCCATGTCATTGAAAGATCTGCCTTCAGCACTTGGGCAAATCTTCTTTTTATTAATTCCTGTCATTTACCACACACAAATGCTCAAGTCACTCCTTCAGAATCATTGAAATCATTAATATTAATGTTTTCTCCAGGAATAACTTTATTTTTAAAGTTGACTTTATTTTGGTTATCATCAGGAGTTTATTCATTTAAGCATCCCATTTTTTCCTATGTGGTAGCCTTTTGAGCTGTTACGAGTTTGTCATACACCTCTTAACTTTGGACTCTTGTCTTACAGATGATGCCTAATCATGTATTCCTTTGAAACAATTCTTTCTTTATTGGTTCCAATGCGGTGTTCATTATTTATCCTCTCTTAGTTTCCCCACAATCCCTAGGTCAGTCCTGTTTTGTAACAGTGGTGTCATGCAGTATTTGTCATTTTGTGACATCACAATAAAAAACTCCCACAAAACCCAACTACTTAGAATAAAAGAGTTTGGCATAATGATATACAAAATCTGATGTCTATATTTATGAATTGCTCACTGGGTAAGGAGTTGAACTACCAACCCAGATGTATGAAGTTCGAACGCACCAGCATTGCAGAGGGGGAAAGAGAGCCAGCCTCTTATCATGCAAGTTAAAGTCTCTAAAAATCCAAATTCACTGGAGGGTGAATTACATGTTGGTTCTCACTCGAAGGCAATGCGTTTTTGAGACAGAGGTGAAGGCTGGTGAAGATGATTTTCATTGTGTTCCATAAACTGTGGCATAAACTTGAGGCTCTTGTGGCGTTAGATATTGAGAAGGCGTGAATTCAACAGTGAACTAATGTGGCCTATGTTTCTCGTTCTTTTCCTTCACAGCAACACCCCTGAGCCCACTGAAACCCCCAAGGGTGGACACTGCGCCTGTGGTTGCATCTCCCTATCAAAGAAGAGATTCTGACAGATACTGTGGACTCTGTGCAGCCTGGTTTAATAACCCTCTGATGGCCCAGCAACACTATGATGGCAAGAAACACAAAAAGAATGCAGCAAGAGTCGCTTTATTAGAACAACTTGGGACAACCCTGGATATGGGTGAGCTAAGAGGTAAGAGCAATTGTTCTCCTTTTAGCTGCAAAATAAGCTGACAGAGGAGTGATTGCCTCAGTCATGTTTGCACAAATGGAAATGATCATTCTTATTTGCTTTGATTTCTGAAGAAAACTCTAGGCTCACCAAAAAGGAATTGGTAGGAAAGAGAAATGAGCAGAAAATAAGCTTTCACTTATTTTTATAACTTCTGTTGTTTTATTGTTAGTTATTATTTTTGTTTTACTGACTATATTTTAAATTAAAAAAAGATTGCACTTTGGGTCAAAAAGATTCATCCATAAATAATTTTTCATGCTGTTTTATCTTTAAAGATCTCTAATGAGTACTTTTGTAAACTAGCTGTCTGAAAGAAAAGGTCAAAAAAGCCAAAGAGGTTTATCATATTTAAAACTTTTAAGTTTTTATAAATTCAGGTAAAATAAAGCAGTCAACTAACTTTATTTATTGGTTTTAAGTAAACTCCAGTCCCTTTAATAGAAATATCTAAAAAGTCGGAGTGAGAGGATGCTGTGAAGTTCTGTTTTAAGCTCTCCACTCTGAATTCTTCAACCCACAAGGACTAATCAGTGTTTTCTCAGTTGATGGAAACCATTCAACATTTAATGCTCACATGCAGTTCAGCAGAAGCTGCAGAAAAGAGACTCCTAAACTAGGCGGTAAGGATGAGTACTGCCAGTCCCCAGGAAGTCACAGATCAAGCTGGGAGACTTAGGGTATTTTATTATCAATGACTACTCCATCTCACATACTTTGGGCGTGTGGCTAGGAGTCCTTAGAGAAGGGACATCATGTTTAGAAGGGTGGAGGGACAGCACAGGAGAGGAAGACCCCATGAGATGGATTGACTCAAAGACTAGATAGATAAATGGAGTTAGGTCTATCAGAGAAGATGAGATTGGCTCAGGATAGGGCAGAGTTCAGAGCTAATGTACATAGGAGGGCTATGAGTTGCATGTGACTCAATGAGACATACCAACGTTAGTCACTTAACATTTTTATCAGCTTGAAAGCAGAAGTGTAGAAAGAACAAAACAATATATTTTTCCAATAAAGTAAATTTTCTCAGAAAAAATACTGTAAAGAATATATTGATACTATATCTCAGATAAACTGTGAATTAAATAACTTTCATGGACTCATCAGGGAATTACCATTCATAACAGTTGTGAGTTATATGTCGCAAATTTCAATTTTCATTTAAGAAAGAAACTTGGTTATAAATTGTGTTCTTTGAAAAAATCAACAGCTCTTACTAACCCTCTTGTAGTTGTGAGCTTCTGAATGTAATAACTAACACCAGGAAGTGATTCTATACATTTCTAGACTTGGAAAGTATGACCTTAGGTCATGATCTGATCTGAGTGAAGCGAGAGACTACCTTAGATTATGTTGGTTGGAGAAGGCTTCACCAAGGAGCAGGCTTGCTTGAGTTGGAACTAGAAAAATGGGTAATTTTGTGGCAGGGGAGGGTGAAAAGAAGACATTAACAAAGTGACTTATGGTTAGGTAATGAGACAGGAAAACATAGTTGTAGACTGGAAATAAACAAGTCTAAGTGGAGGAATCCTATAATATCATTTCCATTTATTACAGAATTAGAGGTCCAATCTATATATATAACTAGATTAGAGTGGACTTGTTTTTCCAAAATGTATGACGAAAACAACAGCACACAAGCAACCATTAAACACATTTCTATGTGTTATTTCCTAACTTCAGAGAAATCAACATGGGGCTCGAGAAGTACTATGATGAATAATTTGTCACAGATGTTTTTCATTTCTTGTGCCAGTTACTTTCTGGTTGGAGATCTTAGGCTCTCACTAGTGTTTGGGTGCCCTTGAGCTGACTCTGATTCACAAGGACCCCTTGTGACACAGAAGAAAGGTTTATTGGGGTTTTCTTGGTTATAATTCTCATTGAATTAGATTTCCAGATCTTTCTCCTGCAGAACTGCTGGATGGGTTCCAGTTGCTAACCTTCAGTTTAACAGTGGAATGTTTAGTTCTTAAAGCACTGAGCTTCCTTGTTCTCAGTCTTATCTTGTTAAAAAATATATAGAGAAAAAAAAATATAGGCCTCTGTAGCTGAAGACCTATCCACAACTTGCTGTTACTGGCAGATAACAAGTTGGCTCAGTGATTCCTTCACAGCAGGGAACTGAAGGAGAAAAAGAGGGCTTTATTTATGTTTTGTGCTAGATATTATGACTTGAAGAAGAATTATTCCTACAGCACATTCTTCTTGTCTGTTTTGAATTATCAGTGCTGCATCTTTTATGTACAACCACATCTTAATGACTTGGGCGTCTGAATTCTGTAACATTTGAGCAGCTTGTCTTTTGTACCGAAGACAAAAAGCCTGCTCTTTGACATGATAACTCAATGTGACTCTGACTCAGTAGCACATGAAATTCGATTATCATTGAACACAATGTCCTTGAAGGCAGCCTTTAAACCCACTCCAGGTGACATCGTAATATATATTTATTCAAGACTTAAATACCACAGAAGCTTGAAGAAATAAAGCCAGCATGGTAAGCCAGCATTTAAAAACAGACACACAGACAAGAGAGACCTATTTTTGGAATGCTTCTAAGGCATGATCAATTAATTAATGAAGGCAAAACATGCTAATCAGTGCACACAAGCATATTCACAACTTTATAAAATAGTATCAAGCGGCTAGACAAAACTAACTAGTCAGATAGCTTGCATATGATATGCCACTGCCATGGATAGCTTAACTTTCATTTTTTCTTGTAGTTCCGTTCAAATTTTCCTTAAATACATTATTTTCTTATGATTTTTCTTGTTTTTAACCTCCCCCACATAGATATTGGCACCTTGAAAGCAAGATTATAAGATTATACTTTATTCCTTTAGGTGTAGAAAATCTCCAGAACAGTGACTGACAGGCAATAGGTGCTTAATAATCATGGAATAAATTAATAAAGCAAGAAAAATTATCTACAACCTTATAGTATTCATATTGTTGCAATTATTCTTATTCTTGTTTGATTTTGCCTTAAAATGTTTTAAATATATATATATTTATATATATATTTTTATATATATT
>NW_006399945.1:4773999-4778556 GCF_000299155.1 Elephantulus edwardii
AGTTGATCATAGCAGCCTGGACTCCCTCCTTCATCACCATTACCTCTTGACCATACGTTGTTTCTTAAAATTCTTCTGTATCAGCCACTTATTTTTGGTACAATTACTGTATACTCCTTTCATCTTCTTTGAATGCTTCTTGAATCATTCAATATTCTGTCCATAGCATCCTTAAGCATTGCAACATGTGGCTTGAATTTGTTCTTTAGGTCCTTCAGCTTAAGAAATTCCAAGCAAGTATGGACCTCTTAATATGCCATCTCCAGCTCCTTGTACATTTCTTTATAATACTTTGCTTTGTCTTCCTGAGCTGCCCTTTGAAATCTTCTATTCAGCTCCTTACCTCCTTGATTTCTTCCCTTTGGTTTAGCTTTTCAGCACTCAAGCACAATATTCATAGTCTCTTCTGACATCCATTTTGGTCTCTTCTTTCCTTGTAATGACCTTTAGCGTTCTTCATGAATGATATTCTTGATATCTTCCCACACCTCATCTGGTTTTGGTTTGTTAGTGGTCAAGGCCTCAAACATATTCTAAGGTTAGTTTTGAAATTCAGGGGGGATAGACTCATGATCAAATTTTTATTCTTGTGGAGGATTTAACCTTCTTTAGCTTTAATTTGAATTTGTATATGAACAGTTGATAGTCTGCTCCACAATCAGCACCTGACCTTGTTGTCATTGCTAATAGCAAGAATAAATATATACCATTTACCAACAAATGTACCATTTGTATGAGTACATCAATTCATAGCTGACCCTCCCCCTGATTTTCTAAGGCAATAAATTGTATGAGAGGAGTGGGCCCATCTTTTCTCTCACAGAGCAATTGATGGTTTCAAAACATATGCGTGTGATTTGGCAGCACAAGTTCTTAATGCTAAACCACCAGAGCTTACTACTTAAATATATATAGACACATCCATAAATATGTAGAGTGGAAGAGAGAGAATTGTGATTTAGATATTTGTTAACTGAACAGGCATTTTTAATGTCTGAAAATCTAATTTATTTTTTGTTTTTATCTTATTAATGTTCTTTGTGTCCTATCTCAAACATCTTAGCCTACTTTTCAAGGTCATAGTTATTATTATACATTTTCTCTAAAAATTTCCTTGTTTTAGCTTTTACAATAAGGATTATGATGTATTTCAAATTAATTTTACTACATGATATGAGATCATACTTGAAATTACTTTTTAGATTTTCACTTTATATTGGTTTTCTTACAAAGTTAATATACATTGTGTTTCACACTATTTTTCCTTCATATAGTATTCTGTACAATCATTTCCATGCATTATGTTTTAGAAAATGAATCACCAATTGACTGTGCATTATTTGACTTTCATTATCCTGTCTTGACAGGTCCATGCTGGATCTCCTCCTTTCCTTTACTCCCTCCCTCCACCCACCAAAATGTGCAACCTTGTGATTTTGCTGCTACCCTTTTTTACCCCTCTGCTCCCCCCTTCCCTTCCCCCAGGTAAACATGCAGGTTTTACTAGTTATTCTTCTATTATTACAATAATGGTCTTATGCAATATTTGTATTTCTGAGACTGCATTAGTTCACGCAACATAATGCTCTTCAGTGTCTCCCAACTTACATAGTTTTTTTTAAAAATAGTTTTAAATAGTTGCTCCTGAGTTCTGGATAGTGTCATAATTTCTCAGTCCATTCAGTTGTGGTTAGACATTTGGGATGTTTTCATGTTCTTGAGATGGTTATTAATGGTGCTGTGAACATTGGTGTAAAACTCTCCATTTGTGTCTCAGTTCTAATTCCCTTGGTTTATATTCCTAATAGTGAACTAGCTGAGTCATATGCAGTTTCTATATTCAACATTTTGAAAAAATGCCAAACTGCTTTCCAGAGTGGTTGTACCATTTTACAGTTCCACCTCTGTATGAGAGTTCCCACCCCTCCACATTCTCTCCAACATTTATAGCTTGCTGCCCTACTAAACTTTTCCTCTGCTACTGGGGTGAGATTGTGGTTTTGATTTGCATCTCTCTTCTTGCCAGTGATTCTGATAATTTCTTCATGTATTTGTTGGCTATTTGAATGTCGTCTCTGTGAAAATACTTTCCCTGTCTCTTGCCCATTTTGTAATTAGGTTATCAGTCTCTGTGTGTGTGTGTGTGTGTGTGTGTGTGTGTGTGTGTGTGTGTCTTTTTTCTGGAGGCCCGGTAATATTCTGTAAACTTATGTTATAAGACCATTTTTTGAGACGATATTGCCAAATATTTTCCCAGTTGTTATATTTTCTTTTCACCTTATTGGAAAAAGGTTTTCATGGGCACAGAAATTTAATTTTTAGAAGGTTTCATTCATCAATTTTATCCTTTTCAGATTGTGTATTTCTCGCTGTATTTGTCAGCCTTATTATACTGTAGATTAGGTCTTGTAAGCTAGATCCCAGTTTGTCTCTTATGAACCTTGTTTTTGGGCTTTACTTCCAGGTCTCTGATCCACCGTGATGAGTTTGTTTTTCTGTATGGTAGGAAATGTCGATTCTTTTCCAACTTTCCATAAGTAGAAGTCTAGTTTTGCCAGCAATATGTATTGAAGAGGTTGTCATTTTCCCATTTGATTGAGTTTTTTTCCTTGTCAAATATCAGTTTACCATATATAGCTGGGTCAATTTCTGGGTTCTCAATTCTGTTCCATTGGTCTATGTGCCTGTCATTGTACCAGTACCATGATGTTCTGGTTATTACTGCTGTGTAGTAGGTTTTGAGGTCAAGAGTGCTATGCCTCCCAATTCATTTTTGTTTTCAGAAGTGCTTTGCTCATTCAGGTTCTCTTTCTTCTCCAAATAAACTTGTTAATTTCCCTCTCAATCTCCTTGGGAAATGAATTTGGTTTTGCATTGTATTGGGATTACACTGAGCATATAGATTGATAGGATTGTCATTTTCACTATATTGAGTATTCTTATCTATGAAGAGGGAACATTTGGCCATTTATATAGGTCTTTTACTGTGTATTGCTGAAATATATTGTAGTTTTCTTTGTACAGGTCTTTCTATATATCAAGTTAGGTTCATTCTCAAGTATCTCAGTTTGTGGTTGGCTGTTGGAAATAGTATTGCTTTATTTGTTTTTTTTCTCTTAGTGTTACTGTAAACTAATCCCATGGACATCTGGATATTGATCTTATATCCTGCCATCCTACTATGTTCTTCCACTAGCCATAACAGTTACTTGGTTGAGTCCTGGGGATCTCCTGTTTACACTGTCCTGTCATCTGCATATAGCAGCAGTTTAACCATCCTGTTTACACTGGTTACACTGTCCTGTCATCTGCATAGAGCAACAGTTTAACCATCCCTTTGCTGATCTGAATGCCTTGTAGCAAGTACTTTAAATACAATATTGAATAGAATTGGTGACAATGGGCATCCTTTTCCTACTCTGTTTGCAAGGAAAATTATTGTAGTCTTTCTCCATTGAGAATGATATTGGCTCTTGGTTTTGTACTTTTTTTTTTTACTTTGTTGAGAAAACCCCCTCCTGTTTCTAACTTGCTGAGTGTCTTAATCAGGAAGGAGTGTTGAGTTTTGTCAAAAGCCTTTTCTGTATCAATTTATAGGATAATATGATTCTTGTTATTTGTTTTGTTAATGTGGTGAATTAGATTATTTTTATTGTGTTGAACTATCCTTGCATAATTCTTATTTATGCTACTTGGTCTTGATGAATTATTTTTTGAAGTGCTGTTTGATTCTATTGGTTAGGATTTTATTAAAGATTTTATTAAGGATGTTTATGAGAGATATTGGTCTGTAGCTTTATGTAGCAATAACTTTTCCTGGTGTTGGTATTAGGGTTATGTGGTCTTCATAGAATGTTTCGAGGAGTGTTCCTACTTTTTCCATTTTTCTTAAATAATTTAAGTAGAATTGGTGTTAAATATTTTCTGAATGAATGGGAAAATTCTGCTGTGAAGCCATATAGTCAAGGAAGTTTTTTGGTGGGGGAGCCTTTTGCTCAATTTCTTCTTTTGCGATGGATCTATTCAAGTATTCAAAATTAGACCATGCCAACCTGGGTAAGGCATGAGTTTCAAAGAATTAGTCCATTTCCTCTAGTTTTTCAAAGTTATGGAGTATGTTTTTCATAAATATTCCAATATTAGAAAGTTAATTTCTTCTGGTTCTGTAGTGATGTCACCTATATCTTTGTTGAGTTGTGTCTTCTTTTTTTTTCTTTCTTTTGTTAAGCTTGCCATTGGTTTTTAAATTTTATTGACCATTTTTAAAAACCAGCTCCTGATTTTGTTGATAGTTTCAATTTTCTTTCTGTTTTCTGTCTCATTGTTTTCAGCTCTTGTTCTTATAATGTCCTTTCTTCTAAAGGCTGTTGGGTTAGATTGTTGTTCTTTTTCTATTTGATGGAGGTGTTGAATTAGATCATTAATTTTGCTTCTTTATTTGTGTTTTATTTGTTCGCCAATTTGTTATGCATCAGAGAGTTGGACAATGACTAGGGAGGACAGAAGGAGAGTGGATGCTTTTGAGCTGTGGTGCTGGAGAAGGGTACTGAATGTACC
>NW_006399945.1:4778656-4780015 GCF_000299155.1 Elephantulus edwardii
ATTTACAAAGTTTAAATACATGGTTTTACACAAAAGATAAAAAAAAATCCTTCCCATTTCCTTCTTAAAGATTCTGATTAAATACCTCTTACAGCACATTCCACACTTCCCCCTGATGATGTGTCCTAAAGAGCAACTCTTCAGGACAGAATAGGACTGTCTCATGGGGTTTCCAAGGTTCTACATCTTTATGGAAGCAGTTACAACATTTATTATGGTTTTTCATATATGTTTAGTGATGCATGAAAATGCAGAGACCGTAATTGTTCCAGTTCATTGCATTTGTCAAGGGAAGCCTCTGTGTAACCACACCCCTCTGAGGGTTCTCAACTTATCCCTTTTTCCATCATAGATTCATTTTGCTGCTATTAAAACTTCATGTAACTGCAATCATACATCTTTCATTATTTTGTCTATAGCCATTTTTAGCCACCATAATTAAAACAAAAATTATTCTATAGAGCAAAGTAGATGTTTGTGTGTGTTTTGTTTTATTTAAAATTAATTATTAATGCAGAGAACAGAAGAGGGACTGTAAAGAAATTTGGAAATAGCCCATAGGGACTTGAAAAGATGGGATAATAGAAGGCATAGATCAATAGTGATTAATTTTATTCAACACAATGTACATGAATAATCATTTGAAACACAATGTGAATGTAGAAATGTGTGAAAGTGTACATGAATGACAAAAAATACTAATTTTGAATGCAAAATAATATAATACAAAAATAAAGTGGGAAAAATTAATTATCGATATTCTACAGGAACTGTTGTTGTTTGTTGTTGTTGTTGTTGTTGTTATGTGCCGTCGAGTCACTTGCGACTCATAGCGACCCTATGTACAACAGCCCTAAACCCTACCATATCCTGTGCCAATCTCACTGCCTCTGACACACCCATCCCGATTACTCCAGTCACTGAATTAATTCACCTCTTAGAGTGTCTTCCCCTCGTGCACCTTCCCTCCACCCTCCCAAGCATGATGTCCCTCTCCAAGGACCCGTCCCTCCTGGCAACATGTCCAAAGTATGTCAGACGAAGCCTTGGAATCCTTGCCTCCAAGGAGCAGCCTGGTAGCCCTCTCCATGATGAAGCTGTTTGTTTTCTTGGCAGTCCATGATATATTCAATACTCTTCTCCAGCACCACAGCTCAAAGGCATCAATTCTTCTCTATCTTTATTTAAGTACCATATTGTTAACATAAAGGTCGTTGTTGTTGTTATGTGCTGTCGAGTTGCTTGCGACTCATAGCGACCCTATGTAAAACAGCTCTAAACTCTGCTCTGTCCTTTGCCAAACTCATTGCCTCAGACACACTCATCCCGATTGCCCCAGTCACTGAATCAATCCATCTC
>NW_006399945.1:4784836-4786113 GCF_000299155.1 Elephantulus edwardii
GGAAGACCCTCTATGAGATGGATTGATTCAGTGACTGGGGTAATCGGGACGGGTGTGTCAGAGGCAGTGCGGTTGGCGCAGGATAGAGGAGGGTTTAGGGCTGTTGTGCATAGGGTCGCTATGAGTGGGAAACGACTCGACAGCACATAACAACATTTGTTATGAACTACCCCATGAGGACTGCCTTAACTGCATCACAGATGGTCTGGTATGTTGTATTTTCATTATCATTTGTTTCAAAGAACTTTTTTATTTTATTCTTCCTTTCCTCTATAATCCAATCATGTTCTGAAAATGGTGTTTGATAGCTTCCACATTGGTGGTTTTATTCTCTTGTGCTTAATTTCTAGTTTAATGGTATTTTGGTCGATGAATATACTTTGTATGATTTCAGTGTTTTGGGTTTCTTGTTTTCGTGGGGTTTTTGTTTGCTTGTTTTTTAACTTGTTGGGGCTTACTTTGTGCCCTAATATATGATCAGTTCTGGAGAATATACCATGTGCACTGGAGAAGAAAGTGAATTTAACTTTAGTTGAGTGTAGACTCAGAATACATCCAGAAGGTTGAATTGGCAGAGTGTATACTTTACATCTTCTGTGTCTTTGTTAATTTTCTTTTTAGTTGATGTATTTTTTGATTAGAGTGGTATGTTGACATCACCTACCACTATTATAGTGTTGTCTATCTCTTTCTTGAATTCTGTTAACATTTGTATTTTATATTCAGCAAGTCTATAATTTGGTGCATAGATGTTGACAAAGGTTATGTCTTCTTGATCTACTATACCTTTAATCATTAGATAATGCCCTTCCTTATCTTTTATGGAGGTTTTCATACTGAAATCTATTTCATCAGAAATTAGTTTTCCCCCTTCTGCTGTTTTGTGAATGTCATTTGCTTGTTACACTTTTTTTCTCTAGCCTTTGATTTTTAGTATATCTTTCTCTCCATTTCTTAGATATGCCTCTTGCCTTGATTGGCTTTGTTTTTTTTATCCACTCTGCTACTGTGTTTGGGTTTCTTTGGTTTATTTTTTAGTTGATTGATTCATTTAGTCCATTCACATTTAATGTGATTATTTACTGGTCAGCCTTTATTGGTACCATTTTGTTGTTTCTTTTTTTGTTTCTTGATTACATGATTTCTACTGAAAAATGAGAAGTTAATATAATCGTTTATCTTTTTTGTAGGTGACTCTTTTTCTTGAGTTGCTTTTTGTATTCTATCCTTATCTTTTATTTTTGAGAATTTGACTATAATATCTTTTTTTATGTTTT
>NW_006399945.1:4804972-4806099 GCF_000299155.1 Elephantulus edwardii
AACAAAAAAAAAGAACATAAAGAATAATGAATTGTTCTTGTGAAATAAAAAAGTATTGTAAGTGAGATTGTCCTAAACAATTATTAATATGCTTATAATCTGATAACTGACAAAACGTCACTGCTATTTGTTTCAGAAAATAGAGGCCACCTGGTTCTACTTTCAAGTTTTGATGGAATAAGGACTATCTTTCAGCTTTTTCAATTATATGTGTTCTAATATAGAAAAGAAAGGAACTATGGAATTCTGAAATTCAATGACAAAGGAGTACTTGAGAGATTTTCTTCATAAGTTTCTCTAGCAACATACCGAGCAGATATAAAGAAACAGTGAGAGTGCAAATTCTGAAATTAAAGGCAAGGTGAAGATAGAACATTCATTCTTATGACCTTTATCATTTATTCTTTAAAAAGTTTTAGGATGAAAAATGAACAGTTATTTTATTTCAAGAGAAACTGAAATATTGCGCTGTAATTCTCTAAGGCATAGAGAAAAAGAACTCATTTTAAAAATTGAATAATGTTTTGGTCTCATAAGCTGGTAATGCTAGAAAGAACATTAAACTCGATTGGTTAAAACTCCTTTGTTCTATGGAGCAGGGATCTGGGCTCAGAGAAGACAGCTGTTTCCATCTCAGTTATGCCTGGGTTCATGATACCAGTCACATTATTTTCTAGGGACTGATCAATAACTAACTGGCTTTCTGAATAATAAACTTTTTTTGTATAAAAATCATTGAGTTCAAATAGTTCTTATATATTTTAATGTGTAAAATTTGCTCTGAACTCATGCTTAGCAAAGTCACAATCAACTCAGTTTTCTAAGAAAGCAATATTTGCAGGCTGGATTTAGAAGGTATCGTGGTACTAGGGATATTGTAGCTGATGTTAGATGGATCTTAGCTGAAAGCAGAGACTACCAGAGGAATGTCTATCTGTGTTTCATTGATTATGCAAAGACATTTGACTGCGTCGATCATAACTAACTGTGGCTGACTCTGAGAAGAATGGGAATCCCAGAACATTTAATTGTGCTAATGTGAAACCTCCAGCTTCATTCCTGTCACCAAGCCCATGTTTTCCTACTACTGATTCTTCTTCTCTGTTCCCAACTTTTGCATTCCAGTC
>NW_006399945.1:4807814-4812245 GCF_000299155.1 Elephantulus edwardii
ACAATGACTAGGGAGGACAGAAAGAGAATTGACGCCTTTGAGCTGTGGTGCTGGAGAAGAGTATTGAATGTACCATGGGCTGCCAAGAAAACAAACAGATTCAACCTAGAGAGGGTTAAACCAGGCTACTTCTTGGAGGCAAGAATTCTGGGGCTTCATCTGACATACTTTGGACATGTTGCAAGGAGAGACAGGTCTTTGGAGAGGGACATCATCCTGGGTAGAGTAGAGGGACAGCACAGGAGGGGAAGACCCTCTATTAGGTGGACTGATTCAGTGACTGTGGTAATAAGTATCGGTGTGTCAGAGGCAATGAGATTGGCACAGGACAGAGCAGGGTTTCGGGCTGTTGTACATAGGGTTGCTATGAGTCGCAAACGACTCAACGGCACATGACAACATAACAACATGCTCATTGTTAATTAAGCCTTCAACATAGGTGTTTTCATGACATTTGTGACTCCATTTCAGCTGCCTGTAAGTGAATATAGGGGAGTTCTTTTTCTTTTTCTTGCCTTGGAGCTGGCTGAGTACCATAGTGACCCTGCACAGGTAACACAGGTAACTCTTAGAGGGTGAGCGACGGTGTTGTCTATATCCAAAGAGGTGGGAAAAGGTCAAAGCAAGATTAAGTGGGATGAAATAGGAGAAAATAAACATATCACTTGAAATCTAACAGCAGAAATAATTTTAAATGTAAAAACTCTTTCTCCGGTGTCCTGCTTATTCTTAGCTAAATGCCTCTGTCTGATTCATGTATTTCTTTTATGGTTTGGATACCTAGATAAGCTCCTTGTATCTCCTTGAAATTAATCCTTATCTTAGTAATACAGACAGAAGCTGCAATACACAAAAGTTATACATGACAGTGGAGAGAGTGGTTTCTTCAGAGATATGTTTTCTCTTACAGAACTTAGTCTCTAAGTCTTCTTGAACAGTAAGAATACAACCTGGGCATTGGGCTCGTAGAAATCAGCAAAGTAGGACTTTGGTGAAGTGACAATACACTCTTGTTTCTTTGGGACAGTATTGGATTTTCATTTTATAAGTCAGTTAAAAAATCTTTGAATTATTTTTTATAAATTCTGCTTTAAGTGATATTTTACAAAAAGATTGGTTTTCACATCCGTTCATATACATTTTACTCCCTAACCTTCCCCTAATTCACTTTGTACAATACTTTCCTTTTTTAGATTGATACTTGTCATGCATGTAATGTCTAATTGTCAATTACTTTCAGATCATCCTTCCCTTCACCTGTTCCACGGCAGTGTTTATTATCTATTAGCTCTTTTCCTGTACTTCCCTACCTTTGCATCCATCTTATTGTTATAACAGTGACTTTATGAACTATTAGTTCCTTTTTCATTGAGATATTTTACTCAACATAATGTCTTCCTGACTCTTCCATATTGTGAAGTGTTTTATGAGTTCACTGTTTTTCAGTGCATATACCATTGCATTGTATAGACCTACCACAGTTTCTCTATCCATTTATCTGTTGATGAGCAGTTGGGCTGCTTTCATTTCTGTGCTATTGTGAGTAATGCTGCAATAAACATAAGTGTGCATACATAGATTTACATTATGGCTCTAGCTTCCTTAAGGTATGACCCCAGCAGAGGATTAGCTGGGTAAAATGATATTTATCTTTTAAATTTTATGAGAAATCACTAGACTTCTTTCCATAGTGGTTGTATCATTTTACATTCCACCAACAATGTATGAGGATTCTAATATCTCCATATGCTCACCAACATGCATTGTTTGGTATTATGTTGCACTTTGCTATTGTTGCTAGAGTGAGATGGCATCTCAGCAATTCTTTTAAAAATCTCTCAAATTCATTGCCATTGATTTGTAACTCACTACAACTGATAGACCAGTGTGTTTTTATTGTTGTTATTGTTAAGTCAAGGAAGACTCATGGTGGCCCCATGAACAACAGATCTGAACCCTGTCCTGTCCTGTGCCATCTTCATACTTCCTGACGTACACTAGAACCCATTGAGGCAGTCACTGTGTCATTCCTTCTGGGTGAAGATCTTCCTCTCCTTCCCAAGCATCATGTCCCTTTCCAAGGAACAGCCACTTGTAGCAACAAACCCAAAGTATGTGAGGCAGTGCCACTGAAAGGTAATAAGGGAGGTCAGAATTGCTTCCACTGTGGAAAGCTGGGACACTTTAGTAGACAGTGTCAGAGACGAGAGTCAGAGATAGGCAAGGGAGTAGAGAGGAAGCTCCCACTCACTTGCTTTAAGTGTGGATCAGGACACTTGGCCAAGGGTGGCCCACATCAGGTCCTCATGGCTGACAGGACTGACAGGCCCCAGCTCCCAGCTGGAATCAAAGGAGGACATGTCAATTATTTAGATCCTCCCAAAAGAGCTGTGGATGAGCATTAACATTACTCGTAATTATATTTGTTTTCTCCTGGACACAAGAGCCTACTGTGGTCCTAAAAGCCTTTTGAGGTCCCAACTCTTCTCACTATTTCTTAGTTGTTGGAATTGATGGAAAACCTCATAAGCAGTTCCCTACTTCACCTCTGCCTTACATGCGGACTTCTGAGCTGTAAAACAACCCAGTGGTAGATGGAATTTACTCCAGGACTTAAGAACAATAAATGACATAGTTGAGCCTCTACATCTTGTGGTTCCTAACCTTTATACTATAATAGACAAAGTGCTACTCAATAAGCCTTTTATTTTAAGAACTGCCTTCCCTCTGTAACTTGATTTGTGCCACTGTTATAACCTCTACTTGGAATATTATTGCTTTTAATTTTTGACTCATGTACTTTCAACTTGTTAGTTAAATTTGTGTCTTCTAGGCTGTAACAGTTCCATGATACATCTTCAAGGATATGAACATGTACGGCTAAGCACAACTGATAACAGTGCATCTAAATTTGAAAATCAATCTCCACAATAGTGTTTCCTATTGCCAAAGGGGCCCTTTAGAGTAGTGAGAGAAGATCTTCACCCTGAAACCTACAGCGTCCCTTTTCAGCAGGAAGTAGCTAAAAGAATACGCCATCCCCTTTTCCTTATGAATCAAGGTGCAGTCTCTCTCAGGGAGGAGTGATAGGGAATGGCAAAGGACACACTGACAAAGGAGATTAATCAGAACTGGCTTTGACAAGCACTGTGGTAATGGGACAATTAAAACAGATTTTCAAGGGTTAAAAAAAAAGAAGAATGAACTGGGGGAAGGGTAGAGAAAATAGTGCAACAATGAATGAATGGAAACCCAAAATCTCTGTAAATGTTCATTAAAATTAATAAAATTTAATATAACAGAAATATGTGAGGCAACGCCTTTTAATCCTGATGCCAATGAGCACTCCAGCTGCACCCTCTGTAAGATCTATTTGTTCATTCTTTTGGTCATCCATGGGATGTTCAGTGTTCTTCTTCAACACTACATACAGCTCAAAGGCATCGGTGTTTTATTTCTTTCATCCTTATTCATTGTTCTGCTCTCAGATGCATAGCAAGTAACCAGAAAGACCATGGTAAGACCATTGAAAGACAGTGGTAAGAATCTTTGTTTTCTTGACACTGAGATGCAATCCATACTGAAGGATGCATTCCTTCCTCTTCTGCAACAAGGTGCTTCAAGTACTCCCACTTTCAGCAAGCAAGATTGTATCATCTGCATGATGCAGATTATTGCTAAGTTTCTCTCCAATCTTGATACCACATTACTCTTCACAAAGTCCAGCTCCTCAAATAATTTGCTCAGCATACAAATTAAATAGATATGGAGAGAAAATACAACCCTGATTCATTTCCTTCTCAATTTTGAAACATCCAGTGGTTCTCCTGCTCTGTTCACATAACAGACTTCTGCTCCAGGTTTAGTTTTTGCATGAGCTAAATTAAGTGCTCTGTAACTCTCATTTTTCTCAAAGGCAACCACAACTTTTTATAACCCACACAGTGAAATGCCTTTGCATAGTCAATAAAGCACAAATAGATATTCTTTACTTTCTGCCAGAATCAATCTGACTTCATCAGTGATATCGCTTGTGCTATAGCCTCTTATAAATCCTGCTTGAATTTCTAGAAGTTCCCTTTCTATGTATTGTTCTAGCCATTTTTTAATGATCTTCATCAGCATTTTGCTTATATGTGATATTAATGATATTGTCCTGTAGTTTCTACATTCGATTCTATACCCTTTCTTGGGAATGGGAACAAATACGAATCTCTTCCAATCTATTAGCAAGACATCTTTCCTCTAAATTTCCTGGAATAGACTTGTGAGTGCATCCAAGGCTGCATCTGTTAATTGATGCAAGTCAATTAGTATCCCAACAATTCCTAGGGCCTTATTTTTGGCCAGTGGATTTTTTTCTTTTTAAAAAATTTATTATTAATTTCAATGAAAATTTACAGAGACTTTGAATTTCCATTCATTCATTGT
>NW_006399945.1:4812546-4813805 GCF_000299155.1 Elephantulus edwardii
ATACTTCACTCAGCATAATGTCCTCCAGGGTCAACCGTTTTGAATAATGTTGCATGAGTTGCTTGGTTTTTTGTGTTTTTTTTTTTTAAATGCAGCATAGTATTCCATTTTGTGAATATACCACAACTTCTCTATCCATTCGTTTGCTGATGGGCATTTAGGTTGTGTCCAACTCCTTGCTATTGTGAACAAAGCTGCGATAAACATGGGTGTGCATATATCTGCTTCGGTGGCAGTTATGGTCTCTTTGGGGTTTATTCCCAATAGTGGAATTGCTGGGCTAAATGGTATCTGTATTTGCAACTTTTTGAGAAAGTGCCATACCTCCTTCCACAGTGATTGCACCAGTGGATTTTTAGAGGCTATAACTCATATTGGTAGCAATTATCTATGTTTCTCCCCTCCAGCAACTGGTAGATTTGAACCACCAGAGAGATCCCTCCTTTGGTTTAGCAGTACAACTCCTTATGGAATATACCACAAAAATTTACCTTTTCACTCTTAAATTTTACCTAAATTAGATCAATAAATATGATCCACATAGTCTTCATTAATCCCGTACATAAAAATAATTAATAGCACTGAGTACTATGCAAAAAGTTGAAGTTTCAAGTTTCCCAAGCAGAAACTCAAAAGAAAAACCTGCTGATCTATGTTAGGGAGAAAAACAGAATTGAAACACAGTTCTATTATAAAATACATAGAGTTCTTATGAGTCAGAATTACTTGAGAGAATCTAATGGTAATGACAAACTTCAAGTTATTGTTGTTGTTACGTACTATAGAGTAGGGCTAATAGGGACCCTATGGATAACAAGTCTGAAGGCTGTCCTATTCTGTGCCAATCTCACAATCTCTAATATACTTGAACCCATTGCTCTAGTCAATGTGTTAATCCACCTCATTTAGTGTCTTTCTCACCTTCACGGTCCGCCCACTTTTTCAGGTATAATGTCTTTCTCTAAAAAAAAAATTACCTTTTCTAGCAACATGCCCAAAATATGAAAGACAGAACTCCACCACCCTTGCCTGCAAGGGGCACTCTGGCTGCACCTTCTCCAAGACTGTCTATTCTTTTGACAGTCCAGATGATATTCAATACTCTTCTGCCATACCACAGTTCAAAGGCACCAATTTTTCTTCTGGTATCCTTATTCAAGAAATCTGGAGAACGACCACTTGGCCAACTGACTGGAAGAGATCGATATTTGTTCCTACCCCAAAGAAAGGCGACCCAACCGAATGTGGAAACTACAGAA
>NW_006399945.1:4815959-4816991 GCF_000299155.1 Elephantulus edwardii
CCAACGTAGCTCTCTCTTGGTCCTTGTCATTGTTATTGTTATTTAATGCCATCGAGTTGTAGACGACTCATAGTGACCCTGTGAACGAACAGCCTGAGCACTGTTCGTACATAGAGTTTCCGGAGGCAAGCCATTTTGGAAGTGGATGGCTGCTTCTCTCCCAGCTGCCTTGGCCTTACGGCCGCCTCCTGGTTGAAACCCTAGGCCCAGGCTGGCTAGCCTCACTCCAGGGACAGAGCAAACCTGCACGTCAAACACATTCCCGGAGAAGCAGTCAACTCCAAAAGCTTGCCACAATTCTGGCACTCCCACCTCCACGCTCCTGCCTTCTGGCAAGGAGAGCTTCCCAAGAGCCTGGGAGGAGCCAGCCAAACCAGGAACAACATGACCGCTTCTTTCCCAGCTGCGTTGGGCTTAAGGCCGCCTCCTGGTTTGACTGCATGGCTAACTATGAGAAAAATGTGGATTTCAGAATACTTAACTGTGCTTATGCAAAACCTATACTTAGACCAGGAGGCAGTCATCAGAACAGAGCAGGAAAACACCAGATAGTTCAAAATTGGAAAGGGTGTATGTCAGGGATATGTCCTATCTCCATACATTTTAAATCTATCCGCAGAATAGATCATTCAGGAGGCTGGGCTCTTCGAGGAGGACTGTGGCATCAAGATTGGAGGAAGACTCATCAACAACCTGCATTATGTACATTACACAATCCTGCTTGCAGAAACTGAGGAGGACCTGAAGCACTTGCTACAGAAGGTCACGGACTGCAGCCTTCAATATGGATTGAAGCTCAACATTAAGAAAACAAAGATTCTCACCACTAGGCCCATTGGCAGAATCATGCTAGATAGTGAAGAGATTAAGATTGTTTTAGCAGCTTTAGTTTGCTTTGCTTTTCAATCAATGTTCTTGGTACCAGCATCCAGGAAATAAAAAAAAAGATGAATTGCACTGGCAAATTTTTTTGTCAGGGAACTCTCCAGCATATTGGAAACAATGATGTCAGTCTAGACACTATGATGCACC
>NW_006399945.1:4817091-4823752 GCF_000299155.1 Elephantulus edwardii
TGACTGGGATAATTGGGATGGGAGTGTCAGAGACAGTGCGATTGGCATAGGACAGAGCGGAGTTTAGGGCTGTTGTGCATAGGGTCGCTATGAGTCGCAGGTGACTCGATGGCACATAACAACAACAACATCCTTTTTCATTATCCAGCTCTTTGCAGCATATCAAGTGATCAAAGAAACCATGGTCTGAATCAAATGCACTTTAGTCCTCAAACTAACAACATTGCTCCTCAGTAATTAGGAAAGGTCCTTATCTGCAGACTTTCAAAGGGTCCTTGTCTGCAGACTTTCCTAGTATAATACGTCTCTCCATCTCCTGACTGCTATACAAATGTATAAGTTGTAAATTTAAAAAATTATGTAATTGACTTTTCCTGGCTATTCTCTATTATGATGTAGCCTATTAGTCCGGTGGTGAGAATTTTTATTTTCTTGAATATGTGATGCCATATTGAAGGCCACAGTGTTTGATCTTCTGCAGCAAGGGTTTCATGTCCTTGTCACTTACAGCAAGCAATGTTGCATCATCTGCATATCAAAAGTTATTGTTGAATCTTCCTCCAATCTTGATGTCATATTTTTCTTTGTAGAGTCCAGCTTCTCAATTAATTTTCTCCTACTGTTTAAGTGACAGACTAATATTTATCCATATGACACACCATAATTGTAAAAGATTAACCTTAAAGAACTATTGACCATCCTTTATGTTTTAGCTAAACAGAAAGCTCAGAAGACGTGGGAAACAGTAAATTTTCAATTCAAAGCACTCATACTTGTGATCATAGTGATAATCTGTATGAAGATGCAAGTAGAAGAAAAATATTTCATGCCTGTGGAACTGGGTCAAGGGAAAGGGAGATAAAGAAGAAGAGGAGGAGATGACAATAGACACTAAGGCATAGACAGACTCTGACTTCACTCTATGAATGCTCAAGTAAACGTAGGGTCCAGAAATAATGATGTGTTATGGGTGAACTGAAAAAGTTATTTGTAAATAGTTATTGGCACAAGGGAGGGAAAGAAGAAGAAAAGACTGTGCTGACCCTCCCATAGGTATCTGCAGATAGAGAGTACATTACATTAAGATGGAAGGTGCCAGGGAGTTTTCTGGTAGCTAAGACGGAGCATCATGTTCACCAAGAAATGGAAGGTACAGTGTGGCAAGGAGATAAGCTCATTGGAGATCTGTCATGGACAGCTGCTGTGTGAGTCTAGGAAGCTAAATTGCTGACTTGATTCTGGGAAAAGGAAACTAAGAGAAACCAAGAGAAGAGTA
Source organism: Elephantulus edwardii (assembly GCF_000299155.1). Classification (NCBI taxonomy): domain Eukaryota; kingdom Metazoa; phylum Chordata; class Mammalia; order Macroscelidea; family Macroscelididae; genus Elephantulus; species Elephantulus edwardii. Next base: position 4,818,368 of record NW_006399945.1, read on the forward strand.
CAGTGTCTGAGGAGGGAAAACTATCGCTACACTCCAGAACATGAGCACATTACTGGATTAGAAAGAGTTTTCCAAAATAGGACTAGATTGGAGTTCTTGTTGTTGGATTTTTAGTCATTAACAGAAATGTGTAATCATTAAAGAAAATTAAAAAAAATGTACTCTATTTTTACACATAACTTTGTAATCTCAAATGGAAGTGAATCTGAACAGTATCTGCCTAAGTATGCAGCTCAGAAATCTGAGTGTTAACTTTCAGGACCTCTAGTAATGGCTCTGAACCATTTTGAAACTAGGACTCTTAACCTGCCTTTCTCTCTCCAGCACTTCCACTTAAATCTCACTTTAGGTTGCTTGTATAAGATTACTTGGAGAGGGTTTTCCTTGTTTCTGTGTAAGAAGAAAAAGAGGCCTTGGCACAAACTAGCATGAGTCAAGAGGCATTTAACTTCTTTTTGGTACATGGAGTGTCCTTTTAGTTATCATTTTTGTGACAACCATTTCCTCTTCAAAAGAAAAATGTATAAAGGAAATATACTAAGTTGAAAGATTATTCAAAGAGTAAGAAGATAAAACTAGCTTTAGCAAAGATATCAGCATCTGGTTGTATACAAATATCTCAAAGACTAAGTCAGAATCTTTAATAAACATTAGAAGTGATGAAATTGGGAACATTTCCTGAGTGAAAAATCCTTACATCTTAAGAGATATATAAATTAGTTTAAAAATATTTTCACCTCTTATGCTAAAGTTTACCTATATGTTTCTAGGCAAAACGTGAACAGTTTTTAAAAGCAGCCACTTTAAAAGAACTAGCCCACTGCCATACTACTGAAGTCATTCTGATTCATAGAGACCTTATATGGACAGAGTAAAACTGAACCTTAAAGTTCCCAAATTGTAATCTTCATGCAGGAATTTCTGGGAGCATAGTGGGTAAAGAGTTTTGCAGCCAATTCAAAGTCATGAGGTTCAAATCTAACAGCTGCTCCGCAGGAGAAAAGAGGGTATTCTCTACTCATACAGTTTACTATTTCTGAAAAGGGTTAGCTATGAAATAGTTCCAGCTCAATGCCACATAGTAAAAACATCAGTAATCTTCATGAGGAACCCTTAGTGCATAGGAGTCAAGGGTTTATCTGTTAATCCAAAATGCAGCACTTCCAATCCACCATTTCTGAGGGGAAAAAATTTAAAAGTCTCATGACCTTCCCTGACCTGCAGAAAACAGAATGCATTTTTTAAAAGTTTAGTCAAGAGGCTAAGGGAAGAAGAACTCAGAGTTAAGTGTCCTCATCACCTGAACATCCACATCACTTTTATTGAGAACTTCCTCATCACATAAGCAGTAAAATATATTAAATGGGATCCAAGATTTTTTTTTACTGTTTCTTATTTGCTGACACCTCCTCACCCTCCATCCTCCACCCCAGTTTCCATAACCACATCCATATGAGAAGGTAGCATCAGCTGGAGAATCAAGGTATTGTATACACACACACACACACACACACGTTTTGATTTTTTGGTTCTGGTAAGACTCTGGGCCATTTTTTACTGGTCATTTGCTGTTTGTTGATTGTATTCAGCCTCCTAGTTAAAAAAGTTATAAAAGAGAAAAAAATAAGAAAAAAATTTTTTCAAAGTTATAAAAGAGAACCAATTTTATTATCCTTCTTCTTAATCACAGATTTACACGCACTTTTTCATGCCTTCTACAATTGTTTCATGTCTTCTACAACTGTTTAGTAAGTTCTGACAAATATCTCATTTCCCTTGCCACTTATAGATGGAGCATGTTTGCACTTTGGCTTTAGGCAACACATAGATTTCACTCAAATATGTACACACTTTTAGGAGTTTTACTAACATTTTTTATTCCTGAAACCTTTGGAGAATTATGGTTCATTTTCCCTCCTTTGTAGGTGGATAATTAGAGCATCTTTATAATCTGGTAACAGAAATATCTTTAGTAGTTAATAGAATGGGATTAGTACAATGAGGCTAGCAGACAACCAAAAATAGATTTAAATCTTTAGCATCCATACAGTGGGAAAAGATGGATCTGTGCAGATGTTTCTGGCACAGTTCTAAGAATGTTCATTGCTTTGCTTGCTGGGTCTGGTGTTGGACACTCAGACTTATAAACAAAAGGCTGCAACATAGGCACAAGGTAGAAGTTTTTATTTTGAAGTTATTCTTTATGTTTACACTTTTAATTTTACACTTTCATTGGGGGAAAAGTCGTAAAAGAAAAGGTAAACTGATAAAACTACTTTTGCATTAAACAAGAACTTGATTCCATTTACCTTGCACAATAACATCAACTGTGGTTCAGCTGGTATGATAGGGGATAATGATTCTTGTCAGTGGGGCAATATAGTTCTCTGGACCTCCTCAAGTGGATTCTGCTAGCACTCCTGAAACTGATAGCATGGAAATCTGGTGCTGTGGCTGGCCTTGAAGGAGATTAACAGCATTCCCTGCTTTAGGATGGTCTGACACTGCCTTCTAATAGCATAACCTTTCCTGTTATTGCTAATTAGATTTGATCCTTGGGAGCCCCATGGCAGTAGTGGTTCCCAGTACTGATGTAGAATCCTAGAGTTGCTGTGTATAAGGCAAATCCTCTCATCCTGGAATGTCACAAACAATACACTTAACTTCAGACTTCTTAGAGAAAGGCATTTTCCTCACAAAACTGAACATAGAAATTCCATATTACCCAGCTATTCCACTGCTAGGGATATATCCCAAGGAAATGAGATCCGAGACACAAACGGAGATTTGCACACCAATGTTCATAGCAGCTTTATTCACAATTGCAAGAACACAGAAGCAGCCAAAATGTCCAACCACAATAAATGGATTGAAAAATTGTGGCACATTCACACAATGGAATACTATGCAGAATTCAGGAGCAAAAATTTCAAAAAATACTACCTAACTTAGGAGAGGATGGAGAGCGTCATGCTGAGTGAACTAACTCAGTCTCATAAGGACAAATACTGCATACAACCATTACTGCAAAAATAGAAGGATAACTAGGAAAACGTGTATGGGGCCCAAAGAGAGGGGTGGGAACAGAGAGGTGAGAGTGGGCAGGAGGGAAATCACAGGGTTGAACATTTTGGTGGGTGGCAGGTAGGGTAAAGGAAATGGGAAGATCTGGCAGGGACTTGAAAAGGTCAGATAATGGTGGGCATAGTCCAATGGTGATTCATTTTATAAAATACAATGTATGAGAATAATTGTTTGAAACACAATGTGAATAGAGGAATGTATGAAATAACAATGTATATAAATGACACACAATATATATGAATTTTGTATGCAACCAATAAAGAAGAAAAATTAAAGACAAACCAAAGAAGGGGGGGGGCCCAGAGTATTGGCTGCTGCATGATAGTAGAGAGTAAAGAGGAAATATTAGATATTCTGATCTGTAATATAGTGAAAGGAAGAAGAAAAGGGAGCTCTGGTGGTTGTGCAGCTAACCCAAAAGTCACCCTCTGTGACAGTTCAAATATGCCAATGGCTTTAAGGCAGAAAGATGGGCAATCTCTTCCTATTTGACATACAGATTTGGAAACTCAATGAAGGGTTTGCTATCAGTTGGTTTCAACTTTACAGCAATGAGAGGAAGAGAACAGAAGAAATGGACCTGCCTTCTATGTCATTCTGCACTTCATTTGAGAACAGAGGGTTCTGACCATCCAGTAAGCTTTTTCCAATTAAACAAGTAAAAGAACCAGGCTGCTTATGCATGGAGAAATACAAGTAGCAATGAGACTGTTTGACTTTGAAACTCAGGGAGGTCAGCTGAGCTCAAAGGACAAGTTGGAGGTATCCAGACTAAGCTGGGTAAGGAAAGTATTGGGAGTCGTAGACACAAGACAGTGCTCTTTGGAGGTAAGGGAAGCAGGAATTCTTGCCTGCACTATGTGGGATGGTAAAATCTGATTTTAGAATGCAGTGGCTGAAAATGTAAAGGTCAGATTAGTGTAGCAGCTGAACAGTCTCCACATAGTTTCTACTTAACCTTGAAGGCAGTTGGGAATGAGGTAAAGATTTTCAGCTAGGGAACTATATCTTAAATTTGGTGTTCTTTAAACAGGTCTCTACATGCAGCAACATGAAGGCTGGATCAGAAAAGAGTGAGAGTGAAGGCAATAGACTTGTCAGGGGACCGTTAATTTAAGCCAATGAGAAATTATGCTAGCTAGAACTACAAGAACAGCTATGAGGATATATGTAAATGGAATAAGGTGAAGGGGAAAACTATTGGATGAAATGTCAGTAGGATTTGATAGACAAGTTGATTCTTCAAAGTCTCATATATGTCTTCAATCCAGAGAAAAATTTGTCTTTGGTTTATGTTTCATATGCAAAACCTCTTGCCAGAAATTTTCAGAACTTCTTTGGTAGGAATCCTAGTGCTGGACATTTGGTCTTAACAGCTCTACTACAATTAGCTGAGATTTGTTTTTCTCTTGCTTGTTGAGGAAAAGTTTGTTTTTGGTTTTTATTTTTTTTGTCACATATTCTCCTTTTTTACCATGGCAGCATCCAAGACAAGGTATTGCTGAGAAAAAAAACAAAACTAATCCATTGTCTCCAAGTCCACTTCTACTAATGCCCCCACCCCATATTACAGAGTAGAACTGTACTCCATAGTATTCTCAAGGTTGTGATATTTTGAAGCAGATTTTCAGGATTATCTTCTAGGCACTTCTACGTTACTTCAAGCTTCTAACCTTTAGGATTGTAGTCAAGTATTTAACGGTTTCAACCAACCAGGGACTCTATATTACTGATACTAAGTCTTGAAGGAATACTTCTTGAATTTATGTAAAGTAGTTGCTGTCGAGTTGTAGGTGACTCGTAGTGACCTTATAAACAAAAGACCTGAACACTTGTATAACGTTCATCCTTTCCCCAGGTTTGTAGGGTTTCCGGAGGCATCCTATTTTGGTGGTGGATGCCACCCCTGCTTCCAAGCTTGTTTTAACTGAGGAGCCCACCAAACACTGTCCCCCATGCATAATCATTATCACATTTGACACATCAGTGTTACAGTGTCCAGCTTCACAACAACCATGAGTTTCCTCTGTTCAGTAAGTAGATAGACCAGAAATATATGATCTAGAAGAATGTTTGACTAAAAACAATAAAAACAGGCCTGAGAGCTGCAGATCAAAGTCACCCACCTTTGGTTTCGTATCATCACTTTTTTGTGTATTACAATGAAATGTGCAAAGAGCTGGAATCAGAAAACCAAAAAGGCTGACCTCATTTCATATTTCTGAAGAACACGCCTCAAATTTCAATACTTAAGTATGTTGTTGTTGTTGTTATGTGCCATCGAGTCGCTTGCGACTCATA
>NW_006399945.1:4827897-4834443 GCF_000299155.1 Elephantulus edwardii
AAAAAAAAAGATGAATTGCACTGGCAAATTTTTTTGTCAGGGAACTCTCCAGCATATTGGAAACAATGATGTCAGTCTAGACACTATGATGCACCTGATCCACGTCATAGTCTTTGCAGTTACCTGCTATATGCATCAGAAAGCTGGACAATGACTACGGATGACAGAAGGAGAATTGACGTCTTTGAACTGTGGTGCTGGAGAAGAGTATAGAGGGTACCATGGGCTACTGGGATAACAAACATTCATTCTGGAGAAGGTGAAACCAGATTGTTCCTTGGAGGCAAGGCTTCGGAAGCTTCGTCTGACATACTTCGGGCAAGTTGCAAGGAGGAACCAATCCTTGGAGAGAGGATCATGTTTGGAAGGGTGGAGGGACAGCACAAGAGAGGAAGACCCTTGATAAATTGGATTGATTCAGTGACTGGGGTAATGGGTGTAGGTGTGTCAGAGATGATGAGTTTTGGCTCAGAGTTCCGAGCTGTTATACGCATGGTCCCTATGAGTCTCAAGCAATTCCATGGCACATAACATTTCTCTCTTCACCAGTTGAAAGGCAATGCATCAAGTTCCCCCATTTTTCTGATGCTGTTAGAATTATGAGTCTCAAATGGGTGTGTGAACATTTCCTGACTCTCAATACTTGATGCAAAATACTTGATGATTTTATCAATGAAGATGTACCTTTATTATGTTAAGTCATTTAGCACAAAAGTTCTTTCCTTGAACTAGCAGTTTCAATCTCTGAAAGCTGTATGTATTTTACCTAGTTAAGAAGCAGCAGAAAATAGGACCTTTAAACAGATATGATAATTATAGCACACAATTCTAAATTGAATTGTAGGGAAAGAGGTGTTGGAAGAAAATACTCAGCTTAGATTACACCTGGTTATTTTTGCATTATTATTTTTAACGTGTTTTGACACTTCAGTTGTTGCATGTAGACTCACTCTGATCTTTAGAGCCCATATTTTGGGTGAGATAATTAAACTGCTTAACTGGCTCATGTTCTTGTCATATTATTGGGAGTAGGAATGAAATAGAAATGTGTGATAAACAAGAGATAATTTTCATTCGTTCACTATTTTCATTCACACTTACTTATGTGGCTGACCCTATGCTAGAAGTTATAGGGAACATTTAAATGTTTATAATTCTTTAGTTAATCTCAAAAGATTATATAAAGTCTTTATTATTATAATAAAGACAATATATTTATTGAAATAAGTTGTAGGGGATTCTAGCACAATTCTGTAGCAATTAGAATAAAGAAAATGTTACTTCCAAGTTGGAGTTAGCATTTGGACATAGGAAAAGTAGTGACAGTGTTCTACAGGGTGGAGAGATGATCCTGATTAGAGGTACAGAGAAAAGGATAAAGTGTGACCATAATCAGCAGTCAAGTCAAGTGAGAGCCTAGCTTAGGTGTGTAGATGAGATAAAGCAGCAAAGATAGATTAGAATCAAACAATAAATAACCTTGAATATTAGATAAAGCTGAACATTATTTGATAGCCATTGGCATTTTTATTTTTTTAAGCAGAGGGATGGCCTCTCTCATCTATCCTTTAGAAGGATTATTCAGCTATGAATGTGTATTGGTGGGAATTGGGGAGAGTCTGAAGGTCAGAAAATATGAGAGAATGGATGGAGAGGCCTAAGTGATGGGTCTGAGGTAGAGTGGAGGAAGAGGAGAATTAGAATAAGTGAAAGATGTATTGCTCTTTTCCCTGTTAATCATGCTCTCCCTTTTCAGCAAAATGAAAAGGAGTCGGAGCATTAGAATTCTCAGAGACGTGTTGGCAAGGCTATAAGAATACTAATAGAAAAAATATAAATTAAATGAGTAATTTGAGTAATAGCTTAAATTTCTGTTTAATCTCAAACACAATGAGAAAAGTAGCTGATGAACATTCACAGGAGTCTATTTACATCCTGTAGGGCAATCTTTTCTTCAGCTAGGACAGTTTTTGCCTATTATTGTTATTAATGAAGCTAATAAATGGAACACTGTCTAGAGAAACTTGGTTAACTCTTTATCATTACTGACTAGATGCTCAAAAAGATGAGCATACCTTTTAAATTGGAATCATTTATGCACGACTGCCTCCATTTATACATTGTGGTCACAATCATTCTTGAGACAGTTAGAAACCTATTTGGATTTCTAAATTGAGAGTTGGCTACCATACTGGAAAGTTAGTTGACATTGATAGCTTGTCATTTCCTGACTTAGGACTTCATTCCAATAACTGTCAATAGTCAGTTGTTTGATAAATGTTTTTGTGTGCATGTGTTAGGAACGTTTCTTTTCACATCTACTCTATACGGAGTTGTTCTGCAAACCCAGAGGTGGTGCTTCTCTGGCTGTTTGAATCCACAAGCCACTCTAAGACAGAAGGAAAGATGGGTGGCCTCCTCTTGTGCAATTTGCAAGCTCAACAGTAATGAGTAAGTTGAGCTTGTTGAGAATCCATCTTATTCCCACACAGACACTGGTGGATTTGAACTGCCCTCTTTTAGATTGGAAGCTCAACTCTCTACACATTAGGTTACCAGAGCTCCCTATAAAGGTTTGTAGCCTTGAAAATCTGATGAATGGTTGGCATGCTTTGGATTAGCAGTGGGTTTATCTGTATAATGTTATTGTTGTTGCTGTGTACTGTTGAGTCAGAACCGGCCCACAACTGACCTTCTGGTGGGTTTTCAGAGGCAGTTAATAACACAGAAGGAGATTGCCCATCCTTGTCCCATGAAACAGTTGGTTTGATTCAAACCACATGCTTTCTGGATTGCAGCACAGCTTCTTGCCACTAGACCAGTAAGTATCTTTATATTTCTTATTTTTATTTGCCTTTGAAGGTAAGCAGAAAATTATTATAGTAGCAAATTGTGTGCTGCAACACAATGTTTTGTTGTTGTATGTCATCAAGTCTGAACCAACTGAAAGCTGACACTTCGTCAGGTTTTCACAGGCTGTAAATCACACAGAGGAGATTGCCCACTTTTTGCCCATGTAGCATTTAGTGGATTTGAACTTCATGTCTTTGGCTTGACATCACAATTCCTTATCGTTCTTCCACCAGAGCTCCATTGCAACACCCTGCGTATGTATTATTATGTTACTAACGATAAGATATGAAGCAGGGAATTAAATGATTGAATTTTGTGATGAAATGATTTATTCCTTGCAAAAGCCTTTTTTTAAAAGACACACATGATGACTTCACACATGGATCTCACCTCATGGGTTGCATCGAAATCAGACTGACTATACTATATTTGTGGAAGAAATTGTTAGAGAAGCTCAATATCAGCAGTCAAAACTAGGCCGGGGCAGACTATGGCTCAGATCATCAGTTACTCATATGTAAGTTTAAATTGAAGACAAAGAAAATTAAAATAAGCCCACAGAAATCAAGATATGATCTTGAATCAATTCCATCTGAATTTCAAGAACATCTTAAGATTAAGTTTGGGACACTGAACAACAAAGATAGAAGACCAGATGAGTTATGGGATAATATAAAGGAAATCATCCGTGAAGAAAGCAAAGGTCATTACAAAAACAGTTATTTGTTGTTATGTGCCGTCAACTCACCCGCCCTTCATAGATACCCTACATACAATCACTCTGAAGCCTGCCCTGTCCTCAGCCAGTCGCACTGACTCTGATACACGTACCTACATTGTCCAAGTTGCTGTATGGATTTGTGTCATCCAGAGTCTTCCTCTCCTGCACTGTCCCTCTGCTCTTCCAAGCATGATGTCCTTCTACAAGGATTGGTCTCCCCTGACCACATGCCCAAAGTATGTCAGGCAGAGCTTCAAAATCTTAGCCTCAAAGGAGAAACTTGGTTTCAACTTCTCCATGACAAATATTTGTTCAAGATTTTTCTCCAGCACCACAACTCAAAGGCATCAATTCTGCTTCTATCATAGCAAGTAATTGCAAATACCTTGGAATGGATCAAAAACACCTTACTCTCTAGACTGACATCATTGCTTCTCAGTACTCTGGAAATTACCCTGACAGCAGATTTACCTAATGCAGTTTGCCTTTTGAGTTTCTGACTCCTGAAAAAAGTGTTGAATAAGGAGCCAAGCAAACTGTAATTCTTAACAACCTTAATCTCTTCTCCATCCATCATGGTGCTGCCAATTGGCCTAGTGGTAGGAATCTTTGTCTTCTTGATGTTGAGCTTCAATCCATATTGAAGACTATAGTCCTTGACCTGCAGCAAGTGCTTCAGGTCCACCTCAGTTTCAGCAAGTAAGGTTATGTTATCTCCATAAAGTAGGTTGTTGATGAGTCTTCCTCCAATTCTGATGCCACATTCCTCCTCATAAAGCCCAGCTTCCCGAATTATCTGGTCTGCATATAGATTGATAAGATATGGAGACAGGATGCATCTGTGATGCACTCCCTTGCTGATTTTGAACCATGTAGTGCTTCTTTGTTCTTTGTTCTGTTCCTGGTCCAAGTATAGGTTTCACATAAGTACAATCAAGTGTTCTGGGATACCCATTATTCTCAAGGTTAACCACACTATGTTGTGCTTTATGTAGGCAAATGCCTTTGCATAGTCAATGAAACACAGGTAGATATCCCCCTGGTACTCTTTGCTTTCTGCCAAGATCCATCTGATATTGGCGATAAAGTCTCTAAGGCCACAGCCTCTTCTAAACCCAGCTTGTATTTCTGGTATTTCTCTGTCAACATACTGTTCCAGTCATTTATGGATAATGTTCTGCAGGAATTTGCTTGCATGTGATATAAGTGATACTGTACGAAAATTTCCACACTCTGTCAAGTCACTTTTTTTTTTTAAATGAGAATAAATGTGGATCTCTTCCAGTCAGCTGGCTAAGCAGTTGTCCTCCAGATTTCTTGGCACAACCTGGTGAGCACGTCCAGGTCTACATCTGTTTGTGGAAATATGTCAATTGGTATTCCTTTAATTCCTTTGGCTTTATTTTTTGTCAAGTCTTTCAGACCAGCCTGAACTTCCTCATATATCACCATTGTCTCTTGATCATATGTTGTTTATTAAAATTCTTCTGCATTAAATTTCTTTTTTGGTACCGTGACTCTGTATACTCCTTCCATCTTCTTTTAATAATTCCTGGATCATTTAATATTCTGCCCATAATTATTGTAACTCTAGTCTTGAATATTTTCTTTAGTTCCTTCAGCTTAAGAAATGCCAAGCAAGGACAGCTCTTTTGATTTTCAGACTCCAGTTCTTTGAACATTTAATGATAATATTTTGCTTTGTCTTCCTGTGCTGCTCTTTGAAATTTTTTATTCAGCTCCTTAACTTCTTGATTTCTCCCCTTTGTTTTGGCTTCTTGGCACTCCAGTGTAATATTCACAGTCTCTTCTAACATTTATTTTGGTCTTTTCTTCTTCTTCTGTCTTTGTAACAACCTCTTGCATTCTTTGTGGATGATCCTCTTGATATCCTTCCACAGCTCATCTAGTCTTCATTCATTAATGTTCAAGGCCTCAAACCTGTTCCTGACATGGTTTTAAATTCAGGTAGGATAGCCTCGAGGTCAAGTTTTATTCCCATGGATTTTATTTGACTTTTTTTAGCTTTAATTTGAACTGGCATATGAGTAGTTGATGGTCTGTCTGCATGCAGCACCTGGCCTAGTTTTCACTGCTGATATTGAACTTCTCCAACAATTCCTTTCACAGATGTAATCTATCTGATTCCTGTGCATACCATCAAGTGAAATCTATTTTTGTAGTCTGTGTTTCTGTTTCTTATAAAAGGTATTTGTTATGAATAAATAATTGATTCTGCAGAATTATACATTCTATCCCTGCCTCATTTCTCTCACCAAGTCCATATTTTCCTACTACTGATCCTTCTTCCTGGTCCCCCACTTTCACATTCCAGACACCTATTATTATTTTTTTACACCTATTATTATTAATGCATCTTGGTTACTTGTTTGATAAATTCTGACTGTAAAAATTGGTAGAAATCATCTATTTCTTCCTCACTGGCACTGGTCATTGGTGCATAAATTTGAATCTAAGTGGTATTATCAAGTCTTCCTTGTATGCATATCAATATTATCCTGTCACAACATTATATTTCAAGATGGATATAAAAACGGCCTTTTTAACTATGAAGGCAGCTCCATTTTTTTCTTCACCTTATTCTCTCCAGCATGGTAGATCATATAATCGATCATCTGATTAAAAATGTCCCATGCCAATCCGTCATAGTTTGGAAATTGAAGTGGATGTTGTAAGATACTCTAAAGATTGCACTAGAGTGTCCAAAAGCCAAAACAAAAGGAAAACATGTTGATGTGAAAGAGCTGAAAAGATTATTTCAAAGGGCAGTTTGGGAAGACAAAACAAAGTATTACAATAGAATGTGGAGAGAGCTAGAAATGAAGAATAAAAAGGGAAGAATTCACTTTTCATTTCTCAAGCTAAAAGAACTGAAAAACAAGTTTGGTTTTTTCCTTTATAGATGTATAAATTTTGATTGTGATTTTAACAAAAGTTTACAAAAAACTTGG
>NW_006399945.1:4834753-4840743 GCF_000299155.1 Elephantulus edwardii
TTATTGAACCCATCCTTCTCAGTCTCCTCCCAACCCTGAGGTCAGTCCTGCTTTACAACAGTGGCACCATGCAGTATTTGCCCTTTGTGACTCAGCATAATGTCCTCAAGGGTCACCCATTTTGAATAATATTGCATGAGTTGCTTGTTTTTCGATGCAGCATAGTATTCGGTTGTGTGAATAGACCACAGCTTCTCTATCCATTCATTTGTTGATGGGCACTTAAGTTGTTTCCAACTCCTAGTTATTGTGAACAAAGCCACGATAAACATGGGTGTGCATATATCTGCTTGGATGTCAGTTATGGTCTCTTTGGTGTATATTCCCAGTAGTGGAATTGCTGGGTCAAATGGTAGCTCTATTTGCAACATTTTGAGAAAATGCTATACCACCTTCCACAGTCGTTGCACCGTTTTACACTCCCACGAACAGTGAATAAGGGTTCCAGTTTCTCCACAACCTCACCAGCATTTGTTGCTTACTGTTCTGTTAAATTTTGCAATTCTTACTGAAGTAAGATGATATCTTATAGTTGTTTTGATTTGCATCTCTCTTAGAGCTAGGAATTTTGAACATTTCTAAATATGCTTGTTGGCCATCTGAATGTCTTCTTTGGTGAAGTGTCTGTTTATATCCTGTGCCCATTTTTCTATTTGATTGTTTACCTTTATCTTGTTGTGGTGCAGGTATTGTATAAATTATGGATATCAGTCCCTTATCTGATATGTCATTGCCAAATACTTTTTCCCAGTCTGTAGCTTCCCATTTTACCCTGGTGGATATGTTTTTGGATGTGCATATGGATTTGATTCTTAGAAGATCCCATTCATCGATTTTATCTTCTGGTTGTAGGTTGAAAAACAAGTTTAAGCCTCGTGTTACAATATTGAAAGATGGTATGGACAATATGTTGAATGGCCCAGAAAGCATCAAAAGTAGATGGTGGGAATACACAGAAACACTGTAACAGAAAGGATTGTTTGACACTGAAAAATTTCAGGAAGTACCATATGAACTGGAGCCAATGGTAATGAAGAAGGAAGTAGAAGCTGCACTGAAGGCATTGGCAAAAAAATAAGGCCGTCGGAATCAATGGGGTACCAGTTGACTTGTTTTAATGAACAGATGCAGCCTTGAATGTGCTCACCAGTTTATGCTGGGAAACTTGGAGGATGGCTGTCTGAACAATGGATTGGAAGAGGTCCATATTTGTTTCCATTAACAAGAAAGGTGATCCAACAGAATGTGGAAACTACTGAACAATATCATTAATATAAGATGCAAGCAAAATACTGCTGAAGATTATATATTTTAGGGCATTATGATTATCATAAGAGTTCAGAATGAGGGTTGCAGAATGGAGTATGCTCGGGGTGAGGGTGGGAGGGTGTGTGTGGGGGATTGTATACCAATGAAGGAGTTTTTCTTTTGCTTTTAAAGAAGAGTGAACTCAGGGTGGGGGTGGGGTGGGCAGGGAGAAAAGTGCAACAATGAATGAATGGAAATCCACAATCTCTGTAAATGTTCATTGAAATTAACAATAAAAAAAATACTGCTGAAGATAATTCAAAATTGGCTTGAATAGTACATAGCTGCCAGAAGTTCAAGCAGGATTTAGAAGAGGTTGTGGCACCAGGGTTGTTGATGTCAGATGGATTCTGGCTGAAAGTAAGGAATACCAGAAGAGTGTCTATTTGTGCTTTATTGACTACACAAAGCGCTTTTGACTGCATTGATCATGACAAGTTGTGACTAACATTGAGAAGAATGGAAATCCCAGAGCACTTAACTGTGTTCATGTGGAACCTATACCTGGACTGGGAGGTTGTTGTGTGAACAGAGCAGGAAAATACTGTGTGGTTTAAAATTAAGAAGGCATTATGCCTGGTTTGTATTCTTTCTCCATACCTATTTAATCTGTACACTGTGCAAAATATTCCAGAAGCTGGACTTTAAAAACTGGAGTGTGACATCAGGATCAGGAGATTCCTCAATAACCTGTATAATATAGATGACACAATCTTGTTTGCTGAAAGTGAGGAAGATTTGAAGCTCTTAATGTAGAAGATAAGGAACGTAGCCTTCAGTTTGCTTTGCATTTCATTGTCAAGAAACAAAGATTCTTACTACTGGACCAAAAGCACAATAGACAATAGCATGGTGAATGAAAAATATATTGAACCAGTCAACAGCTTCATTTTGCTTGGATCCACAATTAACAACCTTAGTACTAGCAGTCAGGAAGTCAGGAGATGCATTGAACTGGGTAAATTAGTGGTTATAGACCTCTCCACATTATTGAAGAGCAATGATGTCAGTTTGAGAACTACGGTGCATCTGATTCAGGCTATAGTCTTTCCAATTATTTGCTATGCATCTGAGAGCTGGACAATGAATAAGGGTGACAGAAGAATTGATACTTTTGAGCTGTGGTGTCAGAGAAGAGCACTGTAGCCAGAGTGCTCTCTGGAGGCAAGAATAATGAGGCTTCACCTCACATATTTTGGACATGTTTCTATTCCTTGAAGAAGGACATGATGCTGGTAAGGATGGAGGGTAGGCAAAACAGAGGAAGACTCTCAACCAGGTTGATTGACACAGACTGCTCAGTGGTCTCTTAAATGTCAGGAAGTGAAAGGATGGCACAGGATAAAACAGGGTTCAGATCTTTTGTTCATATGGTTCCTATGAATTATACTTAATTCAACGGCAACTAACCACAACAACTAACAACAATAAGATGTAACCCCCTTTTAAAAAATTACCAAGGTTGAAAGTTCTAAATGTGTTTCACCTTAATTTAATTACAATGTAGATTAGGGACAACCTGTATTCAACCAGTATCCTCAGTTGTAAAGAGATGTTGATAAATGAAAGAGAAAAAAAACAACAAAATTTTTGTATGAGTACTTAAGCCATTTAAGTGTTTTTAATTACAGTTTTAGATATGTTGAAGATCTAAAAATATCTTGTGTGGTTACTAAGAAATTAATTTCCTTCCTTCATTGCTTTTAGGCCCTTCTTTGGTATTGATTGAAGATCTCTATTGTTTAGTTTGAGCTCAAGAAGCAGGATAGTATTTTGCAAGAGCTCAGCACAGTGTTTTCATAAGGCTCTAGGAACATATATCCATTACACTTGTTCTTAAATAGCTGTGGTCTTTGTTAGTGCCATGCATTCATTTGACAAAATAACAAATTCTTCCAAAAAAGATGCAAAATCAGGAGAAACTTGCTCTTTAACTAACCAAAAACTATTATGTTTGTTTCTATAATTATAACTTTAATTTCATGCAAAAAAGTAATCATGAGTTTCTTTTGTTTTAAAGATTTTACAGAAAAGTCTACTTTTTTTGCAGTAGATGAAATTATATAACCTTGAGATTAAAGCATACAAATCAAGTATCAGGTTTACTCAAAGTGGAAAAGACTGACTGATTTGGTTCTTCACTATCCTATTTTCTCTAATATTTTGTGAACATCTATCATGTAAAAGACATCGTGATAAACCTTGGAATTGAAAGATGATATAGCCTTGCATTTTTAAAAAAAAATATATATTGTCCTAATCTTCAAGAAATCCAATGTGCTCTGGTTGCTATGGCAGGAAAAATATTGGGAAAAGCCTTTTACACACACATCTCAAGTGTGCCTTGTGTACAAAAGGGCAAAGAGAGATGAGGAAATGAAAAAAAGGAAACATTCCATAGTCTATTCTATACTCAAACCATTTTTCAAATATTTCTGGCTGCTGGTAATTACCATCTCATGTGAACATTTTACCAAGAAAATGGAGAGACTGAGGTACACAGGAGAGCAGCAGATGTGCTGATGGATTGTACCTGGAGCTTTTGTGTGGAGTACAGATTGGAGGAGATTCAGAAGGTCAGGAAAGCAGGTACGATTACTGCAGTGACCTAAATGAGGTTCTGTAGGGGTCTTGAGTAGTCTTGAATGAGAAGTGAAACAAGTAAGAAATGTATTGTTCTTTGTTCTATTTAGCATATTCTTCCTTTTCAAGAGCCGAAAAACTTGGTTGGGTTTTTATTATTTTTTCTTCTACTTCTCTCCTTCATTGAAAACGCTGTAGGTAAGGAGTTGTATGGTCAATCTAAAGGCAGGTGGTTATCATCTACCAGCTTCTCTAGGTAAAATAATAAGCAGTCTCTTCCTATACAATTTACAGCCTCTGAAAACATATTAGAGGATCAGCTATGAGTTAGTTATAATCCTTTAGCAATGAGTTGTTATTGTTCAATATTTTCATTGTGATACTGTCTTTATTTCTCTCTTCAATTCTGTTAATATGTCTACGTTTTGGAGCTTTTCCATTGGTTGTTATACAAAGAGTGTAGGAAGCATGGGAATTAGCCTTCCTAACCTTTATTAGACACCAGTCCATGGAGAGGGCTGTCATGCTTGGGAGGGTAGAGGGATTGTGCAGGAGGGGAAGACCCTCTATGAGATGGATTGATTCCGTCACTGGGGTAATGCGGATGAGAGTGTTTGAGACAATAAGATTGGCAAGGGATAGAGCAGGGTTTAGGGCTGTTGTACATAGGGTGGCTATAAGTTGCAAGCAACTCTATGGCACATAACAGCCAACAACCTTTATTAACTTCATAAGGGATAACAGTCTCCAATAGCAACATTCATGATGTTTGACATGGCCTGCACACTACAACAACTACTTGTACTACTTCCAACTTCAAACTTACTCCTCTACACACTCACTAAGTCATACCAAGAAATCTAGAGGACAACCACCTTGCCAAATGACTGGAAGAGATCCATATTTGTTCCCATTCCAAGGAAAGGTGACATGATCTTGCCCTCAGAAAATTTCTAGGTCACTAGTTAATGCAGAAATTTTGCCAAGGTTTCATAAATGTATTTTAAATCTCCAAATTATTTGCACATTTTTGCTGGAAAAATGATAAATTTCAAATTTGTTTCTCCCCAAATATGCTTGAAAAACCTCTTTAACTTACAAATATGAGCATTAAAATGAACATTTTTTTAAAAGAAATATAGGGGCTGGTATTGTACTGTCAATAGAAACATTATTTACTAAAACAGATCTTTTATTTGGAAGGTGTATATGAATATCTTCATTAGCCAAGTAGTTATTAGACCTGAATAAAAATGAGCAATAACTTGAATTTGGAATCTATCTTTGTAAATTATGACAAATACTGATGCATTTACTGAAATAGATAATGGACCAGTGAAATGGTAGCATAGCTTTTCACAGATAACAGCTGGCAAACTGTTAAATAATTTAAAATGAGTTATAAAGTGTTGCTGTTTTGTAAATAAGTGTTTGACTTATTTTTACAGTTACATATGAAAGAGAGACATCTATTATTCAGTATCACCATTTTGGGGAGAGAGAAACCTGATGGCTCAATGGATTAAGGGTTGATGTATTAACTCAAAAGTTGGCAGTTCAATTCACTAGCTTCTCCTTAGGGGGAGACAAAAAAGAAGAAAGTAGACTACTTCGGTAAAGATTTACAGCTTTAGAAACTCTATGAGGGCAGTTCTACTATGTGTGGAGGGTTGCTGTGAGTCATAATGAACTCAATGGCAGTGAGTTTGGTTGCTCTAAGCTCTGTTGAATCAGTAAGGTTTAGAGTTTAATGTAGTGGACCTAGAGCCATAAACTCTGGATTTGAGTCTCATCTCTGTACTAAATTGCTGCATAATTCTGATGATTTACTTTATTTCACTGGCCTTTAGTTTATTCTTAATAAAATGAAGGTGTTGGTTTAAATGATCCATTTCTTCTAGCATTGTCTTTTCAATTGAATGGAAAAGGCCAATGCCATTATTTCACACAAGACTTGGTTTGTGCTTCTGGAATAGACATTGGTATCAGATTATCCAAGTCCATTTTTAATGATTAATTGATACTTAAGAGCAACAGTGTCTCTCTGCAGACTAAGGTCCGCCTGATACAGGCCATGGTTTTTGCAATCACTTGTTATG
>NW_006399945.1:4841038-4842975 GCF_000299155.1 Elephantulus edwardii
CAGGATAGAGCACGGTTTAGGACTGTTGTACATAGGGTCGCTATGAGTCGCAAACGACTCGATGGCACATAACAACAACAAACAAACAACCTCGATCCACATGGTTCTGCACGGTTCAAGATCAGGAAAGGTGTGTGTCAGGGATGCATCCTGTTTCCCTCCACACCTTTTCAATCTATATGCAGAACAGCTCACTCAGAGGCTGGATTTATGAGAAGGAATGTGACATCAAGATTGGAAGAAGACTTATCAACAACCTACATTATACAGAAACCACAGCCTAGCTTGCTGAAACTGAGGAGGACCTGAAGTGTTTGCTACAGAAGGTCAAGTACTGTAGTCTTCAGTATGAACTGAAGCACAACATCAAAAAAACAAAAATTCTCACCACTGGCCAATTGGCAGCTTCATGATAGATGGAGAAGATATTGCCTGTTAACAACTTCAGCTTGCTTGGTTCTACAATCACCATTCTTGGCACTAACAGTCAGGAAATCAGAAGGAGAATTGCATTGGAAAAGTCAGCTGTCAGGAGCCTCTTTAGAGTACTATGTCTCTAGAGAGGAACCATGATAGTCTGGAGACTAAGGTGCATGTGATACAGGCTATAGTCTTCACAATTGCTTACTATGTATTACAGATCTGTGTAGTAATTGAGGATAATAGTAGAAAGATCAGTGCCTTTGTGATGTGGTGCTGGAGAAGACTGTTAAACATACCATGAACTGCCAGGAGAACAAACAGGTCTGTTTTGGAGAGGGTGAAACCAAGCTGCTCCCTGGAAGCAAGAATTTTGAAACTCCAACTTAGATACATTGAGCACTTGGCCAGGAGCAACAAGTCCCTGAAGAGGGACATCATGCTTGGAAGGGTGGAGGGACAGTGCAGGAGAGGAAGACCCAGGAGGACATGAATTGATTTATTGACTGGAGAAATGGGCTTAGGTCTTTTGGAGACAGGGAGATTGGTCCAAGATAGGGCAGGATTCAGAGCTGATGTACATAGGTTTGCTATGAATTGCAGATGGCTCAATGGCACATAACAACAACAACAATAACAACCTAGATCTGAAAGAAGGTCCTTTTCTATTTGTTTTGACCATATGTACTCTCACAGTGCAGAAACAAATGCAAAGTCTCAGGAAAAAGCCTTTTCTTACTTTTTGTGTTGAAACTGGCCTGATTATTTCTCTATTCACAGCCCTATCCAAACCAGCAAAGCAAGAATTTTGGAAGTGTCTCTACTTATTTCTCTCTTACCTACTTTATAAAAAAAATGCAGTAAGTTATTGGGAGAATAGAACATAATCCAGAGTTTCTACAATCTATCATTTGTTACACCCAAGATACAACTCTCAATTAAAAAAATATATATACTATGAATTGAACAGTGTCCTCCTACAAATATATATCATAAATCCTACCCCCCTATACTTATGGTAAGTGAGCTTTGATAGCATTTGTCAAGGTGCTCAACTGCTAACTAAAAGATTGGTAGTTCAAATCCATTGGCGACAAGTGTGGCAGCCAGCTTCCTCAAGGATTTATAGCCTTGGGAACCTTTAGTGATTGTTGTACTGTGTTCTACAGAGTCAGAATCCACTTCGTGGAGATGGGTTTTAAGTGAATACACTTGTGCTTATTAAGGAACAGTGATCGCACAGTCTGTAGAGAATTATACTCTTTACCCAAAGGCCACACCTCTCTGCAGGTTCAAATCCACCAGCTACTGTACAGGAAAAAGATAGGCTATCTCTCCTATGTGATTTATAGCCTCAGAAAACACCCTGAAGGATTAGCTATGAGTCAGTTCCCACTTGATGACAATAGTTGGATTTTGGGGGGTGGTGCGGGCGATGAGGGGAGTGTGTGTTTGTTTAGTTATTCCTGTGATTATAATTCATTTGGAATGGGTTTACATTATTATGTTAACAAGTA
>NW_006399945.1:4843543-4845365 GCF_000299155.1 Elephantulus edwardii
AGACAGAAAATGTCTTTCTCTGTAGTTGTTATTATGAATTTTAGTTGCTAGACTCATGAACTTCAAGAAAATAAATTTGTTTGTTAAAATAACCCACTTATATCTCTGCCATAATAGCTTTAGTTACCTAAGAAATTATATATAAAATATTTAAAAGAAACTATTGTAAGTAGTTATTTTTCAGAGATTGAGAATTATTCTTATAATGAATCAGGAAATAGAACATCTAACTAACAATAAAAGTAAGAAAATACAAGTGGAAATTAAGATCTGAAAAATAAAATATTCTAGATAAAAAAGTCACAGACTAACTTAATAGTTAGCGAAAGAGTCAATGAAGTTGGCAATAAATTAACAGAAATTATTCATTCTATAGAAACCCAGGGAGAAAACAACAACAGTAACAACAGGAAAAATAACTGAAAAAAAGTTGCAGTGGACTTTGGGGCTGACTAAAAAAGTCTAATATATTTTAAATAAATAAACTTGCAGTTTGAGAAATTCATGAACTCCAAACAGGATAAGTATACAAACAATTACACTTAAAATTATCATCTACATCATAGTCAAACTACTTACGATCAATGTGAAAGAGATTATCTTGAGTCAGAGGAACAACTGTACATTGCATAGAGGATAACAACAATATGAATCATAGCTATTTTTTCATTAAAAAACTTAAGTCCAAAAGTGAATGAAACTCTTCAAAACACTGAAAAGGGTGGGGGGAGGGAATGGGTAAAATAAAATCTATCAGTAAGTGAAAACATGTTTTATAGAAAGAGCCCCAAGTTATGTGCCAATATTGATATTTTCCTATTGACTAAGATCCATATGAATTCAGATTTTGTTAGTATTTACCTAACTCCCTTTTCTATGCCAGAGCCGCATTAAGGATTACAGCAGTATATTTGAATATAATGTTCCACAAAATTCTTCTTGGTTGTGACAGGTTTTTATTATTTCAACAGCATTCAATGTTTTTATAATCTTGCTAGTTTTGTTTTATTTTAATTTTTTTACTTCTTGTGTGTGTACTGTCAAATCGGATCTGACTGGTAAAGGAGGAGATTGCCCCACCTTCTCCAGCAGAGTGTCTGATGGTTTCGAACCACATACCTCTGGGACTGCACTTCAGCTTCTTGGCACTAGACCACCAGAGCTCCCTGATAATCTTGATAGTTTTGAGAAGCATTTGTAAGCTACTAGGTAAAATGTCTTATCTTGGCATTTATCTAAAGTTTTTCTCTAAGTTTTTGGAAGACCACAGATGTGAAAATACCATTTTGTTTCATCACATTCAGAGTGTATAATTCTGACCAGCATGTTGCAGGCCTTAGTTGCCTGGATGAGGTAGTGTTTACCAGCCTTTTTGCCTGTGAGGTTATCTCCTCCACCACATTTCACATTTTCCTTTTTGAGAGGCAGGTCGTTGTTTGCAGCTTGTACTACAGGAGTCAGAAATGATGTTCACCTTCTAGAGAGTGAAGTATCTATATTCTTTATTAAAAATTTGTCTTCAGCAGAGTATTTATTATCCATCCTCATTAATTTACTTGTTTAACCACTTAATTATGTAAGTATGGACTTTATGGAAGCAGTAGTGCACCCACTTCCTAAGCCACATGTCTCCGGAAACTTTATGAACTTTGATAAATGTAGGTAGTTTATAGAAAGGTTTCATTCAGGCCTTTTGTTCATAGAGTCATTATGAGTCGTGCTTGACTTGACGGCAATCAACAATGGATTTTAGGTATTTGTTTTCTGGTTTGGTTATAATCTTACACTATTTTGCTATTATATTGCTGTTAAGTACTCAAGT
>NW_006399945.1:4845975-4846924 GCF_000299155.1 Elephantulus edwardii
AGTAGAGGTTCTAATAGTGGCATAAATAAAGTTACAGAGGGAAGGTGGTTCTTACAATAAAAGGCCTATAAACTAACACTTTGTCTATTATAGTGTAGAGGTTAGGAACCACAAGATGTAGAGGCTCAGCTATGTCATTTACTGTTCTTAAGTCCTGGAGCAAATTCCATCTACCACTGGGTGAGGGCTTCCTTTCCTTCAGAGATCCTCCAGTCTTCCAAGCATGGTGTTTTACTCCAAGGAGTGACCTCTATTGATAATTTAATTAAAATATATGAGAAGGAGTCTCACCATCCTTGCCACTGAGGAGCACTCTAGGTTTTCTAACTTTTGTAGGGTAGAGTTTTCCTTTTGGAACTTCATGGGATATTCCGTACACTTCATTCATACCTCATTTCAGAAACATAAACTCTTTGCTGATTTTTTCAATATACTGTCGAAATGTCACATGCATATAAAGCAGCAAAACCCCCTATAATGCCTGGGATAAGGTACATCTTGGTCTTTAAATTGACATCAGTGTTTTAAAGAAATCTTTAACCACATATTTCAATATGTCTTAATTTTTTAGCTGCCGCTGCCATGGGCATTTATAGTGGTCCAGGAAAAACAAGATCATTGACAATTTCAGTCTTTGCTCTATATATCATAACATTGCTTATTTGTTTACTTGTGAGAGCTATTTGGTATATTTGTTGTTATTGCTGCTCAGATTGTCCTAGTTTTTATCCTTGAGACGCGTTGTTGTCTTCTGTGTCCATTTAATATACCAACATAATTGCACATTCTGTTCCCTCTTCCCCATTTCTATCCCAAAAGTATGTTTACGGCTCATATTATAAACACTCTGTCCCAGTCCTAAAAAGAACTATTTTTTCAGGGGAAATCTATCAACTTTTTTTCTAGAATGATATTAGAAACTAAAATCTGGTTACTAGGTTTTATCTGC
>NW_006399945.1:4847509-4863953 GCF_000299155.1 Elephantulus edwardii
CAGGAGGGGAAGGCTCTCTATGAGGTGGATTGATTCAGCGACTGGGGTAATCAGGATGGGAATGTCAGAGACAGTGCAATTGGCACAGGACAGAGCACAGTTTAGAGCTGTTGTACATAGGGGTCAGTATGAGTTGCAAACAACTCGACGGCACATAACAACAACAGGTTTTATACTCATTTTGAGTTTTTCCCCTTTTATTTATTTTATCCAATTTTTGTTCCTTAAAATTTTTTATTTCTTTAAAATCTAATCTTTGCTCTTATACTTGTCATTTCTCTGCTGTAAGAATCTTGTATATGCTCTTCCTAATATATTTCCCTCTTGGCCACTGGACAGAGTTTTATAAAATTGAAATCTCATTAAGCCATTACCTTACATTAAAAAAAAAAAAACAACTTCATATATCCACTATTGCCTCAGGAGAAAGTTTAAATTTCATAATTTTTTTAGAAAGGTTTTATTGGTCTGATTCTTGTTTTCCTAACCTCATCTATGACAACATGCAATCTCAGTTTACACTTCATCTATACTGAACTAATTGAATTCTTAATGAACCTTTGCATAGTTTTATGTCTGAATAACTCAAACTCATTGCCACCAAGTTAGAATTAACTCCTAACTGTCCCTCTATAAGATTTATAAGGTTATATATCACACAGGAGGAAACTGCTTATCAGCTTGTCAGTGGTGCATTTGAACCACCAGAGAGACTTGGCCTGTAACTTAGCAGGCAACATCTTACCGACTAAGCCACCAGAGCTCCCTGATATAATGTCTTTATTTCCTCTCCTTTTGCCAGCATCCTTGCTGTCTGTGTCTATTCACTGGATAGACTCCTATTTGATTTCCATGCCTGTCTTTATATAACTATCTTCTAGGAAGCTTTCTTTAGAATTTTGTAGAGAGTTCTCCCACATAGCCCAATGCTCTGGTTTCCTGTTGCAGAGCTCATCACAGAGGCAAGCAACTCCCTCCTCATTTGTCTCTCCCCATTGCCTGAACACTCTGTTGAAAGGCAACATCTCCATTTGTCTCATCATTGTATTATTTGCAGCACAATGTCTGCTATTTGATACACACAAAACAAATACTTCTTTATTAATTTAATAAGTAGTCTATCAGGCACTCTCCATCACGTAACTGTCTTAGATACAGTGTTCACTGACATATTTCTGAAAGCATATGACTTGTCTAGTGTTAAAGATACATTATAGATAGAACATTTCATTGTATGTGAGGCATATATTGTGAAGAGTTAATAAAATCCATCTGTTGTTACTCATTGTAAGAAAGTTCCTGATTATCTTTGCTTCATTTCCACAAGGAAAACAGAAAGAGGAATACAGCTCTGCACTGCTCAGGATCAGTTCTTACCTAGTGTGTGAGCATGTTGTTGTTGATGAGTCAACTACAGTTTATAGTGACCCTATGAACAACAGATCTGAACTTAGCCCTACCTTGTATCACCCTCATGATCTCGGTTGGGCTCACTGTGTAGTCACAATATCAGTCCATCTCATGGAGGGTGTTCCTCTCTCCCACTGACCTCCTGCTTCCCCAATATGATGTCTCTCTCCAAGTACTGGTTTCCCCTGAAAATATACCCAAAGTAAGAAAGACAAAGTTTTCCCTTCCTTGCCTCTAAAGGACATCCTGTTTGCTCTTCCTTCAAGAGAGATTTGTTTCTTCTTTTGACAATCCATGGTATAGTCTTCACGAATACCCCAAGTCAAAGGCAACAATGCATCTTCAGTTTTCCTTATTCTTTGCCCATAGGTTGGATTAAACAGTCTAGAGGTCCAAACATGAAGTAATAGACAGGGAATCTAAAACCAACAAGAAATTTATACCTGAACCTTATGGCTCAGATTAGAGTATGGCCTCAAAGGTATTACCAAACAAGTTTCTAAATATCTATATTCCCAGGACCCCTCTTAGAGTTATTTACTTATGAAGACAAGAAAAAAAAAGGAAAAAGAAGATGTGATGTTACTTACCGACACTGTGAGAAAATATTGATGCCTTTTAAATATCTTCCTTGGGAAGCTGGAGCAGTCTTTTTGCTTTCATGAAATATGGTTTATATATGATGTTTTTGGAGCTGCTAGAATGGAAGTGATCTCTACTTATTCTGAACATGGGCACAGCAATTGATCTTCCTCCAGTTATGGTGCATATCAAGGGCATTCCCTCCAATCCTCTTAGCCTAAGTGGCTTCTCTCTGGATGAAGAAATAGAAAGAATAATAATATCCTTACGCTAGCAGGTAGTTTTTCCAGGAGAAAGGCTAATCCTCCCACAATTTTGCCATGAGGAAAGATGAAAGTAAAATATGCAAAGTTTCTACTTTGGCACTAAATGAATGAATTGAGCATATAGATATTAAAGGCATGATGCATAAAATC
Organism: Elephantulus edwardii; assembly: GCF_000299155.1. Taxonomy (NCBI): domain Eukaryota; kingdom Metazoa; phylum Chordata; class Mammalia; order Macroscelidea; family Macroscelididae; genus Elephantulus; species Elephantulus edwardii. The sequence continues at coordinate 4,849,918 of NW_006399945.1, forward strand.
CTATAAACAACAGATCTGAATCTTGCTGTATACTGAACCATGCTTATGATCTCTGATATACTTGAGCCCATTGTTACAGTCACTGTATCCACCCATCTTGTTGAGGGCCTTCCTAACTTTCTCTGACCTTCCACTTTACCCAGTAGTATGTCTTTTTTTTCTAGGACACCATTTCTTTTTGCCTCTTGATAATAAGCCCAGAGTATAAGAGATGGAAGGTCACTATTTGAAACTAAGGGGTATTAATAGCACAGTGGCCAAGTGAATGGTCAGCAGTTCAAATCCAGAAGCTGCTCTGTTTCCGTTAAAGACTACAGCCTTAGAAAACCCATGGCAAAATTGAGTATAATCAGGAATGACCCTGTAGCAGCAAGTATATTGAAATCGTATTTGATATTTATATGAATTTTATATTTTTCTTGAGGTTCTGTATTATTTCTTAATACTGGCATCCTTAATGACTTGTATATTTCTTGAGGCTAAAATATACCAAAAATTTTTAATCTCAATCAAATATAGAATTAAAAGAAATCTTAAGAGGAAAACAAAAGCTCATTCAACTTTTAAAAATATCTATTTTGACTCTCCAAGATCCTAAAGTTTCTGCAATCATTAAATACCAAAAAAGAATGAAAATCATCACCAACACTTTTAAAATGAATTCCACATTTCTGCCCAAGTTACTGAAGTATTTAAAGTATATAGCAGTTTATCCATTACTACTTAATTATTAACCCTCTTGTTGTTGTTGTTAAGTGCCTTGAAGTCACAGGCAACTCATAGTGACCCTATGAAGGAGAGTCCTAGATGCTTGGGTGTCTCTCATCCTCTCTCCAGGTTCATAGGGTTTCCAGAGGCAAGCTATTACGGAAGTGGATGCCACTCCTCCTTCCAAGCTTGTTTTACTCGGGGAGCTCCACCCCACTCTCTGTCTGCGTTGGGTAACCAACTATTAACTCATTTGACACATTAGTGTCACAGTGTTCAGCCTTACAGCAAACACATTACCGCTGTACAGCAACTTGTACACCAGGGCTATGTGATCTAGAGGAATGTCTGAAAAAAACAATGAAAGACAGGCCTGAGGGCTACGGATTAAAAGTCACCCAACCTTTGGCTTGATAGCACGACTTTCTGTCCAGTGGGCCAGCTGATCTCTCTCTCTATGTTGATGTTATTATTGTTAACCCTCTTAGAAAGTTGAAAATTACCTGGATGAAAGGAATATGAAGGTTTTCTCACATTAATCAGATAAATGTTTGACTCTTCTTTCACTATAGAGTGACAGCGAGTCTCAACTATTTCCTCTTCACTTTTGAAAGAATTTTAAAGAAATATCTCTTTATTACTAACTTTGCCTATATTTTTCTCTTCAGATAGATTGCTCTGTCACTGGGAATAGTGGCAACATTCAAATACATAGAACAATTGTTATTAACAATAGAGTTGGCATGATCCAATCTATTAACTACTATGAAAGTGATTTTTAAAGTTTATGAATACTCAAGAAAGTTAGTATGAAACATATGCTATTGTGTGCTTTTATGAATTTATTTGACAAAAATGTCTTACTATTTTTTTCAAAAAAAGAACATCCTCAAACTACCAAGTTAGGTTTCTGATACATCTTTAAATTTACTTTGCAAGAAACTTAACTTAGGTAACAAGAAACAAAACCCATTTAAAAAAAAAAAAGCAACCCAGAAAACAAGAGCAACAAAATACCCACTCCTTGTTAGTTGCTTACTAACAGCAACTGATTGCTCTACTGTTTGGGATAAGAACCCTGCCAAGAGAAGCAACTTATACAATAATGATACCGCCTCTCTGTAATCAAGGTGGAGGCTTTGTTGAAGTATTTTTAACAGTGTCATTTCAAGAATCATTTAATATATGCATATATTGGATTCTTCCGAGACCTCACATCAGTTGTAAAGTTAACCATCAACATCAAGATGTGTAAAAGGAAGAAAGAAGTCAGGTTGAGAGGGGGAAATATGCATCCTCTCCTATTGCTTTCTATTACAAATATGCGTTTCTAAAATAGCAAAGTTGTTTCAAGAGCTCCGCTGGCTTATGGGGTAAGGAGTCAAACTGCCAACCCAACAGACCCTTTGAATCCACCAGCTGCTCTGAGGGACAAAGATAGGCTGCTTCATCCCATGGGACTTACAACCTCTGAAAACCCACTGAAGAATCTACTACGAGTCAGTTTCAACTGGATGACAATGAGAAAAGGAAAATTCTTTTGTTATCTAAAGACAATCCCCACTGCCAGAATGAGTGTTAGACACAGACAGGTAGGAGTCCAGATACAGAATCTCTGTAACTTCATCTTTGAGTTTGTGTGTGTATGTGCTTATTCCCTTTCACTTACTATGTCTACTTGGTTGAGTTTTTTTTTCTGTATGAAAAATAATTTGGGAAAACCCCACATTGAATTAGAGAAGTGTAGTTTTGCTTTTCCATTCTCTCTATGGAGCGTTCTTAATTAAATCTTGTAACTGTGAATGGGAGAAGTTCCAGAAACACTGGCCTGATCTCAAAGGAGGTGGGAGACTCAGTTTGCCTATGCCCATTGCTCTATGCACAAGTCTCCATTCTTTTTAAAAACCCTGAGTATGAGAATTGGTATCAGAGCACAATTTTCATATCAACATAATAGGATGTAGAAAAGAGCTCTAGACAAGAGGAGCAAATGGGGGGGGGGAGGGGGGAGGGAGTTTGTGCAGGGAGAAGGGTGCAACAATGAATGAATGGAATCCCAAAATCTCTGTAGATGTTCATTGAAATGAAAAATAAACAACCTAAATTTAAAAAAAAAAAAAGACTCTTTTTATGTGCTTTGGAGTCAAAAGCCACTTACAGCTCCAGCAGGTTTTCAAAGGCAGAAAATCATATGCGATGTGATTTCTCATCTTGTTCCTGAGGAGCGGCTGTTGGATTTGAACTGTGTGTGTTTGTATTGGCAACAGAGTTTCTTACCAGTAGGCCTCCAGAGCTCCCTTTGAAAAAAAAAAAGACAACCAAAGACAAATGGAAGAATTCCCTTGAAAGAGTAATCAGCCAATGTTGCCTCATGCTCTCCTGGGTGACAGGACCTGGGGGGACGTTGGCAGTGGGAACGCCCTGCAGTCAGCCAGAGTAAGTGTGTAGTTCTCTAATAGCGTGAGTTTACTGTGACGGAGAATCATTATTTCCTTTTGATATAGTGACTTAGTTATGTATTCGACTAATCTCAACTGTGCAATAGACTGCACTCATAAATGATTTTCTAAGGTGCTTAATAGTTATAATATGCATTCTACTATTACCTTTGTTCCCTTTCTTCCAAACACCCCTTATACATTTACTCAGTGTTCTCCTAGTTAATAAAGAACCAATCAATGGATATATTCTTTGCTGAACATATCCTTTAACTTCTATTTTCTCCAAACCATCAATAGCTTGTGTGTGTGTGTGTGTGTGTGTGTGTGTGTGTGTGTGTGTGTAAGCTTTTCCTATTTCTTGAACTCTATGCAAAGACTGATAAGTGCAAAAGTGAGAACTGAATGGTATTTTTCTTTAATACTTCCACTTATTATGGCTTTTTATAGTAGACTCTCCTGCACTTTCCTGTGTCCCATGATTCTAACTTCTCCCTTGCAACATGAGTCTAACAGCAGCACTGCATACTGTAGGTGGGCTTGTCTCACCTTGTCCTTGTTTTAAGGTGCCATTTATTCAACTTCAGCTCATAGTAACTTTATATAACACCCAACAAAGGCGTGCCTGACCCTGCTCTACTCTTCCAGTCACTGCCATTCTTAGACTGTTGTTGTCACTCACTGTGTTATTCCATTCCCCTTAGGGTCTTCCTCTCCCGCTCTGACTCTCCACTTTCCCGAGTATGATGTCCTTCTGCAGAGACTGGATTCTGTTGATACCCTGCCCCAAAATGTGTGGAATAGTCTCACCATCCTTGTTTCTAAAGAGCACTCTGACTATACTTGTTCCCAAACAGAATCATTTGTTCTTTTGGCAGTCCATGATATATTCTGTACACTGCCATTACCAGTTCTTTTTTTGTTTTGGGGAAAAAAAAGGCATCATTTCTTAGATATTCCTTATTCATTGTCCATGCATGTGATAAAATTGAAAATATCATGGATTGGTTCAGGGGGACCTTGGGATTTAGGAGTTTTATATTTTCTTTTAATTGAAAATATTTATTTTATACTGGTTTACTTACAGAATTTGTATACATTCTTTTTCACACAGATCTTTCCAATTTCCTTTACCCACCCCTCCCTTTACTCATTAAATTTTGTGGCCCTGTGATTAACCACCTCCATCCTCACCCCTCTGCACCCCCACCTTGGATCCTCACGGACATTCCCCAATAATGGAGAACACAGTATTTGTTCCTATGGGACTAAGTCAGTTCACTTAGCATAATGCTCTCCAGTCTTTCCCAAGTTAGGTAGTGATTTTCAAAATCATTGTTCCTTTGTGCTGTGTAATATTCCATCATGTGAACATACCATAATTTCTCAATCCATTTGATTGTGGTTGGATATTTGGGGTGTTTCCATATTTTTGTGATGGTGAATAATGTGGCTATGAACTTTGGTGTACAAGTCTTCATTTGTGCCTCAGTTCTCATTTTCTCAGGGTATATTCCAAGCAATGGAATAGCTGGTTCATATAGAATTTCTACATTCAGCCTTTTGAGGAAACAATAAACTGCCTTCCAGAGTGGTTGTACCATTTTACAATCCCACTAACAATGCTTAAAAGTTCCTATCTCTCCACATCCTCTCCAACACTTACTATTAGCTGTCCTGTTAAACTTTGCCACTGCTTTTGTAGTGAGATGGTATCTCTTGTGGTTTTGATTTGCCTCTGTATTATTGCCAGTGATTAGACTATTTTAGAAAAGTTAAATTTTTACCTTTAGTTCAAATTACACAATGACTGCTCATCTCCCATTAAATAAATAAAAATCAAAAGGAGGTGGGGAAAATCTAGAAAGAACTCTTCTGCCCAAGAGTCCTATGAGTGGTGTCTACAAGTGGTCTTAAGAGCTGCTATTTGCCTAGAATATCATCAAATCTCATATTGTCTCAATGACCCTTTCTGTCCAGATAACTCAGTTCAAGCTTATTTTAATAGAGTATTGGGTGAAAGGTTTTCTAGAGTTGAATTATAACAATCATTTGATTGAATCAAATTAATCCCTCTTTCTCTTTTGTTGGTGGGAAAGGAAGTGGTTGGTTTAAAGTCTTAAGGAATTATATGTGAAAGACTTCTTTCAAGTCATTTTATTCATGTGAAAACTTGGCTTTTGAAGTCTTCCATTTACTGGTAGAGTCAGTCACTTCAAATCTGAGTCAGCTGCACTGTCATTAATTCCGATTTGGTGTTCAGCAATTCCCAGGATAACGGTTGACTTTTATTGTCTCTCTTAAATTGCTTCAATTCTCAGAATAATCTGAAAATAATTTTATGTTATTTTATTTTGGTCGTATTGCTGTAGCATTTCCTGAGACCCCCTTCTCCAGTACTTACAATGTGGCTGGGAAATGTGGCTTTGACATAGAGAAGACATTTCACACATTCTGCGTACCCTCAGGGGAGTTGTCAACTTTTCTTTTTTTTTCTTAAAGTCTGTTTCATTATTTTTTATATTTGAGACTCAGACTGTTTTCCTCTTTGGGGGACTTTGGAAGGCAGTTACTTTTTCTTTTTTTCTCCAGGAACTGCATACACAAGTCTCAGCCGAAGAAGCAATTACTTTTTCAGGATACCTGGTTTTGCATTCAGCAGGTCTCAGATCAGAAAGAGGTACTGTGACTCCCTCTGGAGGGAAGTGTTTGTTAAAAAGATGAAAGGTTTTCATTTAAAAACTTGGCAATTGCATCTTAGGAATTCAACAAAATTAAAATTGATCCTAGGGCCCTGATCCTTCATAAAAGATTCTTCGGAGCCGAGCCCCAGACGCACAGACGCATGCATTAGGCTGCTATTTGATTGTCTGAGACACAAACTTCTTCCTGCCATGGCTCCTTTGTCAGGGGGCTCTTGTTGGTTCCGGCTGTGCTATTTATTTATGAGCTCCTCTAGGTGATGTCACTTGTCATTTCCATCCCGTCCCTCTGTATTTCTCCCCTTCTGGTCCCAGAAGGTTTAGCAGGAGCAGCAAATTATCCTTCTTTTCGACATTGTTTGCTTATTTCCAGGAAAGAAAAATAGAAGACAGCCAAAAAAATGTGAAGGCATTTAAAGCTGACCTTCTGAACACCAAAAGCATTCCTCCCCCAAAACTTTGTAAGGCAATTTTGATTATGTTTGTTGGAATAAATTGAGCACCGGCTTAAAAACAAAAATGATCGATGTATGCAGTACTGGAGGCAACTGTTTGACTTTATGTCAGAGATGCTAGTTTTTCCCAAACTGAAAGCTTTTGTACACTACACTTCAACTCCTGCTGCTGTGGCAAGGCAGTTTTTCAATTGCAATCAGTCCTGTGATTGCCAGCCTACTTCTCCAGAAGAAAAGGTACAAAAAGGGTGCACTTCTTTACCTATACACCAGTTTGTAAATTCCCACTTAGAATGTTTCTCGTGCATGTTACATTCGAAAGAAATTAAATATTGAGAAGCCCATTCAAATAACTACAGATGATATTTTAGAAAGCCTCTCTATTGTGACTGTTGGATTTTATCCTATTTGGTCTGTCCATTTGCTATACAGAGGTAAATCATGGTTGCTGTGACCCTAAACACTGTGACACTGATGTGTCAAATGCAATATTGTTTACCCATGGTGGACAATGTTTGATGGAGCTTCCTGATTAAAACAGGCTTAGAAGCAGTAGTAGCATCCACTTCCGAAATAGCTTGCCTCCGGAAACCTTATGAAGCTGGAGAAAGGACAAAAGTTATACAAGTGTCCAGGTCTTTTCATTTATAGGGTCACTATGAGTTGTCTATAACTCAATAGCACTTAACACCAACACCACCGCCTTAAGAGAAGTAACCGGGAAGCTCCAATGTCTGTGACATTTAGGGGAACACTGAGTATCTGATTCTTATTCTGACAGGTGATGATGGGGCCTTCTAAAATATTCCAGGACAACAGAATATTCTTTTTTCTTCTATTTTTTTTTTTTTTACTTATAAAACTATAGTTTGATTCCATGAACTAGTTCTGAAAAAAACAGTCACTAAAAGCGCTAGAAATGGTACTATTTCAGCACACCATAGACGGAAGTCAGTAGGGTTAGGATTTTTAAGAAGGACTTTTCTATCCATTGACTTAGAGAGACCAGGAGAGAACTTGTAAGAAAAATGAATCTTTGAAACTTCACCCACCACCCTTATATGTCTACTGTGAGACTGGTCTCCAGCTGCCTCAACTGTGGACATGTGGCTCATGGGTCTGATCAGGGTCTTCAATATCATCAACAGCTGTGGAATCAGCTTAAGAGCACCAGCGTGAGCACAAGATTATAGGGAGACTGTGGCAAGGCATAGCCTAAAGGAGCTACAAGTAGGCAAGGCTAAAGCCCTTGAGATGGGAAACTCAGCACCTGGAAAGAATCAGCAGAGAAAGCATCACAATCCTTTAGGATCAGAGGTTCCTGTGCCAGAGGTATCTCACTGTTGATGGAGAAGCTGCCTGGATTAAATGAGGAACTAGAAAACAGTTTAAATTACTTGAGGGGTTGTGTCTTTGGACTACCATTTCATAAAACTGGGCTTTCACTCTATGATATGCTTTATCTTCACTCCCAACACCCCTTCCCCCTTTTCCTGATAAGTTACACAGCTGTAAGTGAAAAGAGATTCTGTAAAGTCTGTATGGTCATGTGCAATGAATTTCAGACCCAGCAATTAGTAGAAGTAGGTGCAACAGAGTAGGGAGCTAAGTCTGACTTGATAAGGATCAGTTTTATACTGTGGCTGTTACTGATGGTGATAGTTCACCTTTGTAGAAGTCAGATGCAGCTATCTCCATATTACCATTGTTCCTTTTACAATGCTAATTCTATAGCAACATTTTTAAAAATTTTCATTGTTGTGGCTCATTGCTTGTTTTGTGTGACTTCATATGACCTTATAAAAATGCAGGGAGCGCTAGTGTTTCCAAGTAGTGCTGTTAGCTATAAGCTTAGCAGTTATAATCCACCAGTCCCTCCTTGGGAGAAACACATACTCTCCTCCCTTAAAAACTGACAACCTGGGAAACCCAATATAGAGCCACTATGAGTAAGAATGGAGTGGAAAGCAATACCTTTTGTTTGTATTTTTGATAATGTATTTTAAACACAAAATAATAAATGTTTGTTCAGAGCTTTCCTAGGCCAGTGACACCAAAGTTAGAAAGAAAGACTTTGAAGACACAGGGTGGTTTTGCCTGGTCGCAGACCAATAAATTATAGAACAAGGATTTAGACCTAAGATTCCTAAGGCTGGTGCTCTTTCTGGGAAACTAAAGCTATTCTCTCAGTGGCTATTCTTGCTGTGTACCATTGAGTTGGAACTGACTCAATAGCTGACAGTTCATTGAGTTTTATGACAGTAGATTATATAAGAAAGAGGTTGCCTATATTTTTCTTTCAATAAACACTTGGTCAAATTGAACCTTGATCCTTTGGAGGAGCAGTACAAATCCTTACCACTAGGCCACCAAGGCACTCTCAGTGGTTATTGCTTTAAGTAAATGTTTGTGTTTGTTATTTGTTGAGTCAAGTAGGTTAGTAACCTTCATGTAACGGTAAAATGTCTCATGAGGTTTTCTTGACTGAATGTTAAGAAAGCAAATCAACAGCAGATCTTTTTCTTTTGGAGCCATTGGGTAGATTTGAACCAACTGTTGTACCACCAGGGTGCCTAGGGAATGGTAATTGTGATTGCTTGAAATATGGGGTGGGATAGGATATTTTGGAGAATCAGTATACCTACGTGCTGGGCTAAAAAAAACAAAAAGAGTGTGTGTGTGTGTGTGTGTGTGTGTGTGTGTGTGTGTGTGTGTGTGTTAAGATGGTTTCATTGAAGAGAAGATCCCTCAGAGAGCAAATAGGGTTCTCTGAGGCAGCAGAGGACAGCCAGGAGCTATGAATATGGTTCAGAGTTGACAGTGGAAGGAAGGACTTGACAGCATTTTTCCTAGTCATCAGTCCATTTGTGTTCTGGTCCCCGATGAATGCAATAATAGGGGTTTATTGAATGTCATTTCACAAACCACCTTCTCTTTATTGTTACCTCAGTCAACTGATCCTCTCAGACATTACTCAAATGGAAATATTTTATACAGTTTTGCAAGAGAAAACCTGCTAGCACTATTTGCACTGCACTCAGGTTCCTTTGGAATTTAGTTCTCTATTAATAGCTGAGAAGTTTACCCTGGGGCCTCTGGGAAATCATTGCCATTGCTTTTGAGGAGTTCACCATCTAAACGGTGAGGAAGAATAGTGACACATCAACTGCCCTCTAGACGCCTCACTGGGAAACTCCTATATGTACAAATTAATATACTGCAAACGATGTGCGCAGTGATAAAGGGATGTGGGTAACGGACTCATCAGTGTCTGGAGAAAACTAGATTGCAAAATAAATCACGCATCAGGAGCTTTCCTGGCTGTGTGGCTGGCTCCATTCCTTAGAGGCTTTTACATAAAAGTGAATTGTGTGAGGTTATTGATGTTTGAATTGTTTCTTATAAAATGATTAGAAGATATTATACTTGCAAAGATGGTAATTGAGGTTTAAGATCACTGTACTAAATGATTCTCCAAGAAATAAAACCTTTACCTGGGAACTGTATATTCCTCACTCAGCTCCTCCTGTACTTATTAAGAACTTCTGGAGCCTATTAATTACATTCAGAAGGAGGCCTGATGTATAGCAGTATTACCATGGCTTGCTTATAAATTCCTGGGTGAAATTAAGGATGTGAAAATAATCTTTCTCTCAGATTGTTGTATAAGATGTACTTCTAGGCTGTGAAAATGTAATTTCTTAGAAGTAGACTGCAAATAAAACAGAGTTCTCTGCAGTTGTACAAGGAGGCAAACCTGGAGTAGTAAGAGCCACAAATTAATTTGAACTGTGCTTAGATGTGTAAAAAAATGGAGCTTTTTTATTTAATCCAAACTTATAGAGTCTCTCCCTACTGGTGGGATGAAAAGAAATTCATTTTTTTCAGTTCAGCAGCATTTAGGCTTGTTTGTGTCTGTCTGATATTCAAACAACCTCTTTAGATGATGTTCTATCTACGAACAATGAATAGGGAAGATGGAAGAAAAATTGACATATTTAAATGAGGGTGTTGGTGATGAATATTGAATATACAGTAACTGTCAGAAAGACAGTCATATAGTATTTAGAGACAATAGTGGCAAGTCTCTATCTCATGTACTTGGACATGCTAATCCCTGAGAAAGACCTCATGCTTTGTCGAGTCAGCAAAACTGTTGAAGATGCTTAACAAGGCAGAGTAATATGTGACTTCACCAGTGGGCTCAAGCACTGTCATCATTGTAAAGATGACACAAAAATGGTAATATTTTATTCTGTTGTACTTTGAGTCTAATTTGGATGGACACTGGCTAATAAAACCACAAAGTAATTAATTTCTACTTTATACACCTGCGCAAAGTTACTTTTTATTTTATAGTTGTTGCTGTTGTTGTTTGGTGGGGTTTTTTTATTAATTTCAGTGAACATTTACAGAGATTTTGGATTTCCATTCATACATTGTTACACTTTTCTCCCCGCCCACCACACCCCCACCCCCAGTTCACTCTTCTCCTTGAAAACCAAAAGAAAAATTCCTTCAGTGGTATACAATCTCTCTGCACCCTCCCCCACCCCACCCTGAGTGTACTCCACTCTGCAACCCTCATTCTGAACTCTTATGATAATCATAATGCCCTAAAATATATTCTTTTTAAACTGTTCTTTCCCTAATCGGCTTCAATGAAGTAGACATCATTTATCCAGTTTTTCTCGGTCTTACTCCCACCCTGATGTCAGCCTCATTCTACAATAAATGTTTTTGTCCCTTATCCTTCTCAATGACCTTTACTACCTTCTCAAGCTCTTCTCACTGGTAGCATTTGAGTATATGTGGAGCAAATTGTAGTTTCTGTAATCTTGTGGTAAAGGTGGTGTCCTTGGGCTCATTGTCCTCTGGCCTCTGAGCAGATGATACTAAACCACGTGGTTAGAGAGTCCATACTCTCTAGACAGAGTTGAAGCTTGGTGATAGTCTTGACATGTACTCACACAGCTCCCTCAGATGCTATAGACATCTGGTGACTATTTGTGATGGCCATGACATTGGAAAGCTCTTCCTCAGAACCTACCCACCTCAGCTGTGTAGGGCTCCACAGGCAGATTCCTCAACTAGATTCATAAATTCATCTGGGCCTTGTCTGTACAGTAGGGAACCAAGGAAAGCTAAGAAAGCTAAACATTATACTTAAGTTTCAAATCACTGTGGTGTTTCTAATGTATTCTTCGATGCTGCTCCTGAAATGGCAAGGGAGTATGAAAGAGTGTTGTTCTTGCTTACTCTTTTGAACTTCTGTCCAAATACCTCTTCACCTTCCTCTCACCAACTCTCTGAGTTCCAGTGGTTGAACGTGTATTTACTCAGTACCATATCATCTCTATCATCAAATAACATACCTCTCTGACAGGAGTCTCACTGTCTCAAAAAGAAGGGATAGACCTAAGCCTGCAAGAATTCTTGGTTTAAGTCATGAACATTTCTTTTTTATATATACTTTAAGAAAATTTTGGGGGATAGATTTGACTGGAGTGGTGGGGAAAAGAAGAATCTCTTTAAACAGTATTTCTAGACAATAACTTAACCCCTTGTGTCATCAGCTTACTGGCCAATCATAATTTGAAGACCAGAAGATTAATATTCTTTTTTTAGCATGCTTCTGTGAAAAGTTATATTCTCCTTACCCGACATACAACTTTCTTCAAGAATATTCTTTGGGCAAAGAGAATTAAAATCATACTCAGGAAGACCAAAAAGAATAAAGAAAAAAGAAACCAAAAACATAAGACAGCAAGTGCCTACTATGTCTAGAATATTAATTCAGCTAAAAAATAACTTTCCTTCCTTTTTAATGGAAATCACACTGAATTTACTACATTCTAATATAAGTGCACATGTATGAGAAATACAGGAGATATAGTGATAGAGCTTTATATGATGTGTTCTTTTTAAATTATATTTTTTCCTTTTAATATGCACGTGTGTGTGTTTTACCAACTGGTAATAAAGAGGAAGAAGAGCATGACTTTAAACAATATTGTAAAACTCTTCAGCTAGGATGATTCTGCTTGGCCAGGATCTTTTTTTGCCTCACTCTTGTAGACTTTCTCTGTACCTGGGTTTAGGGGTATTTTTTTGTGTTTGTTAGTTTTGCTGGTGTTTCATTTGTTTGTTTTGTTTTCAATTACAATACTCTTTGCCTCTAAAAGCTAACAGCAAAGTTATCATTCAAAATGTTGTTGTTTCTGTTGTTATGTGCCATAGAGCAGCCTGTGACTCTTAGCAGCCTCATGTACAATAAGTCTAAACCCTGCACTCTCCTGAGCCACTCTCCCTGATTCCAACACATCTACCTTCATTACTCCAGTTACTGAGTCAATTTATCTATTCTAGGGTCTTCCACTCTTGTTCTATCCCTCCACCCTTCCAAGCATGATGTCCTTCTCCAAGGACATGTGCCTAACTTATGTTAGATGGAGCTTCAAAATCCTAGCCTCCAAGGAGAAATTTGGTTTCACCCTCTCCAGAACAGACCTGTTTGTTCTCTTGGCAGTCCATGGTATGTTCGATATTGTTCTCTAACTCCACAAATCAAAAGCCTTAATTGATTCTTCTTCTGTCACCTTTAGTAATTGTCCAGGTCTCTGATGCGTAGCAAGTAACTGCAAAGACCATTGCTTAGATCAGGCACATCTTAGTCCCTTAGATGGATATCATTACTCTTTAGCACTTTGGAGAGTTATGTGACAGCAGACTTCCCCAGTGCAATTCATCTTTTTATTTCCTGCCTGACTGCTGGCATCAAGAGTGTTGATTGTGGAGCCAAGCAAGCTGAAATTGTTAACAACCTCAGTCTCTTCTCCATCGATCACAATACTGCTTATTGGCCCAGTAGTGAGGAACTTTTTCTTCTTGATATTGAGCTTCAATCCATATTGAAGACTACAGTCTGCAATTCTGCAGCAAACACTTCAGGTCTTCTTCAGTTTCAGCAAGCAAGGTTTTGCCTCTGCATAATGCAGGTTGTTGATGAGTCTTCCTCCAATTCTGACACCACATTCTTCCTTATAAAGCCCAACCTCCAGAATGATCTGTTCTGCATACAGATTGAAAAGGTATGAAAATAGGATGCATCCCTGACAACACTTCCATTTCCAATTTGAACCATGCTGTATTGCTCTATTCTAAGGATTGCTTTCTGGCATTCAGATATCAAGGACGAAATATCTCTTCCCTGTAATTCCAACCAGTAGGCAGCATAGTAATAGGATCACAGAAACTTTTCGTCCTATTTAACTAGTGAGACAAAGCAGGAAGTATATCCCTATGGTTAACTTTGAGAGAATGGGAAGTAAGTAGAAGTCTAGAAGCAGTTAAAGGAATAGCTCATTTCAAGTATAGAAACACAAAATTCCTATACGATAATATTAACAGGAGAGGTTTCATGTGTTTACTTGAAGTTGGATAAGTCATTCTGAATTGAATAATTAATATCTATCACTTCAGGGTTAGTCTATCATTTTAGTGTTGGATTGTGGAATCTTTTGAGTCATTGCCTAACCAAAGTCTTGGGTTTCTCACCCACCCCAAAGCTGTGGTTGTTTTGTTGTTACGTGCCATCGAGTAATTTTGGACTCATAGCGACCCTGTGCATAACAGCCCTAAACCCTTCTCTGTCCTGCACCAACCGCACTGCCTCTGACACACCCATCCCGATTACCCCAGTCACCGAATCAATCCATCTCATAGAGGGTCTT
>NW_006399945.1:4865303-4867328 GCF_000299155.1 Elephantulus edwardii
CAAAGCAGCTTGAACTTCTTCCTTCATCACCATAGGCTCTTGCTCATATGTTATTTCTTTAAATTCCTCTGTATCTGCCAGTTCCTTTCTATATAATTATTTCCCCAAAGCTGTGAATAAACTATTTTTAAATATCTAACGCTGTTTTCCTTTATCAGTTTCTTCTTTTGTGAAATGAGACATGTGGGTGTCATGGCAACATTAGGTTCTTTCAAGCCCAAACAAGCTATGACTTAACACTACCCTAATCCAACCCCAGAGTGGGGCCATTTTCTCTCACCCACATGGTTTAAAGAAGAGCTTGGTGATCCTTTCTCTCCACTGAGATGATAGTCATTGAAAATCCTTGGGAGGGCAGCTCTACTGTGAAACACCTGAGGTGATGACGAATCAGAATAGATTCCCCAGAAACACTTGTTTTTCTTCTGTGAAACATGTCTTTATACCTCTATTCAAACATGGAACAATGAAGAACTTTCTAGAAAGGGGAATATAAATATTTTACATTAAAACTAAAAGGAATTAAACAAACCATTCAAACTTGCTGAATGTTTCTGAGTGTCTAACCTGGAAAATTATGCTATTGAATGATAAGATAGTTCTCATGAGCCTCTCCAATTCCAGTATTCCACAACTAGCTGTCTAATATAATAGGCATTAGCCATATATGGCTCTGGAGTACTTGAAATGTGGCTAGTCTGATTAAAAGAACTGTATGAATGTAAAACTCATCCAAAATTTTAAACATTTTATATAAAAAATTATAGTGTTTCTATTGTCTGTGTCTCATGTTCATTACTTTTATATGATATTAATACAGTACAGTCTTGAGACTAAGGCCAAATGTCTAAATTTATATATAGTAATCATTAACTGTGAGGATTTTTATGGTGTCTGAGATACATTGATATACCTACATAGGGAAATGCATGAACAATGCATCTTAAAAAAATGTCATTAAAAATTATTTTTAACTTTTTTTGTGAGGAGTTATCAAATAACAAAATACTATTACTAGTTTTCATTTGCAAATTCAAAACCTGCTTAAAGTTTTTATTTAGTATAATTTATATATTAATGTAAAGGAAGAGGATATAGAAGATTTTTACCAACTTTCACGGTCGGAGATGGAAAAATAAGATGCATTGATAATAATGGGTGACTGGAATGCAAAAGTTGGGAACAGAGAAGAAGATTCAGTAGTTGGAAAACATGGACTCAGTGACAGAAATGGAGCTGGAGAGAGGATGATTGAATTTTGCACAATCAATGACTTATTCATTTGCAAATACGCTTTTTAAGAGACATAAAAGCAGGTTATATACATGGATTTTACCTGATGGTATGCATAGGAATCAGATTGATTACATCTGTGGAAAGAACCGCAAGAGAAGCTCAATATCCGCTGTGAAAACTAGGCCAGTAGCTGATTGTGGAACAGACCACCAACTACTCATATGCAAGTTCAAGCTGAAGCTGAGGAAAATTAAGTCAAGTCCACGGGAACTAAAATATGACTTTGAGTCTACCCCACCTGAATTTCAGAATCAGCTAAGGAACAGACCTTGAACACTAATGAGCGAAGACCAGATGAGTTGTGGGAGGATATCAAGGGTATCATCTAGGAAGAGTGCAAATGGTCATTGCAAAGACAAGAGGAAGGGAAGACCAAAATGGATGTCAGAAGAGACTCCGAAAATTGCACTGGAGCGCAGAGAAGCCAATGCAGCGGGAAGAATTCAAGATACTAAAGAGTTGAATAGAAGACTTCAAAAGGCAGCACGGGACAACAAAGTAAAATATTACAATGAAATGTTTAAGGAGTTGGAGTCAGAAAACCAAAAGGGCAGAACTCGCTCAGCATTTCTTAAGCTCAAGGAACTGAAGAACAAATTCAAACCTTGAGTTACTATAATCAAGGATGCTTTCAGCAGAATGTTAAATGATCCCGGAAGCATTAAAAGAAGATGGAAAGAATATACTGAGTCACTGTATTGAAAAGAATTGGCAGACACAGAAGAATTT
>NW_006399945.1:4875264-4878277 GCF_000299155.1 Elephantulus edwardii
GCAGGAGGGGAAGACCCTCTATGAGATGGATTGATTCGGTGACTGGTGTAATCGGCATGGGTGTGTCAGAGGCGGTGCGGTTGGCGCAGGATCGAGCAGGATTTAGGGCTGTTGTGCACAGGGTCGCTATGAGTCGGAAACGACTCGACGGCACATAACAACAACAACAACATCATAATGGATGTTGTGTACCATTGATTCAACTGTGGGTCATAGAGGCCCTATAAATTATGAATCTGAGCACCGTCCTGTGCCATCTTTTTCATCTCTGACATACTTGAGCCCATTTCTGTGGTCATTGTGTTAATTCATCTTGTTGAGGACATTTCTTTCTTCTGCTGACCTTTCCAAGCATGAAATCTCTTCCAAGGTATGGTTCCTCGTAACTAAATGCCCAAAATATGTGAGAGGAAGCTTCACCAGCATTGCTTCTAAGAAGCACTCTGTGTTTTCTCCAAGACAGAGCTCTTTGTTCTTTTGGTGACCCATGATATATTCAGTACTCTTCTCCAAGACCACAGCTCAAAGACACCAATTCTTCTTCTGTATGGTGTAGGTTCATGTCTATATTTATATAAGTATGTGTATACAAGGAGCTATGCTGCTGCAATTTTGAAGGCACACTGTTCAAATCTACCAGCTGTTCTACTGAAGAAGGATGGACAATCTCCTCCTGTGCTATTAAAGTGCCTCTGAAAACCCACTGGAAGTCAGCTGTGGGTCAGTTCCAACTCGATGGTATACAAGAACAACAACATTAATTACAGATATATATTTAGATTCTCACTATAGTGCTGTAGTATATATTTACATTAGCATTTCTCTAATGGCTACTCCTTAGTTTTATTCTCTCCAAGGTTTAAAAACCTAGAAGTCCTGTTGCTATTCTCCTTATTTCTTAATATCACTCTAACATTTCTACCTTTTTGCTACAGATTAATAATCCGTTTGCTTTGAGATTTATACCATAATCCTAATACTCTTCAAAGCTTTCTAATACTCCCATTCAGCAGTTCTTCTATCTTTTGTTTTTCCAACAAAAAGTCCATATTCGAACTTTAGCTTCCAAACTTAGTTTTTTAATTCTACTATAAATGTTCTCCATGTGATTTTATATAATACCGAATATGCTGAGTATTTCCAGCCCAACCACTTAATAACTGTAGGTCTGTGAATAATTTACTTCATTTCTCCATCCCTAACCTTCTTATTCATTAAGTAAAGATATAGTGCGTTCTTTACACAGGTATTGTGAAGGATAAATGAAATGTTGTATACAACCACTTAGCATAATGCATGTTGTTTAGTAAGCCCTCCAAAAACTTTATTGTTCACTCTTCAGGCTTTTGACGCTTTGATCCCTATAGTGTCATCTTAACGGTTCTTTCCTGCCTTTAATTTCTTTCTTCTTTAGCCTACCTCCTATCACATCTCTCTATCTCCAGACAGAAAGAGATCATATACCTTATGGATAATGTCCTCGGATCTTTTGTCCTCTTGTGTTTTTACCCACTCACCTGTACTTTTGCCGGAACTCTACCCATCTGGGCTATTGAAACTCCATAGGGGAAAGCCTCTTAAACTTTGGACCATGACAAATTGACAAAATCCTTTCTGAGTCAATTGTTTGACTCTCAATCTACTTGTGAATCTCTACATAACACTCGTTTGAATTCCCTATGAACAGCCATTCAAAGCTGACAACTTGTTTGTAGTCTCTTCTCCAACCTCCACAGTTTTCTCCCTCAGCGGGGCCTCCTGTGCTATTACAGCAACAAAATTGAAATCTTCAAGAATGAAATCCCTTAGCCTTCTGCATTCTCATCGATGACTTTATCTGCAGTCGCAGCTATCTTTCCCTCCTTCCTTAAATTCTCAGAAGAATCTCTAAGGAATTGGACTGTTCAATTATAAAGCTTTAATATCATACCTATTTATTGTACAGAGCAAGTGCTTATTGGTATGCAAGAAAAAAACAAAAGATGCTTCTCTCATTGGGTTTAGAAGTAAACAAGTTGAAATAATTCAAATATGACAATTCATCTTAGACGTATTTATATATTACAGATAATGATGTTTTAATTATACTCCTTGTTTATATAGAGATGAAAAATGTAAATTGTAGAATAAGTTAAATTACAGTATTGTTCTTATGTGTTAGTGAATATTGATTTGAGGAGTATATATACCTTCAAATTCCGTGGCATGAAGACAGCAAAACAATGAATGTATTGATTATAGTCTCTATCTACCCACAACACAGACATACACACATATGCCATTATATTCCTTTTTGTCTTCTGTTTACATATTAGATTCTAATGCCAATTATGCTACAGACATATCTTGTTCTGAAACACTCTAGTTATATAATGTGGTAATACAGTCTCGGTGTGTTTAATGCCCTTGAAAGTGTCATCCTCTCTGACAGAATTTTCCACAGCAGCATTCTTAGGCTGGAATACAAGTCTAAGATTTTTCTTTCAAGAGCAAATGGAATTTAAAATATCCTTGTCCATTAATTATTTAATTATTTATAGATTCAATAAATGCTTATAGAATATACGCTAGGCCAGGCATGAATCCATAGGGAAAGAGAAGGGCAAAACTAAATAATGACATGCAGTTATCTTCTGTTCCAGAAGCAGAATTCTTTGGAAGAACTGAAAATAAACCAAATAATTTAAGGTAGGGTTGTCAGACAAAGCTTCATGGAGCTGTATGTCCCAAGTTATGGCTGGTAAATCTGGTTCATTAACTGTATAACCCATGACTCTGCATATAGTTCTTCTTTTATATAAATTCCAAACCCAGAGCTGTGGTTTGTCCTGTGTGTGGAGCTGAGTGGTTGTTACTACTCTATCCCAAAGTTTCCCTGGTCTGTCCTTTCTCTCCTTCGCTGTATCCCATCCCCATCGGTGCCTGTCCTTAATGCATCCCATATTAGCTGGCTGCATTTCTCCTTTTCTTTATACATTTATTTTCCCCTCTTTTTATTATTATTATTATTAAT
>NW_006399945.1:4885407-4887054 GCF_000299155.1 Elephantulus edwardii
ACTACTGATTCTTCTTCACTATTCCCAACTTTTGCATTCCAGTCACCCATTATTATCAATGCATCTTGATTGCATGTTCGATCTACTCAAATAAAAATAAATTGCTATCTAAAAAAATAAAACCCTGTGAAAAATAGTTCTACTCTGACACAGGCAGGTCACTCTGAGTCAGCATCATTTTGACAGCACCTGGTAACTGATGGTGCTACGTGCTTCAACTTCTAACCTCAAGAAGCTTTTGATTTGGTAGTGGGTCAGGCCTAAATGTTGAGACTCACTTTGAAGCATTTAGCTAGTTGTATAATTTTCTACTTTGCCTGTGGTTTCTACACATTTGAATATTAGCTTGAGACCATCTTGCATTGCTTGTGCCTGCATCCATCCTTAAGTTAGCCAACTTCTGATCTTTTCTAAGTATTCCAGCTTCCTGTCTCCCACCAAGTAGATTGTTTTGCTGTGGGCCAGCGTGCATCAAAAACACCCACCCTATGTCTGGAACGGAGTAACTTTACCAAGGTCCTCTTATTTGTAGCTGAGTATCGTCAAGTTGAAACGGACTCATAGCTGACTCTCCAGCAGGTTTTCAGAGGCAGTATATTGTATAGGAGGAGGCTGCCCAACTTTCTCCCACAGAGAAGTTGGTAAATTGGAATCACATACATTTGCATTGACAACACAATTACTTGCCACTAACCCACCAGAGTTCTCTGTCTTTTATTGTTGTTTTTACTGTCAAGCTCTTATTAGTGGTGCTAAACTTGGAATCACAGTCTCCTGACACACCATTGTTCTCTCCAGTCCATTACAACTACTCCTACTAGCACAGAAGGACAGAGACCAGAAATGGTGGATTTCACCTCTCAAAGCAAAAGAATTTTTTGAATTTTTTTAAGAGAGCAATGCATATATTAGAATATAAATAATTCCACCAAGACTTTACTAGTCTTCCAAATGTTTTTAGATGAATTGAATATGAATAAGCAGCAGGGGATATTTAATCAAAAGCTGCTGCAAAATAAATGTACAGTGCAAGCTTAAACAGAACTTGAGCAACAAAGAAGATTGTCTGAGAATACCTCTAAGATATAAAAAGATCTTCTCCAACATGTTTGTGCTGGTTTGCATTGAGAATATATTTGGCACAGTAATTGCAGACTAATAATTTAGCAGAACCATTTGTTATGGGGAAACTTAAGTAGAAGCACCAAGAAACCAAGTGGGTAGATGGCGAACATAGTAATCAAATCGATAAAATTAGTGATGGGAGTGAGTAATTGTTGATTGGACAATTTGTGTTATAATATGAACAATGCATTCTATATGGGGGAACATCTCACAATTCGAAAATGATCAGTCTGCTTTTTGAACAAGACTTTATTCTGCTTTAAAATGAAGTGGCTAGAATTTATAAAAAGGCTCCCTAGCAACACAAATGTCCCTTCACAGAGGAATAAAAGTGATACTCAGGGAGCTGTCCCTCTAGCCCTGGGTGGGAAGCACTACCCACCGTCCTGATGGTCAGCAGCCCTGAAGTACCCCATTCTGGAAGGAAGAAGGAAGGAACCCAGTGGCCTTTTCCCCATTCACCTTCCTTGCAGCATTTTCTACTAATGCTTAGGGACTTATATCTAGAATTTATAAAATACT
>NW_006399945.1:4887154-4893625 GCF_000299155.1 Elephantulus edwardii
TATTATTAATTTAATAAAAATTTACAGAGACTTTGGATTTCCATTCATTCATTATTGCACTTTTGTCCCTGCCCACATCCCCTCCCCTCCTCAGATGGCTCTTCCCTTTGAAAAGTAGAAGAAAAATTCTTTCATTGTTATACAAACCCTCCCTCCAAGTCCACTCCACTATGCAGCCTTCGTTCTGGACTCCTGTCATGACAATAATACCTAACCATATATCCCTTTTAAGCCATTTTCTCCTTTATCTCTTTCAATGCAGTATTCATAATTTATCACATCTTTCTCAGTCTCCCCACCCCCACCCCAATGTCAGTCCCGTTTTACAATCTGCTCCTTTTTTTAACAGGTAGAGGGACAGACAGAGGTCTACCTTTACAACTACACAGATTTGTTCAGTTGGCTCAGACTGTTTCCCTGAGTAATAAATGTCTAAGTTTTTAAAAAGTAAGTTGCCAGCCATTTATCCCAAAAAGGTTGTGGGTAAATTGGAAGCTTCAACATTCTGGTCAACAGTGAGTGAGTGACATTTGTGTCACCCAAGAAGTTTCTCTACTTTTATCAAGGAGCTCCTGGTTTAGCATAACCAGACATTTCAAGGTACTGACAGAGGAAAACTGAGGGTGCTGGGGAGCACAAGTTGAGAAAAGGTAGTATCTCCACTGGTGAGTGGTGTGCTTCCAGAAAAGCACTAATAGTTCACTTGATGATGAGGGTTTTTCAACTCAGTGTTTCTCATACTCTTCAAGTGTCTGGGAGGACACCAATCCTGGAAAGTATCTTCTACTAGAGTTAGAGATTACAGCCCCGCAGCTGTTAAATTGGGCATTTGGACACTCTGACCTGGGATTTATTACCCTGGGGATGAGGCTTGAAGACGGGGTCCTTGACTTCATCTGAACTCTGTATTTCTGCAGTGTAGTTTCTATAATAGAGCACGGTTTAGGGCTGTTGTACATAGGGTCGCTGTGAGTTGCAAACGACTCGACGGCACATAACAACAACAACAAGTTTCTATAAGAACTCTGTGTGTCATATGAAGACCTTGGTTGCACAGTCAGCATAAATTGCTGCTAACTGAAAAATTGGTGGTTTGAACCCCCCAAGAAGTGTCTTGGAAGAGTGGCCTGGTGATTTACTGACAGATCAGTCTATGAAATTCCTGTGGAAAATAGTTCAAATCTGGCATGTGTGAGAACACCCTGACTCACAATGAGACTCCTTCAGACAAGACAGCAATGTATTTTTCTATTGTAGTTATATATCTCGTGCTTCTTCCAACAACTAAGACCACTGCTGTTCTCTGACTGCTTGATGCAGTCCCTTGTGCCCAAGATAATCCTTTACCGCCATCAGAAAGTTAGATCTAGAAACCCACAAGTTAAAGATGACCCACTGCTTCCTGAAAGCCATGGCAGGGCCAAGCTGTTACAAAATCACCAAGTTTGTCTTCTTGACTTCTTAGATACCCTTTAGAATACCCTGAGTATGAATAAAACTGAAAGCAGCTACCATAAGTGAACGAAGAATTGTCTGGTACTTTCTCATGTATTAATCTTATTTGAATCTTGTCAGGAACTCTGCAAGGAACCACCTGTGCAAGAAAAATACTATTAATCTCACGTTTAATACTTAGAAAATAATGCTTCAAATGTTGGAAGTATTTACCCAAAGGAAACTATCCCAACTACACTCCTCTACTCCCTAGATTATTCTAGTTCCTCATTTTGTCTCACTGGATCTGCCACAAAAATAGGATGCTGGGATACCCAACACTTACCTCTGGTGGACATCTTCTATTACCTTTTGTGTCCTTTTTTTGGTGTCTATATACTCTGTGTTGACATACTCCAGTTTTCATTCTGCTCTGTGGTTAACATTGTACTTGCTAGTCCTTCTGTTAGACAGAAGGTCCCCGAGACCTGGGGTGCTTTTTAATTTGTTTTAACGTCTCTAGTCCTCAGGCTGAATTTTAATTGGTTTTGGTCAAACATTCTTCTAAGTGAGACAGCACTAGTATGTTCATTTGCTGTACAGAGGTAACTCTGTGTTTGCTGAGATGCTAAACACTGTGACACTGATATGTCAAATGTGTTAATGGTTACCCATGGTGGACAGGGTTTGCTGGAGCACGCCAATTAAAACAAGCTTGGAATCAGGAGTGGCATCCACTTCCGAAATAACTTGCCTCCAGAAATGCTATGAACTTGGAGAAACGATGAAAATTATACAAATGTTCAGGTTTTTAGTTCATAGGGTTGGTATGAGTTGTCTATGACTCAATAAAACTTAACAACAACAACAATCCTTAACATAGAATCTGATAACTAGGGATCAATAAATGCTTTTCAGAGGATATATTGGAGAGAGGTAATATATGCTGATCAAACCTATATTACCTTACGATTTTATAGACATTTTAACTGACCTTAATGCCCAAGTTAATATGAGACATGAAAGCCTAGAGAAGTCGAGTGATTTGTGTAATTTTTCCCAGTTAGTGGCATTGATTAGAGTAGAATTTTTTTCTTATAGTAGTATATCCTTTTCTGAATCCTACATCAATCATACCAGGTTGTTGAAAGTATATCATGTTGTTGGAAGTTTCAAATAGTTGGAATCAGAGTCCTTTTCTGGATTCTTGAATCATGTATAATTTACATATCTTAAGGGAACTCTGGTGACTTAGTGGAAAGGAGTTGTACTGCCACCCAAAAGTCAAGTAGTTTGAATCCACCAGTTGTTCTGCAGAAGGACAATGGGCAGTCTCCTTCCATGTGATTTACAGCCTCTGAAAACCCACTGGAAAGTCAGCTATGAGTTGAGTCCAACTTGACACACAAGAACAACAACAATACATGTATCTTCATTCTGGTGATTTAACCTGTAACTAGTTGTTCTGCTAACCAAAAGGGTAAGCTTCTCTGGTGGTTTGAGTCCACTAGCAACTCCAAAGGACAAAGATGGACTATCTTCTCTCTTGTGTGATTTACAGCCTCAAAAACTCAGTGGAGGGTCAGTTTTGAGTCGATTCTGACTCACCAGCAATGAGAAAGAGTGATGGAGAGTGGGAGGAAGAGGAGAGAGGGGAGAAAAGAGCAGGGAAAGGGGAAACAGGGGAAAGGGAAGTGGAGGGGGGAGCGGAGAAGAGGGGGGAGAGAGAGAGAGAAGACACTTTTTGTTAAGTTGATAAAAGTAAAATGTTTAAACTCTTAGTGTCTGGAATAAACTATTTTGTTCCTTTAATGTTTCATTATAAATCATAGTAATTGGATAGGGGAAAAGATTATTAGTTCATTTATCAATTCCAAATATCAAAGAACTCTGCTGTATTGTTATGCATTTCTGAGTGCAGTTTAAATATGCTAAACATTTTGTGCTATCTACTACCTATAATAATGGACACTGGTGGTACAAATGGTTCCGTATCTAGCTGCTAACTGAAAGGGTGGTAGTTTGAAACATCTACCTAGTTATTCAATAGGAGAAAAAGCTGGTAATGAGCTTCCATAAACATTACAATCAAGGAAACTGTGTGGGGCACTTCTACTCAAGGACACGGTGTTATTATGGGTCAGAATCAACTTACACTGCACTTCACCAATGACATTACTACTAGTCAGGATCCTGGATAGCAAGGTGATATGCAACTGACTGGTACCCAAAAGGTTGGTGGTTCAGACCCACACAGTGGAGCACAGAACAAAGACCTGACAAGTTATCTAACTAAAGATCACAGCCAAGAAAGCCCCATGCATCAATTCTAGTTTGTGACACATGGAGTTGCCATGAGTAGGAATCAGCTTGACACCTAGAAGTGTTTGTTGTTGTTTGATGCTTATTACCAGTATGTCAGTCTAAAGACGAAGATCTGATGCAAATCATGGTTTTCTAATTGCTTCCTGTAAGTCTGTGTGTTGGGCAATGAATGACAGAAGAATATTTTTTGCCTTTAAATTGTGGTGTTGGGAAAAAAAAATATCTTGTGACTGCCAAAAAAGCAAATAAATCTATCTTGGAGGAAGTACACCCAAATTGTTACTTATGGTGCATGATGGTGAAACTTCATCCCACATACTTTGCACTTTGCACATGTTATTAAGAGTGGATAATCCTTGGAAAAAGATATGTTGCTGGGAAAGGTGGAAGGTTAGAGAAGGGAGGAAGACTTTGAATAAGGTGGACTGAAACAGTCATGTGGGAGAATATGAGAATGCTAAGGGATAATGCAAAGTTCAGATCTATTGTCATAGGATTGCACACAGCAACAACAACTGTTACTGGTATCAGTTATTCTACAGCTGGTAGAATAATTTTCTGAAGTTTACTAGAAGTAAAGGAAAGATGAAATCTTTACAGTTCATAGTTAGTAAATACTATACCCTCATAGGTAATGTGTTAGCTATGGCACAAAGGAAAATGCAAAGCTGTGGAATCAATTTTTAAAAACATCATTTGCTATCCTTAAAAGATTAATAGATAGCCTCCTATCATCTTCAACAGTTTTATACCAGTTTTCATGGCGAGTATATTAGGAACTGTAATTGTAGAATTATAACCTACCAGGACCATTTGCTATGCAATGACTCAAGTAGAAGCAATATGAAACCAAGTAGATAGATAAAGAACTTAATAATAAAATTAGTGAAATAAATTATTAGAATGAGGATTTATTGATTGGGTAATTTGTTCTATAATAATTAAATATTAAACTGTGAGAGAACCTTCAGTATCTGGTTCAAACAAAACATTTTTTATTAGATGGGGGAAAACATCAAAGAAACAGAAGCAGTGGGATATTTTCTTGATTTCCTAGTGGCTTTCAGAGCTGGGCTTCTAGACTTCTAATCACAGAACATGATCCTAGCAAATCTCATATTAGGACCTAGAAGGTAATGCTATCAGCTTAGTGATTCAGTATTATCTTAATATTGTTCCTATTTCCTTCATCCTTAACCTGCTATCTTAATTTCTCATCTCTTCCTGGTACCATATTTATTTCAGAATGACTCTTTCTGCTTTCTATATTTCTTATTGTGTGTTTGAGTCCCTGGGTGATGCAGATGGTTAATGTCCTAGGCGGCTGTCAGAAAGGTTGAAACTTGGAATCCACACAGAAACATCTCAGAAGAAATATCTGATAGTCAACTTTTGAAAAATCAGCCATTAAAGATCCAATGGGAAACAAAAGAGAATGATGGAAATTTAAGGATCAAAGAAGAAGGAAATCTATTGTACCAGTATCCCACAAGACGTTCCATTTCTTTAAACTTGAAACTAAAATAACAAGATGATGGCCAGCTACCAATCTCAACCATTTTGACCAAGGACATTACAGAAGGTTCCAGACAGAATGGAAGGAAAAATGCAGTCTAAAACTCAAATTCTCTTAAAAGTCAAGGCCTACTAGAGTAAAAGAAATTAGATGAACCCCGAGGCATATTATCCTTTGAGAATGGAATTGAAGCTATCTTTAAGGTGTGCCTGATACAGGCTGTGGTCTTTGCAATTACATGCTAAGTATCAGGAAGCTGTTCAATGACTAGGGATGATAGAAGGAGAGTTGCTGCCTTTCAGCTGTGGTGCTGGAGAAGAGTATTGAATGGACTGCTAGGATAACAAACAAGTTCATCCTAGAGAGGGTGAAGCCAGGCTCCTCCTTGGAGGCAAGGATTCTGAAGCTTTGTCTGACATACTTTGGACATGTTGCAAGGTGGGATCAGACCTTGGAGAGGGACATCATGCTTGGGAGGGTGGAGGGACAGCGCAGGAGAGGAAGACACTCAATGAGATGGATTGATTCAGTGACTGGGGTAATGGGGATAGGTGTGTCAGAAACAGTAAGATTGGGACAGGACAGAGCAGGGGTTAGGGCTGTTGTACATAGGGTTGCTATGAGTCACAGGCGACTCAACGGCACATAACAACAACTACGTGTCATCTTTTAGCTAAATAAAAGATTGACCACAAACTAAACAGTTTCACCTGCGAGTAATTCACTTCCTGAAACTAGGAAATCTATGAAGCTTAGTGGTCAATATTTACCAAAAATAAAGATGAGAAGAATGGAGGGGAAGAGAAACATGATTAATTGTAGCAGGCTGAATAAAATGGGGGACGGGGAAATGGACATCCTGACACCTTGTAAAATTTTTAATCTATGGCACAGCGATGGTAAGATTGGCTCAAGATGGAGCAGGGTTTACAGTTATTGTTCATAGCATCGCTATGAGTTGTAGTTGACTCTGTGACTCATAACAACCAAAATGGAAAAGAGTAATTTGTATAAAAATTATTAAAGGAAAAAAAATTTGCACTGCATTTGTTGTTGTATACTATAGAATTGAAACCAACCCATAGCTGACCCTCTAGTGAGTTTTCAGAGGCAGTAAATCACACAGGAGAAGATTGCCTATCCTTCTCCCATGGAGCAATGGTGGCCTCGAACACTGTTCCTTCAGTATTGCAACA
>NW_006399945.1:4899115-4902413 GCF_000299155.1 Elephantulus edwardii
GGGAGAAGGGTGCAACAATGAATGAATGGAATTCCAAAATCTCTGTAGATGTTCATTGAAATGAAAAATAAACAAACTAAATTTTTAAAAAAAAGCCCAAGCTTACTTTTTTTTCTCTTCACTTTAATGTTTACTTGTGCCATAATCTTTCGATTCAGAGAAGCAGAGGTGAGATGTCACAGAGGGGTCAGCATTCATCCCCTAGTATAGCATAACCCTTTGACACTCTTCTCCTATGTAAACAGATACATGTTTGCATTTTGAAATTTCCAAGAGCTGCAATGGCTAAAGAGGAAAGTCTGGAATGGTATTTCATGTCAAATGTCCTCCAAATGGTGGGATTTTATTTGGCTGATGACCTAACATTTGTGGAGCTGAGGGCCTATGCTGTGTAATCTGCTTGTTATGAGCAAGCGATTCCCTCAGAGGACGGACACTGAAGTGTAGTGGGCCGCTGGGAATGGACTGTGCTTTGGATATGAGCAGACTCCATTGCATCACAGTTAGGAAGCACATGCTTAGTCTGGTGGGGGTGGAGCACACTGATCACATCCCATCACACTGCTTTCCCAGACTCCTCCTCTTTATTTAAAACCAAGCCAGTTGCCTTTGAGTCAACTCCAAATACACTTGCTGCGTTTCCAAGTAAAAATATTCATTGTGTTTTCTGGGTTGTGACTTTTCAGGAACAGATTGGCAGGCCTTTCTTCCAAGGTGCTTCTCTGGGTAGGTTAGAACCACCACCCTTTTGTTTAGTAATCAACCACTTTATACTTGTGTCTCTCAGAGACTTCTTTATGCTGACACAAATGCTTGTTTCATTTTAATACTTATTTTTCTTTAAAATGACTGCGGCACTTATTTTAGGGAAGAAACAAATATAAAGTAATAGACTAATTTTTGTTACAAGGGGTACAAATTAACCTGCACAAGCCCTTCAGTAAACATTGTTAACTGCTTCCAGATTCCTCCTCCTTTCTGGGCCCATCCTACTTGGACCTCACTATATTTTCTTCCCTGTATCTTGTACTATTGGCTGAGAAAAAGATTCTGTCACTGTGATTGTCTCTGCTTGCACCAGTGCAGTTCAGAGCCCTTCACAGCCATCTCCATCTGGGCTCCAAGGCTTCCCCACCACTATCTCCCTCACAGGCAAATCTGTGAGCTTCTGCCTGATTTGACCCTGAATCCAAACACCAACACATCATAAGCACTTAATGTGCCAAATGTTCTAAATGCAATGTATATAAATCCAAGTAACGTGTGTTCGTATGTGTGTCTGTTTATTTTTTTTCTCTTCTATCTCCAAGGCATATTGCTGAACTAGAAAGAATGCCAGGACTTCAAATGGGCATTCAATGACAAGTTCAGATGAGGCTGCTTGTGATTCTTCAGTGCACATCAATCTGACTTAACCTCATGGCCACCAGCATTTCTCTATCTGAGGGCTTTCTCTGGTCACCAGAGCCCATTTGCTGTCCTTGTAACAGCCTGAATGCATTTAGGAATTAATATGCTCACTTTCTTTCAACACCCAGGAGCCAATCACAAATGACTGGCCAAAATTTGCCATGTAAGGCACCAACCCCTCACCTCTGAGATGAGACAATTCTGTGTTGTACACTTTACATTCTTTATCCCACCGAACGTTTTTCATAGAGCTGTCTTACTGAGTCATCCCTGACACAGTGACTCTGTGCACATTGGAATTATGGCTGCTTGATTCCGTGCCTCCCATGATTGGCTGAAGCTGCGACTTTGTAGTCTATTAGCGTTTTCACTGACCTATGAATGCCAAGCCTTTCTTCATAGTCCATTTGAGTCTGCAAGTGCTACTGACACCTCCCTGCCACTACATCATCACAATAAGCTTCCACCAACAGATGAATGATGGCTGTACATGCAGGACATTAATCAAGAATTAAGCCTGGGTCTCTTGCATGAAAGAAAAGATTGCTTAATTCTGCCACTGAGCCACAACTATTTCTCATAAAGTTTACCAGAGAGCAAACCTGACCCTTTCCCACCTCATTTCCCCAATTCCTATTTGTATCCCTTGGAGTCACATCCAAAATAAATTTTCTGCATTTGATTTCTTGAATTGGTCACTTCTTCAGAAATTAGAATTCCAATTTGACATTACCAAGCAGGGATGTGAAGCAGAGACATGCTTTTTTCAGGTATATACATGATTGACATGAATGAGCCAGACCTTTGTTTCTCTTTTACTCTCTGCTTTTTGTGGGGCTCTGACTTCTAAAATCAATACTCCTTTTTTTTTAGCAGCAGATAAATGTCGCATGCTCAATAAAAATTTCCACACAGTTCCAATTTTTACATTAAACAAATGAAGTGATAGCCTGGATTTAAAAGTATTGAAAGACAATTAAAAACCCGCACTAAGCAGTGCTTGATTTTCTGTCAACAGAAACTGCATTAAAAGATATCTAAACTGTGCATCTGCTTTTAAAAATGTATTGCATCAGACCCTGTGAAATATATTTGGTGTCAGAGAGTATTATTTGTACTTGTGTTTTTCCCACAGACCCCCTGACAGAATTGTTTGTAAGCTTTTAGTCTCTTAAAGCAGAGATGTAGACTATAAATATCAGTGGTTCTTGTGAGAATTGATGTTACAAATGAAAACACTGCCTCATATTGCTTTTGTCCTGAATGCCTCAGAACAGAAGCTGTTTATTTTCCTCACAAATTTCACTAATATTAAAAAATACTTCTAGGTATTGACTATGAGCCATAACCCTGAGAACATAAAAACTACATGGTCCCCAACTATCTGTACGTCATCTTGAGTTGAGATTACAATAGAAGATTCTGGGCACAATGAGACCAAAAAAAAAAAAAAAGTAAAATGTAGAATAAAATTCAAAATGAAAATGTAGAATAAACGTACTTCTCTGATAGAGACTACTGGAACTCACCTCCCCACACCCTCAAGACTATGACCCTTCAAGCCAGAAACTGAACCAAGGATGTACTTTTACCCAAAAATACACAGGTTTGCAAAATTAACAATAACACTAGGAAGGGAAGTCCTATGAACAGTCAGTTGTAGGAGACCAAAAGGACACATTTCCTGAAATACAAATTTCAGAAAGACTGTAAAGAACAAACGGAAATGGACAACTGAGGGAGAAAGTGGAAAGGGTACTATAACATTGTAGGGCTTGCAACTAATGGCATAAGACTGAGAAAAACTGGATGAAATATGTTTACGGCATTGAAGTCTATGGGGGAGAGAATAGTCTAAAAGTATTATATTTTAGGGCATTATTTTTAT
>NW_006399945.1:4902633-4932886 GCF_000299155.1 Elephantulus edwardii
AAAAAAAAACCCAAAAAACAAAATGTGGATAAACTCCTGAATGGAAAACTAATTTACTCTGTAAACTTTCATCCAAACCATTCTAGAAAAAGGTGACGATGATAATGGAATGAATGTATAGAATCACTGTACTGAAAAGTCAGCATTCAACCTGAGAACTCATATTACTAAGAGCCTGTAGGGTTAGTACATGGAAAATAATGGGGAGTTCCACTCCAAACATTAATTCGGCCTTTCCCAGTCACAACTTCTGAAGATCGAATTCAAAACAGAATCAGTTGCCCTTGAATTGATTATGCCTTATGGCAACCCCATTCAGCACTCTTCTCCAGTGCCACAATTCAAAGGCATCACCTCTTCTTCTGTCATCTTTGTTCATTATCCGTCTCTAAGATATGCAGTAATTGAAAGACTCTGGCTTGAATCAGGCACACCTTAGTCTTCATTGCTCCTCAAAAATTTGGAGAGGTCTCTGACTAGGTCTCTGCCCAGCACAATATGTCTCCTGATGTCCTGATGGCTAGTACCAAGTGTATTGATTGTGAATTCAATTAACATGAAGTCATTGACAGTTTCAGTCTTTTCTCCACCTGTCATGAAGTTGCCTAGATGCAACTGATACTGAGAGTACAGTTTTTAAGCTCCAAGTACTTTAAATTGCCCTTACTTTCAGCAAGCAAGTTTGTGTCAACTGCCTAACAAAGGATTGCAGAATGAGCCTTCCTCCAATCCTGATGCTACATTCTTCTTCATAAAGTCCATCTTCTCAAATAAGCTGCTTGTCCATACAGATTAAATAAGCATGGAGAAAGGACACAATCCTGGCACATACCTTTCCTAATTTTAAAACATGCAGTGTACCCTTTCCTTGTACACATAACAGTCTCTTGGTCCAGGTATATGTTTTGAATGAGCACAATTCTGAGTTCTAGAATTCCCATTCTTTTCAAAGTTAGCTATAATTTGTTAGGACCCACACAGTTGAAAGCCTTTGCATAGTCAGTACAGCACAAATAGACATTCTTCTGGTATTGTTTGCTTTCTGCCAGGATGCATCTTACATCAGCAATGATATCTCTAGTGTCATGATCTTTTCTAAAACTGGTTTGAATGTCTGACAATTCTCTGTGTACTCCTCTAGCCATTTTTTAATGATCCTCAGCAACATTTTGCTTGCATATAATATTAATGATATTGTTCGATAATTTTCACATTCTATTGAATCCCCTTTCTTGGGAATAGGAATAAATATGGACCTATTCCACTCTGTAAGCCAGACATTCCTGAAATAGACTGCTGAGCATGTCCAGGGCTGCATCTGACATTTGGAATATTTCAGTTGGTGTCCCATCTATTCCTGGGGCCTTATTTTATGTCAATGCCCTCAGTGCAGCTTGAACTTCTTCCTTCATTACTACGCTCTTGATAGTATTGTACTTTCTGAAATATTTCAGTGTCTGTCAACTCTTTTGGTACAGTTGTTATTTGCTATCAAGTCAGAATCAATCCATAGCTGATTCTCCAGTGGATTTTCCAAGGCCGTTAATTGCATGGGAAGATATTGTCCATCCTTCTCCTATGAAGGCCCTGATGGATTTGAACAGTGTGCCTTCAGGATTGCAGCACAGATCCTTACCAATAGGTTATGAGAGTCTGTATACTCCTGCCATCTTCTTTTGATGTTTCCTGGCTCATTTACATTTTTGCCCGTAGTATCCCTACGAATTACCACTCAAGGCTTTAGTTTGTTTTTCAGTTCTTTCAGCTTGAGAAATGCTGAGTGAGTTCTTCCCTTTTTATTCTTCAATTCTAGGTCTCTGGACATACCATTATAATAGTTAGTTTGTCTTCCTGATCTGCCTTTTGAAATCTTCTGTTCATCTCTTTTAATATGGATGTTGACACAGTCACTGCAGCAATGAGCTTGAGTGTGTCAAAGATGGTGAAGATGACACAGCATAGGATAGGGTTTAGCTCTGTTGCTCACAAAGTCATTATGTGTCATATTTGACTCAATGACACTAGCAACAACACGGCGACCTCATCCATTGAAAGGTAGAACTGCTTCCTAAGGTTTGTGTGGCTATGTCTTGGCACTCTTTCTACTTTCTTTCTGGATGCCCTTGGACTCTCCACTTCTATTTATGCTTTTTCTCCTACCTTTTCTTGCCTTCGGAAGTTTATACTTGGGAAGATGTGCCCTTTTGGTCTCTTAAGATTGACTATTATAAAGAGGACATTACTCCCTGGTGATCTGTGTCAGCAGATCCCTAGACCTTTTTCTTAGATTCAAACTTGCAATCTTTTAGTTAGTAGTAGATTGTTTAACTGGTTTACTACCATGGACTACTATGGGAGGAGACAAAATTAGTGACAATTTTCCAGTGGTCTCGATTGTGTATACAAACATGTTTCCTGTGACTACCAACTTAAAGGTTAATGACTCAAACTCACTCTGAATTAGGGAAGAAAGGTCCAAGACCCAGCAATATGTTTTGGTCAAGATTATTGCTAAGAATCAGCCATTATATTGTTTTATGACCTTTTCATGGAAATCTTCATGACAAATCCCTTAAGTCTCATAATGTTTGAGATTTATTTTTCTAGATAAATCTGGTTCTACTTATTAAAAACTTTTCACTTTGCCTACTGGAAAATTTTGTCAAATTATTGTGGATTTCTTCTATCAGGCTTTTGAAATATAAGCATTCATTTTACTTTTCTTTAATGCTTGCCTCATAAAAGGGAAGTGAGCCAAGGATTCTTACCTTACTTTTAAAAAGTTTATATATATATATATATATATTTGCACAAAATCCTTTTTTAGAAGTTTTCTTAGTCCTAGGTCCTGTAGAACTCTGATTTTGAAGCAAAGGCAAATGATCATGTTTCATTTGCAAGGTGCTAACCTGCTGAAACATAAGTGAGGAAGGATGAAGAGGTAACCCAAATGAATATGAAACAATAATTAGAAGTAATAATACAGCACTGTGGTGGCTATTACTTTGCATAAGCAATGAAGAAACACCTAGGTACCGACAAGCATGTCACTCAATGTGGAGATAACATTGAACTGTCTCTTTCAAGGACATTTACCTTAAAGCAACCCCACAAGAGGCAGGATCAAAGAGAAGTCTTTTGTCAAGATCTATTTATCTCTTTTTTGGAAGCAAAATAATTTCAAAGAAAATTTTCCTATGCTTTCTTATGCTTCCAGGTTGTGTCATTCATGCCGTTTCGAGACATCATGGTATGCCTGACCTCACATCCGGCTGGATGGTGTTTCATTCTTGCCCTGAAACGCAGTACCTCTATCTGGCTTACATGCTATTTACTGGCTCCTAGTGATGGTATCAGGTTTGAAAAGTGGCTAGCTGAAGAAGTAAAAATATACTTGATACACAAGAGTAGAGAAAAGGTAGATAGGGACCAGATGAAAGGGATAAGGTAGGAAGAAGGCAGGAGGGAGTGAAAAATCCAAGTCTGAATGAAATAGTGGATGTGGAACAAATCTAATAAATTTAGGTTTAATAAAGCTGAGTTTTATATTCAGACCTTCCAGCATCAGTTTGGGGAATAATTACAAAAAATATGAAAATAATTCTATGGGGAGAACAAGTTACTGGCTAGAGAATATTAAAAACAAGAGACACATGCTTATTTGGAGGTTGAGGCAGGCTGACGTAGGTGATATATTAAGTTCAGGTATTTGTAAGACATGCATTCCTGTGAGTTAAGAGCTTAGTAGGGAAGCCATTTGGATGTCAACCCTCCAGCATTAATGTGGTAGCTAAAACCATGTGTGGATTAAACCAATAATAAAAAAAAAAAGAAAAAAGGGGAATCTTGCTCAGAAACCTGAGGAACATGAATTTAAAAGAACTGGATGGAATATATGATAAGCACTAGATGATGGCAATAAAAGAAATGTAGAACAAGTTGTTGTTGTTGTTAGTTTGTGCCATTGAGTGAACTACCACTCATAGTGACCCTATGAACAATAGAAGAGAACCTTACGCTGTTCTGCACAATCCTTACCATCTCGGATACACTCAAATCCATTGTTACAGTCACCGTGCCAAACCATCTATTGAGGATTTTTCTCTCTTTCTCTGACCCTCCACCTTTGCCTGTGGGGTATCTCTTTCCAAGGACTAGTCCCTCTGGACAGCATGTCTAAAGCAGGTGAGATGAAGTTTCAGCATCTTGGCCTCTAAGGAGAACCATGGCTGCACTTCTTCCAAGACAGACTTACATATTCTTTCGGAAGCCCATGAAATATTCAGTCCTCTTCTCCAACATCACATGATTCAAAGGCTTTGATTCTTCTTCTGTCATCCTATTCACTATCCAATTTTCAAATGCATAGAATGTAATGGAAAAGACCATGGCCTGGATCAGGTGCACATTAGTCTTTAAACTGACATCCTTATTCTTTAACACTTTAAAAGAACCTTGACAGCAGATTTTTACAATGTAATAAATCTTTTGATTTCTTTCTTGACTGCTGTTACCATGGGTGTTGATAGACTTGGTGACAAAAATGATGTTGGAGATTGAATTTTATACAATCAATTATTTATTCTTTCCAAATACCATTTTAGAAAGCACTAAGGATTACAATACACATGGACTTCAAATGATGGATTACATGAGAATCAAATTGACTACATCTGTAGAAGGAATCCATGGAGAAGCTCAATATCAGCAATCAAACGAAGGCCATGTGCAAATTCAAGAGAAGACAAAACAAAGTACAATAAAGAAATGTGCAAGGAACTGAAGTTAGAGAATCAAAAGAGAAGAAAAAAAAACAAACCCTCATTTGGCATTCCTCAAACTGAAAGAAATGAAAAACATTTTAAGCCTCAAGTTGTAATACTGATGAACTCTATGGGCAAAATCTTGAATGATGCATGAAGCATCAAAAGAAGATGGTAGAAATATATGGAGGCACTGTACCAAATGAACAAAACTCAGTGGTAATGAGGGTGAAAGTTCAAGCTACACTGAAGGCACTGACAAAAATAAGGCCCCAGGAATTGATGGAATACCAATTGACATGTCTCAACAAGCAGATGCAGCCCTAGGAATACTCAGATGGTCCCAAGAAATCTGGAAGACAACTATCTGGCCAAGTAACTAGAAGAGACCCACATTTGGTCCCATCCCCCCCAAAGATGATCCAATAGAATGCTAAATTATCAAACAATATCACTGTGACATGCAAATAAAATATTACTGAATATTGTTTTAAAAAACTGAAAGAACAGCACATGGACAGGGAACTGCTAGAAATTCAAACTGGATTCAGAAAAAAGTTGAGAATATATATATATATATATAAAACTGGAAATTTTCTGTGTGGTACTAGATCTTCCTTATCATTTCCTGCATCTTATTTTGTTGACTCACCAATTTTGTCCCTTAAGTCTGTAGTGTTGCCCTCTGGTGACCTTATGGTAAGAAGCTGCACTACACTGCAATGCCAAAAATGCCCAGTTCCAATCCACCTGCTGCTCCGCTGGAGAAGGATGGGCTTTCTTCTCCTATGTGATTTACTGCATCTGAAAACCCACTGGAAGGCCAATTATGGGTCAGTTCTGACTCAATGGCACACAAAACAGAGTAGTATAAGCTAGCCAGCATTTAGCATAATTACACACCCTTAGAGAGAGAAAGACGAGCTTAATAATGAACATTTACTGAGTATCCATAATATGTAGTGACCTGTGATGCTTTACATTGTCATTTCTATTATGCTTCCCTATGAAGGTGATGGTGGTGTGTTTATTCTAGCAAAGCAAGGATCTGGAGCTCGGTGATGTACAATGGTAAACAAAGGTGCTAGAATTGGAGCATCAGGTCTGTCTGAGCCAAAAGCCCATGTCCTTCTACTATGTAGGGTGACCTCTACTTTTCAGTCATGATCATAACACAAGATGTGTATAGTTCCTTCTGAGAAACTAGTTCTGTGGGCTTCAGTAAAGTTACAGACCCTGCCTCTTTCAGTTTAGGGCTGGACTTAAGATGTGAGTCTATAAAACCAAAATGATAGTAATATTTTATTTTTAACCTCTCTTGAGAAATCATTTGAGCATTGGAAACTTTCACTTTTCATCTTTACTGAGCTCCTTTACTAGTGCTCAGAATAATAAGCATCATGCCAATATTTTCTCCAGAAGGAAGTTTTATATTGTTACCACATAGACAGAATAATATTTGCCTAAATGTGATTACATGTGCCAAACAATAAATTGAACTGTGAATTCCAGAGATCAAATCTATCCTACAAATAATATGTAAAACTTCCAGGCAGACACAATTAATGATGGCACACTGATGCAGTTTAAATGGACCACAGCCTAAATAATGCTGTAGCTGACATGCTGGGCCTGTGGTTTTGCCTTGAATAGATTTTCAGCATTTGAATGGAATATTTATGCTCTTATGCTCAAATAAAAGAGCACACTCAAATAATCTATTACATGGTCCATTAGACCTATTTTTAAGTGACTATAGAAAAGGATTATGTAACTCTTGAATTTGCAAAAGGAAATTTTCAATTAAGGACAGGCCACTCCCCTCAGACGTCAGAGAAAAGTACAGATGCTACTGCCATGGGTCTTCTTGAAGAAGATACTTGTATTTTTAATTTTTTTAAATGAATTTATTGTCACCCATTTTCTTCCCTCCATCTTCTACCCCTTCCCCAGTCTACTTTGGAGTACGTCTTTTGTTCGAGATTGTTGTCATATACACATTAAACCTAAAGATATGTTCCTTTCAGACTCTTTACTTTCTGTCATCTGTTCT
Source organism: Elephantulus edwardii (assembly GCF_000299155.1). Taxonomy (NCBI): domain Eukaryota; kingdom Metazoa; phylum Chordata; class Mammalia; order Macroscelidea; family Macroscelididae; genus Elephantulus; species Elephantulus edwardii. The sequence continues at coordinate 4,909,450 of NW_006399945.1, forward strand.
AATTCAGTGTTAATTATTTATCCATTCTTTTCCTGATTTCTCCCCATTTCCTTCGCTTCTATCCTATTTCGTAATAATGGTGTTATGCAGTATTTGTCCTTTTGTGACTGAGATATTTCACAAAGCATAATATCCTCTAGGATCCCTCATATATGCAATGTTTTACAAGTTTATTGTTTTTCAATGCTGCTTAGTATTCCATTGTGTGGAGGTACCATAGTTTTTGTATCCATTTGTTTGTTGATAGGCATTTGGGTTGCTTCCATCTCTTTGCTATTGTGAATAATTCAGCAATTTACATGGATGTACATATTTCTCTCTGAGTCATGGCTCTGGTTTCTTTAGGGTATATTCTCAGTAGTAGAATTGCTGGGTCAAAGGGTATTTCCAATTTTTTGAGAACAAAGCAAAATTTCACATTGTCTATGATGCATATTAGCTACCAAAACAAAAAACCAAACTCACTGTTGTTGAGGTCACACAGGCTGATTCTGTAAGAGAAAGTAAAGCTGTTCATGGGGTTTTCGTGCTATAAATCTTCACAGAAGCCAAGTGCCTCAGCTTCCTTTCAAAGCAGCTGGTCGATTCTAACTATCAATCCTTGGGCTAGCAACTGTGTGCTTAACCTCTGTGGCATCAGGATACCTCCCATGAGCTAAGATCACCCAGTTATGCACAAAGATGCATCTTGGTTTTAGGGTTGCAAGAAAGAGGATTTTAGTTTGGGATTACCTTGGGTTTTGTCTCACCTATTCCTTATTCATCCTTTTGCTATTTTTAAAATCTGCAAATTTGAATCGAAAACTTCTTCAGAGCTGTTTATTTTCAAGGGTCCCCGAGCATTCCAGCATAGAAGAGGAATAATCCCTTTCTTATTTTCATTTTCAAGAGGAGTTTGGAGGAGGGGGGATGGATGGGGGGGCAAATACATAAACATTAAATGCTTATTTTTGTGTGTGTGAAATCCAGGCACTTTCCCCAAGTAGAATAGATAACAGAATTAAATTGTATTCATGCCATTTATGAAAGAAATTGTTTCTGCTTTCATCTAAACAAAGCAGACGACTCATTTTCCCTTAAGTGGTTCAACCGGCAATCAAGCTTCCCAGATAGATACAATGGAAAAAATGTATATGATTTAGGTGATCATTCACTTGATTAGGATGATTTTGTGTGGTTATCTTTGGGTATCTCCTCTTTAGATGAATTGTTGACCCTGAAAGCTGCTTCACACAACCCATTTTGCTTTGTAATATTGTGTCTACCTGAGGCATGATGTGCTTACAAAGGCTTAGCAGTTTGATCTCGGATAAAAGATAGGTATAAACCCAGGTGTTCTTTGTGCATGAGGAAAATGTGTTTTGGTCTGCACTAACTTTATTCATGTGTGTCTTTGTGAATAAGTTCTCAGATGCCCAAACTGATCAGATAAAGTAGAAGCTTTCCAAATTTTGAGATTAAATAATCAGTGTGGATTTATTAATTCTTTGTAGTCTTGATTGATTGTTCTTTTTTCTTTTTTTCTGAAGATTAACATTGCTGGAATGTATTTTCCTTTTCCTATTTTTTTTCTCTTTAAATTAAGTATGTAGAGTTCACCTATTGGAATCTGATAAAAGTTATCTCATCTTGGAACTGGCTAACTCCATCAAGAAAAGTGCTGGAGGAGGGAGAGATTAATCATGGAGTTGTACAATATGATGGATGGAAAGTATGTGAGGGAAATTGGAAGAGTCTGTTCTGGAAAACAATGTGTTCAAATTTTATAGCTTTCTAGGACTGAAGAGACTTCCCATACCAACACAGAAAGTGTAAATAAACTAGTATAATAAAAAAAAAATTAAAAGCAAAGTTGACAGGCTACTATCAAATCTGGAGTTTTCTGTCTCCATTCTCACAGGAACATTCTGTGACATGCTCCTGCTGCTTCACTGGTACAGTGGGCTTAGCTGGAGCGTGAAATGACTCATCAAAGGGAGCCAGGTGAATGGACAGGAGTTGAAGCCAAGGTCCCAGCTACCAGAGTAGTCTGGAGAGCAGACCGACCAATAGGTCTTCATTCAGTTGTGAATAATTTGGTGATAGCTAGGAAGAAAATTAGCAAGGATTTAGGCAGGGAGTAAAGTAAACTTGATTTTTTTGGTGATAGTTGGGTGCTTCTGTGACTTGTTCAAAGGGCAAATAGAAGACAGATGATCATGAATGAACTTTGATTTGAGTTGTAAAAGTAAATTCTCCCTATAAAAGAAAACCATTGGCAAGTGGTCTGCACCAGAATAAATATGCATATTCCATATCAGAGAAGGTCAATATAAAATTAGCAGTCTTCCAATTGTTTCCAGTAGACATGCTTTGGATATGGAGACAACAGCAGTACACCAGCTATCTGAAACAGCATTGCTCATAATGAGTCTATGAACTGAATGCACTGATACTGCTCTGAGTAGAGTGGGTTTTGGTTATTTTTGTTTGTGTGTATGTTGTTTAGTTTATTGTTTGTTTTACCAGCCAGTATAAAACAAGTATATATGTTGAAGCAAGTATTTTTAACCATCATTGTTACAGAGTAATTTTATGAATTTTTAATCTAATACTAATTTTTACCTATGCTTTAAAAGGTTTTATTTCTATTCTCCCTCCAGTATAATTTTTAATGGATTTTTGAGTGTATGATTGACCACATATGTAACACTGAAAAACAAAACAAAACCAAAAACTTTGTCCTTTACCACAAAGGGTTTGAGAATCTCTGAATATGTAAAGGAATTAAAATAGACCTTAATTTGGATGCCAATGTCTTCCTTGTTGCTTTCTACTTTTTATTCTTTAACTTATTTGCCTTGTGAACTTGAACAGGGTATCAACAAAAAACATGGGCTTGCTAAAACATTTCTTGGGAAATGCTGTTTTGATGGTTCTCAATTGCAGGTTTCAGTTAAAATGAAAAATGAAGAATTACTACATTAGTTAAAACCATGAGAACTTTGTCTTCATTACCTAGGGCTGCTGTAACAAATATATTACAAGTAAATGATTTTAATGAAATTAAATTTATTCTCTCACAGGTTGGGAGGCTAGAAGACCAAATTCCAGGGGCACGCTTTCTGTCTCCATTGGCTCTGGGGCTCTTATAATCCTTTCATGATCTATGAGCCCAGTGTCAAGTATCTCCTGACAGCAATCTTCCTCTTGAGTCTTGGAGGTCCATAGCCCCAGGGCCCTGGATCCAAAGGACATGTTCCACTAATGGCTATTCATTCTTGGTGGTAAAAAAGTCCTTTTGATCTGTGCTCATTTCCTTAATCTCTTCTTTATCTCAAAAGAAATTGTTTCAAAATACAACCTAGTTTCATGGATTGTATCTCAACCCATTAACATGACTGATTCTAATCATGCCTCATTAACACAGAGGTTAGCATTTGCCATGCATGGATTAATTACATCAGATCACAAAATGAGGAATAATTACATAACACCAAGAATCATAGTCTAGCCAAGTGGCCACAGTTTTTTAGGGTACAGAATAATATCCATAACATACAGATATTCAAGTTTCACAAATCTTATAAAACCCTAATCTTGTCCAACATAAAGTCACTTGGAATTCTCTACCCACTCCATGGGAGAAAGATGAGCACCCTCCTTCCATGCTATTTACAACTTCTGAAGAGACAGTAAACCATTAGTTGGTTGACATCATGCCACATAGCAAAATGAGCATCTTCTACATTAAAATTCCTTAACTCTGTTCACATATATGTATGTATGTGTGCCTTTCTATCTTGTATTTTTTAGCAGAAAAAAATTACACTGTATACATTACATAAATTTCCTTTTCCTAATGACGTCTCTTGAAAAATTATTCTCTATCAGAATACACATATAAATCATTCTTTTCATAACTACACAGTCTACACTGTTTGGATTCCATAATTTACTTCATTCTTCTGCTGATGAATGTGCAATTTTATCTTAGCGGGTTTGTGTTAAGATGATCCTACAATGAATATTCCCCACCCATATGTCAGTGTCTGACTGTGGAGTTTTGCATCTTGCTATAATGTGGGAAGTTCTGTCACAAGTATTTCCAGTGCAAGCATAACCACTGATGATGAACAGTTTTCAGTATAATGTCTCAACTAAGGCAGACTAGGAAGTAGGGTCTGTGGCTTTACTTCCTAAAATTAACCAACAAAGTCTTATGGATCAGAATGTCGTCCAAATGTGCTGCAAGGGGTGCTCTGGTGGCGTAGTCCATCATGTGTTGTGCTGCTAATCCAAAGGCTGCGGGGCTCCAGTTATTTGAAAACACCAGCAAACCTGAGAGGGCAAGGTGAGCAGTCTCTTCCCACCATAGTTCAGATCCTAGAAAACCTAAGGAAGGGTCGCTATGAGTCAGAACTGACTCAACAGCTGTGAACAATGGGGTTGGAAGGTGATTCCTCTAGGTTGCAAGGTTCTGCAAAATGGTTCAATAACTGTTTCAAAACCGCCAGCAGACATGAAGATGGAGCAATATTGGGCAGTGTTTCATTATGTCATACATAAGCCCTCTATAAATTAGAAATGCCTTGGCAACAGCTAGAAACAATTGTTTTCTTTCAACAACTTAAAACGTTGAAACAAGAAAAGATATTGAGTTTGAAACCTATTTTCATCTCGAGGAGACAGAAGTGAGCATAAGATTCCTGTTTTGCTGCTAGTCTGTTATAGTCCTGATATTTGAGATCCAAAGACTAGATGGTAACAGTTGTTTTTATTTGGGTTTTTATCCCTTTATAATAACTGACTGGAGGGAAAAAAATTCCTCAATATTCTGCCTTGTTGAGGTTTTGCTACATGCATACAAGAAAGATGAAGCTTCTTTTCTGGTCTCTCTGTGGAAAGCTAGGACAGGACAGAGACAATGGGAGGGTCTTACATGAGAATTTAAGCACTTTTACAAGATGAAGACTATGGCACAATGACCAAGTGAAGACTGTGGTCTCCAGTCATGGGAACAAGAAGGAGATTAGATAGGAGAGACTCTGGTAGCCCCATAGAAACCCAGTTACCAAGACTAAGTCTTCATGGCAAAGTCAGTTTAGTAGCAACTGAGTTTTCCTATTCATTCCTGTACTGAAAATCCTTCTCTTCTTACTTGAGTGAGGTTGGAGCAGGGTAAGGAAATGTCAAAGGTGAGACTGAGACTTTTCTTAAGGGCAGGTAACCCCCACCTGTGAAGGAAAAGAAAGGCTATGTTCCCTGAGATCCAGGCAATGAATGGTGTGTCTGTCACTTTAAGTTTTGTAGAAATATATTAGTGTGGGTAATTTTATTTTTTCTTAATAGAACTTATAGAAACAAATTAGCATGTCTAAGACCAGAAATAAAGACAGAAAACAGGACCTTTTAAATGCAAGGGACATTTTAATCTTCTTATCAGTTCTTTGAGTGGAGGGCAGTGACAGATGTTGAGGGCACTGCAAAGAGGGACAGTCAATTTGTGAAAGAAAGTAAATGAGCTATCTTCATCTAATACATCCTCCTGTGTACACATGTGCTTTTAATGAAACAGATGTTTAGTGCTCATACCTATGAGCAATGCTCTTAGCAGGTGCTGGAATAAATAACATGATGACTGTTGGAAGAAACAGTGGTTTGAAGCTGTTTCAATTGAAACAGGGAAGTGCATACATATGAAAAATTAAATTATATTACTTTGAATAATGAAAGCTGGTTTTGTGCACTGTCAAGTTGGAACTAACTTCTAGCTGACCCTCTGGTGGGTTTTCAGAGGAATTAAATTGTCAATGAGGATATTATCCATCTTTCTCCTGCAGAGCAGATGGTGGATTTGAACCATGTGTCTTTTGTTTGGCAGCACAAATTATTACAACTAAGCCAACAGAGGAATCAATGGGATACGTATGTCACCTAAGAGATGGAGTCCTAGAAGTGGTCTTCAGTCTATGCCAAGAAATTTGGAGGATAGCTGTCTAGGTAACTGACTAGAATATTTCCATATTTGTTCTCATTCCCAAGAAAGATTACCCAGCCAAATGTGGAAATGATACAGCAATATAATTAGTATTATATTCAAGTAAAACATTGTTGACTATCATCCAAAAATGTCTAGAACAGTACATATACAGGTAACTGCCAGAAACTCAAGTTGGGTATTAAAGAGGCTGTGGCACTGGGCGTATCACTGCTAATGTTAGATGGATCCTGACTGAAAGCAGAGAATTCCAGAAGAATGTCTATTTGTGTTTTATTGATTATGCAAAGACATTTAACTATGTGGATTTTAACATACTATCGCTAACATTGAGAAGAATGGGAATCCCAAAACACTTAATAGTGCTTATGAGACATCTATACCTAGATCAAGAAGGTTTTTGTTTTTTAATGGAGAAAAGGAACACTGCATGATTTAAAATCAGAAAGGGTGTGTGTCAGGAATGTATCCTTTTTCTACAAATATTCAATCTTTATACTGAGCAAATAATTTGTGAATCTACATTCTATGAAGAGAAATGTGGTATCAGGATAGGAGAAGATTCATCAACAATCTGCATTATGCAGATAATATAAAATTGCTTTCTGAGAGTGAGGAAGACTTGAAGTGATTGATGTATAAGATAAAAGACAACGGCCTTCAGGATGGATTACGTGTCAACATCAAATATACAAGGATCCTCACTTCTGGGCCAATAGGCCACATCATGACAGATGGAGAAAGGATTGAAGTCATCAATTATTTTATCTTACTTGGATCAAAAATCAACACCTTTAGTACTAGTCGTCAGGAGAACAAGAGATTTATTGCATTGGGGAAGTCCACTGTTAGGGACCTTTCCAAAATACTGGAGACAAATGATGCCAGTGGATGACTAAGTTATATCTAGTTCATGCCATAGTCTTTTTGATCACTTGTTACATGTATGAAAGCTGGATAATGAATAAGGATGACAAAAGAAGAATTGATACTTTTGAGCTGTGGAGTTGGAGAAGAGTAAGAAAAACTAATTATGAAAAAAGTACAGCCAGAGTGTTCTTCGGAGGCAACGGTTGTGGAAGTTTTGTCTTTCATACTATGGACATCTTGCTAGGAGAGGCTATTTCTTAGAAAGGGACATCATGCTTGGAAAAGTGTAGTTTCAATGAAAGAGAGGAAAACCTGAAATGAAATGGATTGACACAGTGACTCCAGCAATGGCTCAACTGTGTCAGAGATGATGAGATTGGCACGGGATAGAACATGGTTCAGGATGGTTGTTTATAGAGTCACCATGATGAGTACTTGACTTGAAGACATCTAACAACAGAACTTAGAATAATTTGTGACAAAAGGAGTTCTAAATAACTCTCTCTCTCTCTCTCAAAGGAAGCCAAAAGGCTATAATCAGGATTAATTGCAGAATACAGTTAGGACAGTTTCTGAAATGTGCCCACGGAAGCCTCAGCCTTGAGCCTTGCACCTTTAAGCGAGTGTAACAAAGATCTCAGTCCTGCCAATATTGGCTCTCAACATCCCCTTCCCCAGCTTCTAAATTGTCCAACACTTAGGCAAAGAATCTTAAGCTTAGCTTTGAAGGGTAGCAGTTAGCTCCATCTCTGGGCCTCTACTTTAGCTTCTGTGACTGTTACTCTGGTCCTGAGAGATGAGTCATATTCTCTTGCTGCTTCTCCTCTGCTGGTAGAGAAGATTCTCCTTCTGCTAATGGATTGCTCAATTTAGTGATGAGATTAGCCAATCCCCTTTTGGATAAGTATATCTTAGAGACAGTAACTACCCATGCAGTGTTGAAGATGATAAGAGCACTGGTGAGACTGAGTGATGGAGAGCACTCTGAACCCCACCCCATGTCCTGCTTACACATGCACGTTCAAGTCTTTACTGTCTTCAAGGATACTCTTCCAAATGTTTTCAGCCCATCTTAATGCACTAGGGGCACCACATACGTGTGGAGTTCTTTGTACACTCTCTTAGATCAAAGCAAATTAACAGTTCCCTGAGATGGGATGCCATCCTGCTGGTTTCTTCTCATTTTTACATAAAATAAGATGCTTATATATTTTAATTGGATAAGATTTAAGACTTGTTAAATATGAAGTAATGTTTTATTTAATCTTATAAAGTTTTACCTTGAAAATGTTGATATTAGATTTCCTCAAAGTAAATATATGAAACAGTTGTCTATAGGCAGGTATTATTAATGTGGGTATATATATTTGTATGAGGATTTGAAAACAAGAATCCTATTGATTCATTTTAATTATAATCTTAAAATGAATATCTATTCTGTATCAGACTCTATGCCAAAAATACATAAAAGAACCAGATATTTTTCTCTCCCTCAAGGGCTTCTAACCAAGTACAGGTGACTTGAAAACTCAATGATTAAAGTGTAGTAGAAAGAAAAAGAGGAGAGGGAAAAATAAATTCTAACTAGGTAAATTAGAATTCTAAGATTTTAATTTCAGAAATAATTATGAATAGAGGTCAATGTCAGACATTTGTAGGAATTCAGAAAATCTCAAATTTAAGCTGTGGTTAGTCTCACTGTGTCTTTTTAATTCAATATTTTCTAATTAATACCTCCTTCTCCAAACTGCAGCTATTAACTAAGAGCAAAAATTTGTATTGGTGTAAGCCTGTTATCATGTATTCTCCCTTCCCCTGCTTGATATACTTTAATTATTGAATAAAAAAAACTTGCAACAATCTAAACAACTGATAATAATTACACCTAGAGAATGTCACTTGGAAGAAGCACCTAGCTCTTGGGGATCTTCTTTCACTTAATTCTCATGCTGTTTTGTTTTTTTTTTTAACTTCCTTTAAATTTGACTAAGAATTCCAAAATCAACTCAGCTCATAGCTGTTGAGTTGGAATTGACTTAGGGCTGACTCTTTCGTGGTTTTTCAAAGTTTCTAAATCACAAGAAATGAGAACACTCCTCTTTCCTCTCCCGTCCGTTATCTGGGGGATTCAAACTGTCTTCCTTTTGGTTGGCAATGCAGTCCTCCACTGACTAGGTGACCCGAACTCTCTATATAGTCTTGAAAAATATTCACTGTGACTTCTCAAGGACAAAAGACTGCTTTTTTCCCAAAATTATATGTTCAAGCATTTCAGAACGTTTTTGTAAAAAATAAAAGTTTATGTTAGATCCTGCTAAGTGCTATGAAGAAAGATAAAGAAAATAGCAAAGATAGAAAATGGGTGGGAAGATGGAGTTTGTTACTAGAATACTCATTAGCAGAAGGTGACAGTTGGAAGAAGGTAGAGAGGAGCTGACAGGGTGAACCTTGTAACAACTACAACATGAGCTGGTGGAGTATGCAAGGGGAGTATAGAGGGAGATGAAGTCCAAGGGAAAAGGCTTGTTGTTGTTAGTTGCCATCAAGTCATAGACGAGTCATAGTGACCCTGTGAATGAAATGCCTGAGCACTGTTCATAGAGTTTCCGGAGATAAGCCATTTCAGAAGTGGATGCCACTCCTGCTTCCAACCTTAGGAAGCTCCACCAAACACTGTCCACCATGGATAACCATTATTGCATTTGACACATCAGTGTCACAGTGTTTAGCATAACAGCAACCACGAGTTACCTCTGTATAGCACAGACCACTGTTATACCACTTAGAAGAATGTTTGACAAAAAAACAATTTGAACCACGCCTGAGGGCCACAGATTAAAATCACCCACCTTGGGTGTGAACTTTCTGTTCACTAGGCCAACACAGCTCTCTCTATGTTGTCGTTGTTATTGTTGTTAGGTGCCGTCAAGGCGTAGACGGACTCATAGTGACCCTATGAGTAAAAGGCCTGAGCATTGTTCATAGAGTTTCTAGATGTAGGGGAAGGGAGCATAGAGGAAGATGACCAAGGGAAAATGGTAGAGGAGTAAAATAGTGTGAAGACTTACAGGTCACCATGATGACTTAGAATCTCAGGCTGGTCAAAATAGTTAATGTGCTTACCATTGGTGAGAATTTATGGTGAGGCTGTTTTAGCATGGCAGTCCAACCTGAAAGCTTGGAATTTGTAGTCAACTCAAAGTTGCCTCTACTTCTAAAAAATAAGCCACTGAAAACACTAGCAGCACAGCTCTATTCTGACACAAATATCATTAAATTTGAAACAACAATTGGCTTTACTGATGGTAATTTTGGCCTTGAATTGGAAGGGATCAGACTGAAATGTTAACAAGATCCCTCTGAACACTTCATATTTGAAGCAACTAAAGGTGAACAAGAGCAGAGCAGCATGTCTGGGGTGAAAGCTTACAATAACAGATATATAGGAGATTTGTGGTAGCTTGAACTAGAATGGTGGCAACAAAAGTATCGACAATAGGCTCTAGGTCTATTCTGAAGGCAGAGGCATGAAGCAGCTGCTGAACTGGATGGGCTTCCCCTTAAAAAAAAAAAAAGAAAAGAAAAAGAATGTGGGAAAGATTCTGAAGTGTTGGCCTGAGTCACAGGAACTAGGATGTAGAGGTCTATAAAGTGAAAGATTAAAAACTTGTGTTTGGACATGAGGATATCTCATAGTTAAATCTCCCTCATTGACTTCTTTTTAGGAGGAAGAATATTTGTACTTTTAATTTTCATTTTAGTGATTTTGGAGCTACAAGCAGTGGGCTCGAGGATGTCAGAGATGATGAGAGTGACAAAAGGCAGGTTCTGTTGTTCAGAGGATTGTTATGAATTGTACTCAACTTGGCAGGATCTAACAACAATGGGTAATGAGTTGCAGTGCCAACGCAAAGGTAGGTGATTCAAATCCACCAGCTTCCCCTAGGGAGAAAGATGAGTCATTTCTTTCTGTGAAATTTATAACCTCTAAAATACCACTGGAGGATCAGCTATGAGTCAGTTCTGAATCAATAACCATGAATGACTCTAGTCCAGCCCATTATACTTTTTGTCCTGAATTACTGAATGAGCCTCCACCCATGCCCCCTGTTCTGCTTCCGCTCTCTGTTAGAAGATTCCCATCACAGTAGTTTGAGTAATCCTGTTAACCTGTCATCCCAGTGTCTTCCTATTGCACTCAGAATAAAAGTTAGATACCAGGATGGTTTTAAGTCCTAACACTGTCTGACTCTTCCCCATTGCATATGCACATAATTCCTAAATAGAAATTTAAATTCTGTTTAGGTACATCAAAGTCTTCTGGAAAGTCAGTTTCAAAAGTCAGAAAGGAATTACCAACTCTCACCAAAGCTGCTGCCTGCTCAGGGTTCATAATAACCCTCCAGAACAAATGACATTGTCAACAGAGATTGCTGCCAGAGAGAAAAGTACACCGTCAGAGGAATCCTTGTGTGTGTGTGTGTGTATGTGTGTGTGTGTGTGTGTGTGTGTGTACCTTAAGGTTAAAAAAGGATACAATTTTCCAACTTCCAATGTAGTCATCTGCTTTATCTAATTTATAAATTTAGATAATTACCTATTCAGTAGCCTCAATCACTCACTTTAAGAACAAAGCAGACAAAATGTATTAAGATCTGCTACAGCAACAGCTTTCTAAGAAGCAGCTCGTGCAATGTCGTATCTTCCACGTTTTCAAAAAGTTCCGAATAAAGAATAGAGATAATTTACAATTCAATTCTCTGCTAAGCAAACATATAGGATGATTAGTATATAAGTAAGCATTTGACCTATCAAGAAAGATGCATATAAATAACATCCGTAGAAAAGGCAGCCAGCCAGAATAATTTGAGTATGCCTCCGGCAGCATGCTAAAAAAGAAAACTCTGTTATATTAAGTTATTATGCAATCTTCTACTCATGAAATAGGTCTTTATCATTGTCCTAAGGAAAGTATCATTATAATTAAAAATAATAATTATAACTCAAATTTACTTTTTAGCTTACTTAATTTTTCTATTAAGTCTCTGAGACGAACACTATTATCATCTCCATTTAATAGATTAGGAAACTGAAGTACACCAAAGCTAAAGAAAAAGTTAAGTCTGATAGACAAAGCAATAGTGAGTTCCTACCCACTGACAATTAAGAGACACTTTATCCTTTCATTTGCTTTGTTTCTCATATTTGTAGGCCCAATATATTTGATAAATATTCAGTCATATTTTCTTAACTTCATAACACTTTAAAAAAAATATTCCATAGAATCAACAGTTTACCTTATCTATAAATTGTCTAGTTTATTCTTTTTCTTTTACAATGTAAATAAACAAATCAGGCACATTTCTATAAATAAGTAAGGCTATTGTAAGAGTTAAATAGGGCTATTTCCTGTCATATGTCTCAGAGACAACACAATGAAGCTGTCTTGTTTGGGGTGGCAAAGTCAGGCCAGCCTAAGAAAAAGACAGAGCAGAGTTGTCTGGTGAATTTTGAGAGATGCTGTTCATGAAGAAGTTCCTTGGTGGTACAAACAGCACACTCAAACGCTATTGAGTTTGCTAACTACTCAACATTTGAGGCCACGTAGAAAGATTTATAGTCAGGAAACATGGACTTGGTGACAGAAATGAGGCTGGAGTCATAATGATAGAATTCTGTACAATCAAGTATTCATTATAGATACCTTTTATAAAAAAGATAAGTGATGACTATACACTTGGACCTCAGCTGATGGCCTACCCGGGAATCAGATTGATTACATCTGGGGGAAAAGTCACTGGAGAAGCTCAAAATCAGCTGGGAAAACTAGGCCAGATGCTGATTGTGGAACAAACCATTAGCAACTCATAAGCAAGTTCAAACTAAAGAAGCTAAAGAAAAGAAAATAAAATCCACAGAAACCAAAGTTTGACATTGAATCTATAAAACCTGAATTTAAAGACCATGTCTAGAACAGATTTGAGGCCTTGAACACTAATGACTGAAGACCAGGTGAGCTATAGGAGGATATCAAGAATATCATCGATGAAGAATATAAATAGTCACTATAAAGTTAGAGGAGAAATAAAAGACAAAGGTAGATGTCAGAAGAGACTGAATTTTGCATTAAGGTGCTGAGAAGCCAAAACAGCTGGAATAAATCAAGACGATAAGTAGCTAAACAGAAGATTTAAAAGAGCAGTTTGAGAAGGCAATGCAAAATATTATGTGCAAAGAGCTAGAGTCAGAAAATCAAAAAGGACAAACTCACTTGGCATTTCTTAAGCTGAAAGAACTAAAGAATGAATTCCAGCCTCAAGCATACTTATGGATGCTGTGAGCAGAATGCCGAATGACTCAGGAGGTATCAAAAAAAGATGGAAGGAGTCCATGGAGTCACTATACAAAAACTAATTGACTGACACAGGAGAATTTAATGAAACAACACATGATCTAGAGGAAAAGGTGATGAAGAAAGATGCTCAGGCTGTTTTAAAGGAATTACAAAAAAAAAACCAAAAACGAAAAAAAAGAAAAAAAAAAACCCAACAAGGCCAAGGCCCCAAGAATTGATGACATACCAATTGACATATTTCAACCAACAGATACTGCACTGGATGTGCTCACCAGTTTGTGCCAAGAAATCAAGAGGACAACTACCTAACCAACTGACTAGAAGAAATTCATTATTTATTTTTTTAAAGGTGATCTTAAAGAGTATAGAAATTATTGAACAATATCATTAACATATGCAAGCAAGATCCTGCTGAAGATTATCCAAGTATGACTTGAACATCGACAGAGAACTTCCAGATGTGCAAGCTGGGTTTAGAAGAGGTCATGGCACTAGGGAAATTATAGCAAGTGTTAAATGTGTCTTAACTGAAAGCAGAGAGTACCATAGAAATGTCTGTTTCATTAACTTTGCAAAGGCATTTGACTGCATGGATAACAGCAAATTGTGGCTAACCTTGAGAAGAATGAGAGTCTCAGAACATTTAACTGTGCTCCTGAGAAACCTTGGAACAGAGCAGGGAAACATTGTGTTGTCTAAAATTAGGAAAGGTATATGCCAGAGATGCATCCTATCACTGTACCTTTTCAATATATATACACAGAACAGACAATTCAAGAGATGACTCTATAAGGAGGAATATGGAATCTATAAGGAGAATTAGAGGAAGACTCCTCAACACACTGTGTTATGCAGATGACACAACCTTGCTTGCTAAAATTGAGGAAGACCTGAGGCATTTGCTACAGAAGGTCAAGGACCATAGTTTTCAATATGGATTGAAGCTGAACATCAAAAAAACAATGATTCTCACCTCTGGGCCAATTGGCAGCATCATTATAAATAGAGAAGAAACTGAGAGTATTAACAATTTCAGTTTGCTTGGCTCCATGATCAATTCGTGGTACCAGCAGTCAGGAAATCAAAAGATGAATTGCATAGGGAAAATCTGTTATCAGGAACCTCTCCAGAGTACTAAAGAGAAACAATGGGCAGTCTAGAGACTGGGGTGGGTCTGATCTAGGCCATGGTCTTTGCAATTGCTTGCTATTAAGTAAAGAGCTGGATAATGACCAATGATGATGGAAGAAGGATCAATGTCTTTGAGTTGTGATGCTGGACAAGAGTGTTGGACATACCATAGACTGCCAAAAGAACAAAAAGGTCTGTCCTGGAGAGGGTGAAACTGAGCTGCTCCTTAGAGATAAGGATTTTGAAGCTTCATCTGACATACTTTGCCAAAAGAGACGAGTACTTGGAGAAGGACATCATGCTTGGAAGGGTGGAATGACAGAGCAGGAAAGGAAGTCCCTGGGTGGAATAGACTGACTCAGTGACTGTGGTAAGGAAGATAGGTGTTTGAAGACAGTGATATTGGCTCAGCATAGGGCAGGGTCTAGAGCTATTGTTCATAGGGTTTCTATGAGTCATAGTCAACTCAACAGCACACAACAACAACAACAATAGAGGTACCTAAGATGAAAGGCTTGACTATATAGTTTAAAAAAAAAATCAGCAGATGAAAACTCTTTGGAACACATTTCTGTGAGAGTGAATATAGGTTACCATGAGTTATAATCTCTAACAAATGGTGGTCTTTATTAATTTCTTTCAACCTATATGGTCAAGCTTGGCATCCCAGTTTTACAATGTGTTCTTCTGGTATTGAAATTTTAAATTTCAAACACTCAATATAAAAAAAGAATTAACATAGCACCTTAGCTTGCTTAGCACAGAGCTTGATTGACTCTTAGCTGAAAGCTGAGGAGATAATTGGCCTCAAAAGTTGGATGTACATATGCAGAAGAAAGGGATTTATAAAAGGTTTTAGGACACAAATATTCAATAGCCCATTAGCCTGGCTTTATGTGTTAGAGACTCAACAAGGCACAATCCAGTTTATAAAGTAATTAAAAGGTTAATTTGTTCTTAGCGCTTTTTTGTCTTTTACATATCAGCTTTGAGTCCTTGTTAGATTCACAGCCCAACTCATTGCTCTTTAGTTGCTGACTCACAGCTGATCCTCCAGTGGATGTTCAGGGGCTATAACTGCACAGGAGAAGATGGCTCATCTTTTTTTTTTTTCTGTCCTTGGAATGCCTGGTGGACTCAAACCATCCACCTTTGTGTTGGCAGTGCAATTTTTTACCAACTATGCAAATCTTAGTTTTTCTCCTTGTTTGTCTTGGTTGCCTGAAAAGCATTACAACTGTTGCTTCTACTTTCTTGGGATTTTTAAATAGACCCAATAGCTGGTACAGCTTAAAAGACAAAGGCTGGTGAAGATGTAATGGGATGTAATGTAATGTAAAGTGATGAGTAAAGCAGTTGTCATCAAGATGTAATCATCTGATGCCAATAAAGGACCTGTGCCACAGTTCTGTAATAACTGTAGGTAGATCTACTATTAAGATGTTAGTTCCGTAAAGAAAATGAAAGAGGATGAAAACCCCAAGACTTTGTTAAGAAGGAAGATAAAGCTGGGAAAAGATGCCATTCTTGTTCTTGTTGTGTGTCTGAATTCATTGTCCCTAGAGAGTACAATAGAACTGCTCCCAGAGGGTTTCCTAGGTTATAATGTCTACAGCAGCACATCACCAGTTCTTTTCCCTCATGAAGTGGCTGGTAAATTCAACACACCAGACTTACAGGGAGAAGCTGAATGCTGAATCATTGTACTACCAGGGCTTCTCATAGATGCCACTTCCTGGAGGAAAGAAAGGGAAGAGACACATATACCCATTAATCCATTCCATCCTCCGCCCTTTGTTACAACTCTACCTAGACAAGCAACTATGAGTTTTAACTCAATTCTTTGTTTAACTTGATACAACAATACACATATAGTACAGCTCAAGGAAAACAATTTCCTTGTAATAAAAATTGTGCTCTGCATAATAAGGAATTTTATGAAGTCATGTACATAAAAAATTACTCTGATATGTTATTAGTTACCGATGTCTGTTGAGATCCATGGTATAGAAATGGGATTAAAAAAAAAAAGGTACATTTCGTATTTTGTCCATTTCTATTTGCATTATAACTGTACCCAGGCCCAGAAGAAAGTATTTCCTCCATAAGTTGTTATTTAATAAAAATAAGTCACTTAAGTACATTTGAAACGAATAGAGTATTTCACACTAGGGCTATTTATTTCTGTTTTCTTCATATTAATTCGGATCAGTAAAATCAGTTCAATTCCTAGGGCTGCATGCAGTTTGCTAATAGCAATCACAATGGCAGGGATAATCTCCAAGGTCGAATGGGGCTGATGTGCTCAAAGTAGGAAAAAACTATCTTCTGTTCTCTTTCATATAGAATACATCAAAGCCTATTTCCAAGAAAACAACTCTTTTAAATACTGAGGATGAACTACTCTGTTTCTTCGAAATCTTCACAGTAGGGTAACAATTTCCCAGGCCTTTCTTGGGTCAGGCATCCAACATGGCTAAAATTGTCTTTTAATTACTGAGAATAAATTTATTCCCCAGCTTTAGGTTTTGTTTGTTTGGAAATAGCTTTTGATGATGCTAAGCCATTTGCTTCCAGATTTCATTTTCAAAGCTTTGCATATATATTATTTAAATAGAGAAAGAATTGTTTTAGAAAATGTGTGTTCTTTGTTTAATTGACTGTTTGGTGCCCTGCAGTCTATGCCTGCAGGCAGAAGGATAGATTCAGAAGGCTAAGCATTTAAATGTGCTGTGTGTTGCAATGACTGTAGCAACTGAGTAATATAAACTTTTCTTTAATGTGCACTGCAGCAAAACCCAATTTTAGTGAAGTTTTTATATATTAAACTTTCAGGGAAGAGCCATTTCCATAGTGCAAGCCTATCATTGGAAATACAATCTGCCCTTTATGAGGACAATATCACAAATTGCATTGGTTTCAAAACTGTACTCCACAGAAGTTGATGTTCCTTACTTGGTGTCATGGAATGACTGAATTGTTTTCCCAAAAAGTATGAGTCTACTTGGCCCCAGTATTGTGTAATTGTTCTCCATTTTGTTACCTGTTATAAATTCTAATCTCTGCCTGTGGTTAATGAAGCAAGATTAGAGATTTTGCTGTCATGGTTTGGTTTGGGTTTTGGTTTTTTTGACACTAGATAAACAAACAGCTTTATTTGAACTCTGGAGAACCAGCCCTCTCTTCTCTCTGTAGGGCAGGTTCAGAGCTGAAGGGAGCCAAGTGAAACACAGTATGAGGAAGGCAAGATTAGGTTTATTAAAGCAGATTAAGTTGTTGTATTAATGAGGCAGGGTTTAAGAGGAATGTATCACCTTTACATATAAACCACCTTTTCTCAGATGATAGCCTTAATACTATACAGGGAAATTTTCTTGGACTGTATCCTACATTTCCCTTTGTCTTTCAAGAGCTATAGGAGAGAGAGCTGAACAAAAAGGGAGGGTGCCAATGCCACCAAGAAAGAGCAGAGTATAGTGTGTCTTTTGCACCTGGGTCCCTGTGTTAAGATTAATGCCAAGACACAGAGATATCCAAGGAACTCTGGGGCCACATTTGTTGAAAGGGAGATGAGAATTTGTCCCCAAAGTCAACAGAGTAAGAAAGCTTTTCCCTAGCGCTATTGCCCTGAATTTGGACTTCTAGCTTCATAAACTATTAGAGACGCATTTATGTTTGTTAAAACCATTACTTTATGGTATTTCTAAGATAGCAGAATTAGGTAACTAAGATGTTTGGGAGGCGCTATATGCTATGTTTGGATATGAAGAAAATTTGACTGGAGTAAGAGAACACTAATTTCATTTCAACCAGAGAAGCTAACTTTTATCAACTGCATACTTTGGACGCAAAGTAAAATTCTTTTGATGATATAATTATTTTCCTTCTGTTCCCTCACTTCCATCTGATATAATATTAAACATCATAGGTTTTGAAATTAGAAATAAGTAACATTAGATATTAAATTTTCCATTTACTAGCTTTATGGTTAATATTTTTTGAACTACGCTTTTCTTACCTGTAAAATGGGATATTCATATTCATAATTTGGTTTTAAGATAAATGTAATCATCATAATAATAATGTCGTTATTCTGCAAAAAATTTCTTATATTGGCTTTTGTTGTCTTAAAGTTTAATCAGAAATGTGTAACCACCTAGATTGATAAAAATGATAGATTTGTGTAAAGATTAATCAATCTCCTTGCTCTCTAGTCAATTCTGAGACTTGGCAATCCTAATAAGGCAAGAATAGAGCTTCACTTGAAAGAGTTTTCAAAGTCTCATATTTAGGAAGTAGATTAAAAAGCGTGTCTTAGGTGTGTTTGAGTGTATTCAAACCTCCACTTCTTTTGATTAACGTCCAAATGTCTTAGCAATTTGTACTACTCAGAGACTCCATTCCTCAGTCTTCTTTGTTCATTGTCCAACTCTCAGATTCATAGGAAGCAACTAAAAATACCATAGCTTGCATCAGGCGCACCTTAGTCTTTAAACTGTGATCCTAAATCTTTAGTACTTTAGAGAGGTATTTGACAGCAGATTTCCCCTGTGCAACTTATCTTTTGATTTTTGTTGTTGGGTTTTTATTGTTTTGCTTTTTGGCTGTACTACTATGGATGTTGGTTGTGGTTTTAAGTAAAAGGCTTAGCTTCAATCTTTTCTTCCTATGTGTCATGACCTTGCCTATTGCACCAGTGGCGATGATTTTTGTTTTCTTAGAAGTCATGTTATCTTCAATTGCTTACTAAGCATATGACAGTTGGACAATGAATAAAAAAGATGAACAAATCAGTGCCTTAAAGTGTGGTGTTGGTGAAGCATATTGGATTTTTCATGGACTGCTAAAAGGACAAACAAATCTATCTTGGGAGAAAGCCCAATCAGAGTTCTCCTTATAAGAAAAGGTAGTGAAAGTTCATCTTTACATACTCTGTACATATTGTCAAGAGGGACCAGTCCATGGAAGAAGACATTATCATGTTGGGACAAGGAGAGGGTTAGCAAAAGAGAAGATCCTCCAGCAAGATGGAATGACTGAATTATCACAGTGATGTCAATAGTGGACTTGGGCATAATAGAGATTGTGATCATGGTACAGGATAGAACAAGTTTCATATTTATTGTTCATAAGGTTTCTGTGGATTATAATTGACTCATAGTCACCTAATAATGACAACAGAGATTCCGTTATGTGGATTTTTAATGTTATTGTTATTAGTAACATAACAGAGTAGACTCTAATTCATGGCAACCTCATGTAAAGAAACAACATATTGCCCGAGCCTTTGCCATTTCTCTTGTCTTTGCAGGCTGTGTAACCCTATGCTTTCTGAACTCAGTTTTAGGATAAATATAGCAGGGCCAGTAGTCATGAATGTGTGATGAAGAAGGGAATAATAAAAACAAACTGAAATTTGTGAGGGAAAACTGGAACTCATCAGAATAAACTAAGAATTGCATTTTTGTCTTTCTGCCTCGAGCCTCAAGCAGAATTACTTGTTTCTTTATCTTAACTTTTTAAATTTTGGAATGACCTAGAGCTCTATCCTGAACTCTTCTTTTTATACATCCATTTTTCCATGGCTGATCTAAGTGGTCTCTACAGCTTTAAATGTCACCTATATATGCTGATAAAGGAGCTTTGGTGGTGAGGTGATTAAGCTCTCAGGTGCTGACTTATCAACCAAAGGAATGGAAGTTCAAACCCACCAACATCGCTATAGAAGAAAGACAGTTTCTGTAAGGTTATCACCTTGGAAACCCTTGGGACATTTCTATTCTGACTTGTAGGATTGCTATATGTCAGAACAAACTCAATGGCAATGAAATATATGCTGATGACTCCTGAATTTACCAGCGAATTCCTTGACCTGACTTTTCTATGGTATATGTTGATACATTGGAGCTGGAATAGCACAAACATGACAAGCAGGACACTAGCACATCACCAGTGACAGACTTTGCTAATAGATCATGGTGATCTTTCCCCGTAAGCTGAGGTAAGAGCTCATAATCTTTTCAGAACACTTAGGGCAGCCATGACTAATCAATCATAACTGACACAAAAGTTGAATTATACTTGCCATCCCTAGAGAAATTGGTAGAATTCATTGAGGTGGAACTTAATGGGGATAAACAGCATCATTTGAGTAGCTAAGTGTGAGAGCTGGGGAGGGGAGGAGATGGAGATTTTGCTTAGCAGAAACTTGTGTAGCAAAGGCTAAGAAGAATTGATTGATAGCAGGTTCAATATAAATATAAAGCATAGTGTAGGAATATTTACACACACACACACACACACACACACACACACCCACACACCTTTGGATGCGAGACTTTTAATATTATACGTGGTTCATGGTGATCCTTCTTTATCATGTACTGATAACACAGTAGGCAGTCAGTCTGCTTCCAACATGAGGGCTATAGTTTAAGAAAGACCAACAGGAAATGCCATCTATGAGATCATGATTAAGATAACAATGAACACTTAAGCTCATATTATTATGATCGCTCTAAAAATGCCAGTGAATTTTCATCTGGGAAAATAGAGCCTCATAGGACACTACTTCACAGGCCTTTGTTCAATCTGAGGTGATGAGAATGTCCTTGTGTTCTGCCTTACCCCTCACCAAAGCAGAGCTAAGGCCAGGGGGTAAATTAATTCATGGACCTTAATGTAAGGAATTGTCCAACAGTTTTCTAAAGTGTTTATGTCATTTTACAATTACTCCAGAAATATATCAAGATTTTAGTTATTGCGCACAACCATTTTCATTTGTTATTGCTTTATTTAAAATGTCTGCATTATAATGGATATTAGATGCTATTTGATTGACTTTTACTTTCCATTTCCCTGATGATAAATTTGAGCACCTTTTAACATGCTTGTTGATAATCTCTTACATCTTATTTTGTGGTGTATCTGGTCAAGTCTTTTGAATTTTTAAAAGCTAGTTGTTTATCTTTTCGGTCTTGGTTTATAGGTGTGACTGATATATTCAGGACATAAGTCCTGCATTAGATACAGGTACTGCAAATATTTTCCCCCAGACTATGAATTATCTCTTTCATCCTCTTAAAGATGTCTTTTATAAGAAAAACTTTTTACCTTAATAAAAAGTTTATTAATTTGTTTTTTCCCTGTTCAGTGATTTAATCTTTTTATTCCACTGAGAAGTCTTTATGTATTCAAATTTCATGAAGATATTCTTTTCCTTTTTTTCCCTCTTCAGAAACATTATAGCTTTAGGCTTTACATTTAGAACTATAATTGGTCTTAATTTGAGTGTGTTTTAGACTGTATAGGTTGATGATCATTTTATTGCCCTACCTTTGTCTCCAGCCTATCCAGATCCTTTTGGTGAAAACTCAGTTTTTCGCTTTAAATTGCCTTGACGCCTTTGTGAAAGTCAATTGTCTTTATTTCTGTGGATCTAGTTTTGAACTCTATTCTGTTAAATTGGTCTAATTTATCTATCTTTTTGCTATGCTGAATCACTATTGTTGTAGCTTGCATAGTGAGTCTTTAAATCCTCAAATGTGAAGTATGTTTTTTCTTTTTTTTTCAGTTTGGTTTGGTTTTAGGTTTTGATATTTTTAACGCCTTTGATTTTTCTACTAAGTAGGGTAATTTTATTAACTTTAAAGTTCATGTGTCTATTTCTATAAAGAGCCTGTTGAGATGTTGCTTAAGATTGCATGATATTTACAGGAAATTGATATTTTAATAATTTTCCTGTTAGGTGTGGTAATGTCTGTGAAAGAAATATGTGGCAGGTTGCTTCCATAAAGATTACAGTGTTGGAGATCTTATATGCCAATTCTATTCTGTCCTATAATGTCACTGTGATTTTGAATGGACTCACTGGTAGTAGATTTTTGGAATTTTAGGTCCATTAGCATTTTCTATATAAACAGTCATCTGTTCTCTAAATAAGGACAATTGTACTTCTTCATTATTAGTATGTGTGCTTTTTATTTCTTTTTCTTGCCTACTTAAATTTTCTAGAACCTCCAGAGCACTGTTGAATACAAATGAATTGTTTTTTTGATAGGGAAGGATATATACACTTTGGGATTTTCCCTGACCTGAGAGGAGATCTTCAATATTTTATTACTTAATTCAATATTGTAGCTCTTGTGGCCTAGTGTTAAGAATCTGTGCTGAAATCCCGAAGGCACATTGTTTGAATCCCACCAGCTGCTCTGCAGGAGAAATATGGGCAATCTTTTCTCAAGCAATTAACTGTCTCTGAAGACCCATTAGATGGTTCCAATTCGATGATTCATAACAATTGAATATTACTTGTAGATTTCTTATGTTGGTGGTGTTGCTGTGTACCACAGAGTTGGCACCAACCCATTGCTGATCCTCTGATGGGTGTTCAGAGGAAGATAATCACATGGGAAGAGATTGTTCATTCTTCCCCTGCACAGCAGCTGGTGGCCTCGAACCTCATACCTTGAGGATTGCAGTGCAGATTCTTGACACTGTTTTCCTCTAGTCTGCTGAAAATTTCTATCAGAAATTGTAAAATTTTATTACATTTAATTCTTCCTTTTTTCCTGATAATAGCGTGATTAAGATTTTCAAATGATAAGCCAATATTACTTTCTTCTTGAAAGAGACACATTTATATAGGATGGAGCTGGTGTGTGTGTGTGTGTGTGTGTGTGTGTACACACAAACTAGAAGAGATCTTCCTTAATTTCATAAAGGGCATCCTTGAAGAACATACAGGTAATAAATTTGAAAATGATAAATTTGGAACAATTTCCTCAACGTTCAAGGGTGGAAAACACAGTGATGATTATTGTCATCCTCATCATTTCATCCAACAAGCAGCATTATAATACATAGATTAGAGATTGAACTTTTCAAGGATTTCATTTCATTTGAATGAAATGAACACAATCAACACTATGGAAAGTATTTTGACTCCTACTTATAGTGACCCTGTGCACAACAGATGAAAATGTTGCCTGATCTTTTACCATCATGGAACGCATAAATATTGACATACTAGGCATTGGTGAGATGAGATGGACTGGCATGGGGCATTTTGAGTCGGATGACCATATGATATATTACTCTGG
>NW_006399945.1:4935906-4977913 GCF_000299155.1 Elephantulus edwardii
GTGGGAAGGAGTAGCACTGCCAACGAAAAGGCAAGCAGTTCAGAATCTACCAGCTGTTCAGCAGGAGAAAGATCGGCAGTCTTCTCCCATGTAATGTACTGCCCCTGACCACCTACTGGAGAGTCTGCTATGGGTCAAGTCTGACTCGACCATACACAACAACAACCTGAAAGTGTTCTGCAGTATTTTCATTACCAGTTGAAAACAAATTCCAATTTATCTTTAAATTTTTTCTTTGAGTATGAATTATTTAGAGAGCTCTGGTGGCCTACTGGAAAGAAGCTGCACTACAATCCCAAAGGCACACGGTTCGAGGCCACCAGCTGTTCCACAGGAGAAGGATGGGCAATCTGAAAACCCACTGGAGAGTCAGCAATGGGTTGGTTCTGACTATGTGGTACATAACAACAAAAATATGGTTTATTTATAATTACTTCGATCCTGTCTAAATTTTCTTTGCTATGTATTTCTCATTTTATTCCAATATACTAATAAAAGAAAGAACTGTATAAAATTGACTGAAATTGTTACTTATCTTTGAATGGCTTATCACATGCTCTATAGTGGTTAGCTTTCCTTTCCAAACTTGATATTGCAATTATTGAAAGTATTTTTAAATTAAAGAGATAATGTTATTAATAGGTTTATTTGTTTAGATATTTCAATCTATAAGGAATTATTTGTCTTATTTTACATCATTTATTATTATTATTATTAATTTGTCGAATTTATTTTGTCAACTTCGGCTCACATAGTTTTAACTCTACTGTTATCATGTTGTTGTTGTTATTGTTTCTGTTATGTGCTGTTGAGTCTCCTATGGCTTATAGAAATCCCACGCACAATAGCTCTGAACCCTATCCTATCCTAAGTCAATCTCAATGACTTCAACACACCTACCTCTATTACCCCAGTTACTATGTTGATCCATCTCCTACAGGGTCTTCATTTCTTGAACTGTCCCTCCACCCTTCCAAGCATGATGTCCTTCTCCAATGACTAGTTCCTCCTGGCAACATACCCAAAGTGTATGAGACAGAGTTTCAAAATCCTTGCCTCCAAGAAGTAAGTTGGTTTCATCTTTTCCAAGACAAACTTGTTTGTTCTCAACATGATATGTTGAATACTCTTCTCCAACACCACAACTCAAAAACATTGATTTTTCTTCTGTCATCCTTAGTAATTTTTTAACTCTCTGATGCATAGCAAGTAATTATGAAGACCATGGCCTCATATCATTGCTCTTTAGCACTTTGGAGAGATCCCTGACAGAAGATTTCTCTATGCAAAGCATCTTTTGCTTTCCCAACTGCTGATGCCAAGAGTGTTGCTTGTGGGACAAAGCAAGCTGAAATTATTAATAATCTCAGTCCCTTCTCCATGTATCATGATATTGTCAATTGGCTCAATGGTGAGAATCTTTGTTGTCTTTATGTTGAGCTGCAATCCATATTGAAGACTACAGTCCTTGACTTTCTGCAGCACACAATTCAGGCCCTTCTCAGTTTCAGCAAGGTTGTTGATGAGTCTTCCTCCAATACTGATGTCACATTCCTCCTCATAAAGTCCAGAATCCTGAATAATCTGTTTCAAATATATATTGAGAAGATATGGAGACAGGACACATCCCTGATGCACTCCTTTCCCAATTTTGAACCATGCAATGTTTCCTTGCTCTGTTCTGACAATTGCTTTTTGGTCCAAATACAGGTTTTGCATGAGCACAATCAAGTGTTCTGGGATTCCAGTTCTTCTCAAGGTTAGCCACAATTTATTGTGATTCACACAGTCAGTCAAATACCTTTCTGTACTCAATGAAACACAGATGATATTCCTCTGGGATTCTCTTCTTCCAGCCAAGATCTATCTGACATTGACTATAATGTCCCTAGTGTTATAGCCACTTCTAAATCCCAGCTTGTATTTCTAGTAATTCTCTCTTGATGTACTGTTCTTGTCATTTTTGGATAATCTTCAGCAGGATTTTGCTTCTTGTGATATTAATTATATTGTTCAATAATTACTACACTCTGTTAAATCACCCTTTTTAGTATAGGAATAAATATGGATCTCTTCTAGTAGTTGAACAGGCAGTTGTCCTTCGGACTTCTTGGCACAGTCTGGTAGTAGGTAGTAGACATGTAGGGCTGCATCTGTTTATTGAAATATACCAATTGGTATTCCATCAATTCCTTGGGCTAGTTTTTTGCTGCTTCCATCAGAGCAGCTTGAATTTTCTCCTTCATCATCATTGCCTCTTGTTCATAAATTGTTTCATGAAGTTCTTCTGAGTTAGTGAGTTCTTTTTGCTACTGTGATTCTGTGTATTCCTTCCATCTTCTTTTGATGCTTCTTGGGTCATTCAATATTCTGCCCATAGCATCCTTAAGTATTGCAATTCAAGGCATGAATTTGTTCTTAAATTCATTCAGCTTAAGAAATGCTGAGCTAGTTCATCCCTTTTGATTTTCTGACTTCAGCTTTCCGCCCGTTTTGTTATAATACATTGCTTTGTCTTTCCCACCTGCTCTTTCAATTATTCTGTTCAGCTCCTTAATTTATGAATTCTGTTTCTTTGCTTTGGCTTCTCAGCATTCTAAGGCAATATTTAGAGGCTCTTCTGACATCCATCTTGGCCTTTCTCCCTCCTCTGTCTTTGTAATGTTCTTTTGCATTATTCATGGATGATATTCTTGATATCCTCCCACACTTGCCTGTTCTTTGTTTGTTAGTATTCAAGGCCTTTACCTGTTCTTCAGACTTTATATATATATGATAAACTCAAGGTCAAATTTTGGTTCTTGTGAAATTGTTTTAATTTTCTTTAGTTTTAGCTAGAACTTGCATCTGAATAGTTGATGGTCTGTTCCCCAATTAGTACCTGGCCTAGTTTTCACAACTAATATTGAGATTCTCAAATAATTCTTTCCACAGACTATTTTCATACAATAACATTAATTCTAAATTTAACTTAGAATTATTGCATCTTCCTGAAGTACTGCTTAATTTATTATTGAAAAAAATTAACTAATTTTGGTAGTATTTCTATCCTGCATACATATTTTGTAAGAATGTAGTATATGCATTTCTTTGATACCTTTCAATTGTGCAGTTGCAGAAGAGTACTGAACATCTCATGGACTGCTGAAATAACAGATATGTCTTGGAGAAAGCAGCTAGAAAGCTCCTTAGATTCAACGGTAGTCATGTCACATACTTTGAACATGTTGTTAGAAGGAGCTATGAGCTATTCCTTGGAAAGAGATATTATTATGCTTGGAAAGGTGGAATGTTCATTAAGGTGAGGAGGACTTTCAACTAGATATATTAACACAGTGACTGTAGCTGAAGTATGTCAATGTTGAGGATGGGATAGGATAGGGTTCAGATATGCTCTTAATAAAGTCACTATGAGTCATATTCAACTCCATGGCACATAACAACATTGCATGCTCATTTTTTTCATGATACATGCTTTCCATCCATTTCACGTTTTTATGCCCATAGCTTTCCTTTTGAAGACTGTGTACATTTGAGATTTTTTTCATTTGTCTGGTTCTTTTTTGTTGGTTTTGTTATTATTGATATGTTTTTATGTCTTTATTGAATTTTAAAAGGTAAAATAGTCTTCATTCCAATAAAAATTTCAAAGGAATCAATAATAACCAACTATAAGATCTTAGAAGAAAATTAATTTATCAAGTTGCATATCACAAACCTACATATAAATATATCAAATCAATTATATATGTATATGCTATCATCTAGCAATTCAAATTTTTAAAGTAGAACCTGAAGTCATAAAAAATAAATTTGATAAGATATATTAAAGGCTTATCTCTGAAAATTGAAATAATTTCTAGCAGAAATTAAATCAGAGGGAATTAAATAAATTGGCAAACTATATCTTTGAAGAGGATTAAAAACTTTAAAGAAAAAAAAAAGAGTCCTTTTAAGCCACAATGAGATTCCATTTCACACGAGCAGCAGTGGCACATTTCAGCAGGACAGCAAGCAATAAATGTTAGAGAAGATGTGCAGAGTTGGTAGCCCTTATTCACTACTGGTGAGATTATAAAATGCTACAACCACTCTGGAAGACAGTTTGGCATTGCCTTAAAAAGTTCAACGTAGAAACTCCATATGATCCAGCTATTCCACTACTAGGATACATCCAAAAAAAATTAGAACTAAGACACAAACAGAGATTTGAACAGAGATATGAACACCAATGTTCATAGCAACATTATTCACCATCTCAAGAACATGGAAACAGCTCAAATGTCCAATTACAAGTGAATGGATAAAGAAATTGTGGTACATTCACACAATGGAGTACTGTGCAGCACTCAGGAGCAATGACTTATTTTTAAGACTTTATATATATATATATACTGGTTTACTTACAAAGTTTGTACACATTCTTTTTCTCAAACTAGATCTGTCCCATTTGCTTTACCCACCTCTCATCTACCCATCAAATTGTGCAACCCTATCCATCCCCTGTCCATCCTCACCCCTCTACACATTTTACTAGTTATCTTTCTATTCCTGCACTAATGGTCTTATACAGTATTTGTTGCTATGGTACTGAGTTAGTTCACTCAGCACAATGCTTTCCAGTCCCTCCCAAGATAGGTAGTGATTTTCAAAATCATTGTTCCATAGTTGGGTCATATGGAATTTCTATGTTCAGCTTTTTGAGGATATGACTTCTAGAGTGGTTGTACCATTTTAAAATCCCATCAACAGTATAAGAGTTCCTATCTCTCCACATCCTCTCCGACATGTATTACTTGCTGTCCTGTTAAAGTTTTTCACTACTACTGAGGTGAGATGCTATCTAATTGTGGTTTTGATTTGCTTCTCTCTTATTGTCAGTGATTTTGAGCATTTCTTCATGTGTCTGTTGGCATACAAATATTTTCCTCTGTGAAAAGTCAGGAACAACAATTTTGAAAAATACCTAATGTGGGAAAGACTAGAGAGCATTATATTGAGGGAACTAAGTTTCATAAGGACAAATACTGCATAAGACCATTGTAAAAATAGGACAATAACTAATAAAACATATATGTAAAACCGAGGGGACTAGGGATAGGAGCAGAGGGGTGAGGATGAGTAGGGACAAAGTCATAGAGTGACACAATTTGGTAGGTGGACAGAGGGGGTAAAGGAAATGAGAAAAATCCTTCAGGTACCTGGAAAGACAGGGTAATGATGGGCATAGTCCAATATGATTAATTTTATAAAACATAGTACATAGGAATAAAGGGGATGTATGAGACACAAAGTTAATGAAGAATAGTAAGAAACACAATGTATATGAACTTTGTAAGCAAACCAATAGAATTTCTTTCTTTTTTAATAAGTGTCCTTTCATGGCATAGTCCATGGGGAGTTGTGCTGCATTCTGAAGGAGAAAGATGCACACTTGCCTCCTGTGACTATAACAAGATTGGTTACTATTAAAATGCAAATTCTGTACAAACTGGTTGATAGAGTCAATGCAATCTTAACCAAATTCCACAAGACTTTTCTAAAAATGGCCAATCTGACCTTAAAAATGTTATAAAAATGTAATGATGTAAGTATAGTCAAAAGAGTTTTGAAAAAGACAAGATTAAAAGATTCATATTACCTATTTCTAGACTTATTCTAAAGCTTAAATAATATAATAATGCAATGTAATATTAATGTAAGATCAGATATATAGATCAATAGAATTTAAAATCAGAAGATATATGCAAATAGGAAGTTGACATTATATATATATAAAATAAGTTGATATAGCTGGACAGGGAAGGGTTCATACATAAAGTGACATCCACATCCTAAACAACATGCCTCTGGAAACTCTATGAACTTTGATAAATGTCAATAGTTGTAGAGGGGCTTCAGGACTTCTGTTCATAGAGTTACTATGAGTTTTGCTCGACTTGAAGACAATCAACAACAACATAAAGATAGATATAGATTATCATATATCTATCCTATCATCTGTCTATCTAGCATATATCTATCCTATCATCTATCTATCTATCTATCTATCCATCTATTTATCTATCTATCTAATCGATCTTTCTATCAAGTCAGAGCAGACCCATAGCTGACATCCCTTCAGGTTTTCAGAGGCAGTTAATGTCATAGAGGAGAATGCCCATTCTTCTCCAGCAAAGAAGCTAGTGGCCTTGAACTTGCCCTAGTTCACCAGAGCTCCCCATAAATACTAAGTTGATTTTTTACATGAGAAGCTCTGATGTCTTCATAGGTAAGGAGTTGTGCTACCAACCCAAATGTAGGTTTTTCAAATTCACCAGATGCTGTGAGGGAGAAAGGCAATCTCTTTCCATTTGATTTATCCTCATACATACATATGGTAAATTGGTACTTCTTTTACATATAAAGGGCACATAATATAGCATATATTTGGATTTTCCTTTGATCCCATTTGATAATTCCCATCTTTTAATTTGAGTATATAGTCTGTGCATTAGTAATACAGTTACTTGGTTTTATCTAGTTCTACCATTAGTTTTCTATTTCTTTCATTTTTAATTAATTCTTCTATTTTTTTGTGCATCATTTTGTGCTAATCAAATATTTTCTCTTAGTCTATTTTATCTTCTTTAAGAAACTCCATGATTTATATATTTGCACTTTATTTTAGTGGTTGTTCTCAAGTGTCACACATTTTTAACATTGACTGTTTAAAGTTAATATTCTACCACTTTATGTCATATGTACTGATCTTTCAACAGTCCTATTTCGTTCTCCTGTGTTTATGGTAAATTTATATAATTTATATGTATATACCTTTTAAATGCAATAGTGAAATATTATAATTCTAACTTTTAATCAAATAAATTTAAAAGTATAAAAATAGAGAATAGCCCACATATTTATCACTTACGTTAAGTCTTCATTTTCCCCGTAGATCTAAGTTTCTATCTAGTATACTTTCATTACGAAAGATTTTATAAAATCTTTCTGTGTTGTTTTGGGAATTTTTTTCATTTAAAATATATTTGCTCCTTCTTCCATTTTGAAATCTTCTGACAGGTCAGCTACAAGTCAGTTTTGACTTGAAGGGCATGGATTTGAAGATTTTTTGAGTCTTAACTTTTGAAATGTTCTGTTTACTGGAAATACAATTCTGTGCTGGCTGTTTCTTCTTTTCTATCTTCTGCATTTTTTCTTTCACAACCTTTTGCACCTGGAATCATCCAAGCCTATTTCAACTCTGTTTCTCTCTGCTGTCTATTTCTGTAGCCATCCCTTTACTTGTTTCTCTGCATCACATCTCTTCTGAGTTCATTTCACAATTCTAGGAGAAATCCATTGCCCATTCCTCTTCCTAGTTACTGTTTCTCATTTTCCTGTATGCTTCATTTGTAATACGTCTATACTATTTACTTCTTTTAATTTGTTTGCTTGCTTTCTGGCATTCTCTCTGACAGCTCCATAAGGAAAGATACTCTGTGTTGTTTTGGTTTGTTGTTGTTTTTCTCCTACTTTCTTGGCAGAATACCTGATACCATAATAAAGACTCAATAATGTGTTCTATGATATAACTGAAGTGGTAGGGACATCTAGCTTTACTAGACGTAAAAAGATAACTTGAGTATTCACACATTGCTAAACCCTCAAGAGCCATCTGTTTTCAAAACACTGTGTGAAGGAACACAAATACAAACTTGATGCATCTCCAAGAAGCTTTTTCAGATGCTCTGAATTAGAAACAATCTCCTGCTCTAGCTCCCATAACATTTCACTTCCTCCTGACTTGTAGTGCTTTTTATGTTCTATTTGCACCATTGCTATTTGTATATACATCTTCTCCCTCAATTTCTCTGTCAGCTCTTCACAGGCAGTGACTATGTTTTCTCACATTTCTTAGGCATTCAATAAACCCCGCTGGAATAACCTTAAGGTTTGAAAAAGTTTTCGGATACTTCTGATGGGATATGTGGCTGAAAAGGAATTGAATAAGGAAGTTAACATTTTTGGTGTAATGATATGATTCTGTAGTTCTCTGAGGATGAAAAGGAAGCAATGTAATTCCGAAGTAATTAGTATTTCAAGCGGGCATTAATAGAATAAGTTCCACCAAGGGCACTGTGTCACATGTTGAGGAGAACTCCTCTGCCCCTTCTCCACCTTGGGACTTGTTTATGTGCATTGCCTTTCCAGTTTATGATTCCTGTAGTTTGCATCACAATAAAGTGCCAGGTATTTCCTGCCCACGCCTCTGTTTTAGCTATAGAGCAAGTGAGCTGTAATGAAAGCAGCAGATCAGAATATTTTTCAGATTTGGAGTTCTTAAAATGCCCGTTTTTGAGCATAAATACTTATGCCGATTGCCATCCTGAACCTCTACTTGTTATGTGGAGACCTTTGATCAGTCTGTAATCTGAAAAGGATCTAGGTAAACACTAGTTGTCATTTATTATGGCAAGATTGACGGAGAATTCTGGAAGGGATAAGGCTTGAAGCTGGTTTTCATAGTCTGCTTCCATGATACAGGGGAAGAATGGATCAGCCCTGGGAAGTATTCACACAGCCTGAGGGCTGGTTGTCGTAATGTTCGCCCTTTGGATTTGGGCACCATTGTAATCTCTCTGAATCATGCACACCTGTGAAATACAAAGGCAATGTAAGCACGATTGTTTTTTATGGAAAAGCATTTTTTTTTAGACTGCAATTTTCTGGCATTTTCAGGTCCCAAAAGGAGTCTATGATGCAGTGTTCCTTTAAGTATATGTGTACTTCATGCATGGAGCTCATGATCTGAAACTTGTTTCAGGATCCCAACCCCCAACGGATGCTGACAGAATCAAAATATGCAGATGTAGTGCCTGGGACTCTGTATATTAACACCTCTGCTAGAGGAACCATCTACATTCTGAAGTCTCAGAGCTATTGCTTGAAGAAATACCAATTCAATAATTGTCTATTGCCTCTCTAAATTGTCAGTCTGTATGTGAAGTCTATTTTATCAAAGATTAGTATTGCCACTTCTGCTTTTTTTGTGGGTGCATAGTCTGTTTATTCCCCAGTGTTTGATTTTTAGTCTAACTTTTTTCTTGCTTCTTAGATATGGCTTCTGCAGGCAGCATATTAAAAAGCTTTCTTTTCTTGGGGTTTTTCAGCCATCCTGCAACCTTTTCCCTCTTAATTGCTAAATTTAGTCCATTTACCTTAAGTGTGATTATTGACAGGCCACTGTCACTTTGCTATGTTTCTCTGTTGTTTCTGGTTACTATAGTCCAGCCATTTTCCTTTGATGTTTCTATGTGAAGGACTTTCCTTAGAATTTCTTACAGAGTTGGTACTGTTTTCATAAATTCCTTTCATTCCTGTCTTTCTGCAAAGAATCTAATTTTTTTCTTCATGTTTGATGAATTGCTTTGCTGGGTACAAGATCCTTAGCTGGCAATTGTTTTATTTCAAATTTCGGCATGTAGCATCTCATTATCTTATTGCTCCCATGGTTTCTGCTGAGAATTCAGAACTTAGTCTAACTGGTTCTCCTTTGTACATGACTCTGTTTTATCTTTGCTGCTTTTAGTATTCTATCCATCTATTTATTTTGGAGAATTTGGCTGTAATATGTCTTGATGTTTTTCTTTTGAGGTCTAATCTGTTTGGGGTGTGCTGAATTTCTAGAATGTGAATTTTCTTGTTCTTTAATGCTTGAAAATTTTTATCTAGTACCTCTTCCACAATTTTCACAGTGCTTTCCCTAACCCCTTCATGTTCTGGGGTTCCAATCATATGTTAAGAGAAGAATTAATGCCTTTGAGTTGCGGTGCTAGAGAAGAGTATTGAACATACCATGACCTGCCCGAAGAACCAACAATTCTCTCCTAGAGATGATGAAACCAAACTGATCCTTGGAGGCAAGGATTTTGAGACTGTCTAATGTACTTTGGAGCATGTAGCCAGGAAAGGCCAGTCTTGCTTAGAATGGTTCAGTGGAAGCACAGGAGAGGGAGATTTTGGATGAGATGGATTGATACAATTGACACTGTGGTAATGAGGGTACGTGCATCTGAGACAGTAAGACTGGCACAGAATAGGACAAGGTTCCGAGCCATTGTGCAGTACTCAATGACACATAACAACAACATATTACCATTGGGGTTCTTGTCTTCCAGCTCAGTGGCTCTTTTCTAATTTATCTTGCATATGTAATGGCTAACTGAGAAAAATGGGAATCCCAGAACACTTAATCATACTTATGCAAAACCTATACTTGGACCAGGAGGCAGTTGTCAGAAGAGAGCAAGGAAACACAGCATGATTTAAAAGTGGGAAGGGTATATGCCAAGGATGTGTCCTATCTCCATATATTTTCCATCTATATGCAGAACAGACTATCTGAGAGGCTGGGCTCTATGAGGAGAAATGTAGCATCAGGATTGGAGGAAGACTCATCAACAATCTACATTATGCAGATGACACAACCCTGCTTACTGAAACTGAAGAGGACCTGAAGCACTTTCTAGAGAAGTCCAAGGACTTCAGCCTTCAATATGTATTGAAGCTCAACATCAAGAAGACAAAGATTCTCATCAGTGGGCCAACTGGCTGCATCATGATGGATGGTGAAGAAATTGAGACTGTTAACAGCTTTAATTTGCTTGGCTCCACAATCAACACTCTTGGCACCAGAATCCAGGAAATTAAAAGACATATTGTTATGGGAAAGTCTGCTGTCAGAGACCTCTTCAAAGTACTGAAGAGCAACAACGTCAGTCTGGAGTCTAAGGTGCACCTGAGCTGACCTAAGGATGGTAGAAGAAAAATCAATGCCTTTGAGCTGTGGTGCTGGAGATTTGTACTGAATATACCGTGGACTGCTAAGAGAATAAATATGTTTGTTTTAGAGAGGGCTGCTCCTTGGAGGCAAGGATTCTGAAGCTTCATCTGACCTACATTGGGCATGTTGCAAGGACGGACCAGTCCTTGGAGAGGGATTCTATGCTTAGGAGGGTGGAAGGACAGCACAAGAGAGAAAGAACCTCAATGAGATGGATTGACTCAGTGACTGGGGGGTAGGTGTGTCAGAGACAATAAGGTTGGCACAGGATAGAACAGGGTTTAGGGCTGTTGTACATAGAGTAGCTGAGTTGCCAGCAACTCCATGGCACATAGCAATAACAATAGCATATAAAGGCTTGGAAATTTCTTATAGCTTCCCTTCTGACAAAGAGGTGATTGAAAGTACATTGGGTCACATGCACCTTACTCCTCAAAGAGAGATCTTTACTTTTGAATACTTTAAAGAAGTCTTTTACAAAAGACTTGTCTGATGGAATCTGTTTCTTGATTTCTTTACTGTTACTTCCCTGGGTAAGATTGTGTATCCAGGTGAGATTAAATACTTGACAATTTTATTCTTTTATTTGTACATCATGATGTTACTTATTGGTCTAGATGTGAAGTTTTTGTCTGCTTTATGTATAATCCATAGTCTTTGATCTTCCACTATAAGGTCTTCATATTCTCTTTGTTTTCAGCATTTAAAGTTGTATCATCTTTTAATTCATTTATGTCAGATTTCTGTATTATTCGCTCAGTGTCCAGGTTGTATCAGTAAGATGCAAATATAAAATCCTGAAAGGTATAACCCTCATGCACATATTTCTTTATTTTAAATCATAGAGGATTCTGATATAACATTGCTCTATCCAAATGATTATCAATTAGTTTATATACAAATTTCTCATGAGTAAAATTAAGTCTAAAATTCCTATTTTTCACAATATTAATCATGATGTCCATAACCATAATATTGACACAGTCAAATATATTTACTTAGTCAGCAAAATATAAACAAACTTCTTTCTAATATGATGCGCATTCAGTCAAGATCCATTTGACATCAATAATGTCAATATTAATTTTAAATCTTCAGAATCTGACTTGAATTTCTATTTCTCTGTCACTGTACTGCAACAACAGTTTTTAAATTATCTTCTGCAAAATTTTATTTCCATATTTATGTGACTAATGGTGTTCAATAATTTCCACATTCTGCTAGATATTTTATCTTTGGAATGGTAACAAATATGGATGTTTTCTATTCAGTTGGCCAAATAAGTAGCTCTCTTCTTTATTTTTTTTAACATGACCATCCTGCATCCACTTATGAAAATATCTCCATTTGGTATTTTTTTCAACTCCTTGAGCTTTGATTTTTACCCATCAATGTCTTCAGTACAGTTTTCATTTGTATTATTCACTACAGATTGCTCCCAGGAGGCAAAGATGGTGAAGCTTTGTTTCTCATAATTTGGACATATTAGTAAGAGAAGCAATTCTTTGGAAAGGGACATCAATCTTGGAAAGATGGAGGGTCAGCGAAAGAGATGAAGGCCCTCGATGAGATGGATTGACAGAGTGACTACAATGGGCTCAAACATATCAAGAGATTGTGATGGTGGCACAGGATAGGGCCAGGTTTTAATCTGCTGTTCATAGGGTCACTATAAGTTATAGTAGACGTGATGGTAAAGACATTGCTCTTTATCATTTTTATTTTATATTTGTTGATTCCCTAATTCCCTAGATTCATTCATCATATAGCTCACATCTCAATTATTGATAGGTGTTTGAAACTATTTCTTCTATAATTTTGGGTTGTAAAATTCTACTCAGGTGAAATCTTTCAACTCATCAGAAGATCCCAAAACTTTACTGCATCCCCATGATTAAGGTTGACTCTACTTTGATAAGCTTTTCCCTAGTTGTGTTGTGAGAGTCTTCAAATATGAGGGGCTGATCTCTAGCACTGTATTTCCTAATATTCCTCTGATATCCATAAGATTTTGCCTGGCCATATGATTTCAGGAGATTGCCAAGTCTTCTTTCTAGTTAGTATACCATCAAAGCTCTGCTAGAACTAATTCACCAAGAGTGATTGAAACCCAGCGATACAGTTCCTAGCATCATAGTAAACTGTGACAGAAGAGTGAGAGATTGGCATTAAGTGAATTAATAATGCAAAATAGTCAAGATTTTGACTTGAAAACAAAATATTACTTGGTTATGAGTCTCCAATATGTGGCCCAAAGTTAATATTCTTTTAATGAATGATTTAAACATGAAGGGAATGAAGACATTTTCATTTAAATTCTCTGGTGGAAAGTAAGCATTCATGTGTATTAGATTACTAAATTATCATTCTTTTGTGCATTTAACTTTTATAAGATGATGCTAGAAGAAGAACCCAAATGAGTTATATTTCAAGTTAAACTTACATTTTGCCCCTAAAATAGAGGGGTAGGAGGAGTAGCATTATGGTAAAGGTTTTCTCTGCAGTTTCTTCTATTTAATTATATCTGCCAACTACATGTTGCTCAGCAGGGATATTCCTTGGAAAGGGACAAAATGCTGGGAAGGTGGAGGGTCAGCAAAGGAGAGGAAGACCCTCAGCCAAGTGAATTGACACAGTGACTCCTGCAGTGGGCCCTTGTGTGTCAGGCAGTGCGAGGTTGACAAAGGATAAAACAGCGTTCAGAGTTGATTTTGGGGTTTTTTTTCCTTTTAACATTTTTAATTTAATTTAATTTTTTAATTTTTTAAAATTTTCTACTAATTTATTTAAAAATTTGAATACATTGTTTTCAAGAACAAATTCTTTCATTTTTCATCACTCTCCCACCCATCAAATTGTACAACCCCATGATCAGTTCCCCCCTCCTACTGCACATCCTCATCTCTCTGCTTCCAGCTTCTCCCACCCCTCCTGGATCCTTATACTCATTCTACAATAACTGTTTTATAAATATTTATCTTTGTGGGACTGAGTTAATTCAGTCAGCATAATGCTCTCCAGTACCTCCCAAAGTTAGGTAATAATTTACAAAATCATTGCTCCTGTGTGTTGCATAACATTCCATTGTGTGTATGTACCATAATTTTTCAATTCATTCATTTGTGATTGGACTTTTGGGAGGTTTCCATGTTCTTGTGATGGTGAATAACACTGCTATAAACATTGGTGTACAAATCTCTGTCTGTTCCTCAGTTCTCATTTTCTCAGGGTATATTCCAAGCAGCAGAATAGCTGGGTCATATGGGATTTCTATGTTCAGCTTTTTGAGGAAGCACCAAACTGCCTTCCAGAATGGTTGTACCATTTTACAATCCCACCAACAATGTCTAAGAATTCCTGTTTCGCCACATCATGGTTCAGGTTTTTTTGTTCATGGTGTTCCTATGAGTACTCAACTCAATGACACCTGACAACAACAGCTCTACATTTATGTCCAAAAACTCAAACGACTCATAACCATAGAATCAGAACTAACTCACTGCAGACCCTCCATTGAATCTCTGAGGCTATGAACTACACAAAGGAGATTGCCCATCTTTCTTCTGTGGAACCACTAATGGATTCAAACTGCCAGAGAGGCTTGGCCTTTGAATTAGCAGCACAACTCCCTACAAACTAAATCTATTAGGGGGACAATAGTATTGTGTGTGTGTGTGTGTGTGTGTGTGTGTGTGTGTCCAGAAACTTCTTAGCTCAATTAAAAGAATATGTTCTAATAATTTTTTTCAGCCATCTGAAAATGAAGCAGGCTGTGTCTAACATATCCATTTTCACATTAAAG
Source organism: Elephantulus edwardii (assembly GCF_000299155.1). Lineage (NCBI taxonomy): Eukaryota > Metazoa > Chordata > Mammalia > Macroscelidea > Macroscelididae > Elephantulus > Elephantulus edwardii. The sequence goes on from NW_006399945.1 coordinate 4,950,534, forward strand.
CATCTGTTGTTTGGGTTCTGGAAAGAAGGAGTAAGGGTTATTGGAGGGCTGGACCACAAGACCTTTGACTGCCCTTTAGCCTGTGGAGGTTCTAGATTATGTTGAGGTGATTGATGCCTAGAAGCAGCTAACCAGGTCTGTCTGTTGTCCACAGGTCTGAGGCGCAATTACAGATGTACCATCTGCAGTGTCTCCTTAAACTCAATAGAACAATATCACGCTCATCTGAAAGGATCTAAACACCAGACCAAGTAGGTACCTTCAGACTTTTACTTTTTAGTCATTTTGCATATAATTCAAGGTTAACCATATTACTTATTTTAAAATTGTGATTGCTAGGTATAAGTATCCCTCTTTACCTCTGAAGTCTCCTTGATTAATGGTGGCATTGGTTAAGCTACCAGTGGCTACCTAGTGCTACTTGAAGATACACTTGGTTTTCTCCTTTTATTGTCTCAGTTCCTGAGAAAATCTTTTTTATTTTTGTTTTTAAAAGAGAGCTCAGCATGCTTTTCAAACTTGAAGAAACAATTTTTGAAACTTTTTAAATTGTTTTCAAATAAGCAATTTTAAAACTATTTGGAAGATATGCCAGACTTCAGTGTTGTGAAGCCAGATTCTATGAATATTTTCCATCACTCTTCATTTCTGGATGACTATTGTCGATTATTATAGAAACTTAACAAATCCCCTGGTATATTAAGTCATATGCACAGCTATTTCCATTTAAATGGAACTTTGTAACATTTTCCCCTCAAATTCTTATGATTTAAAATTGGGGGGAAAAGGCAAACTAGTCATCATTTCATCTGTATTTCTTTTTTATGCATCTCATTAAGAAATTCTGACATTCGCTTTTGGAATATTTTTAAAGCAGCTGTTAGGACTAGTAAAACATACAAGGGGAAAAAAACAGGTAAAAGGTCAGAAATAAAGAAAATTTTCCTGTGCATGATTGTTTTCATTTCTCTAATATTCATTAGAAGAACGATTTAAATTTGCTAAAAGCACAGTTCATTGTATCAAAGCTTTACAATTTGTGAGTGATTCATTCAACAACATTCATTGAGTTCCTACTATGTGCCAGGCTCCCAGCTGTTCACTGGACAAGGCAAAATGCATAGACCTACTCCTCTTATTTAGTTCTCAGTCTGGTTGGCAAAACTGTCACATAAACTGATAGATTGCTCTATAAAGCCTTAAGGTTTGCACCTAGACTTTGATACAGAAGTGAGAACAGCTGAACTTGGTGTGTCAGGGCAAACTTCACAAAAATTTTGGTGGAGAGGTTGAGACATGTAAAGATGAGAGACTACAATCTGATTGTGCTGTGTCTCCAGTTTTTAGCACATCTCTTACTATTATATCCAAGAGATTTCATAAACATTTTTCATTAAATGAATGTATAATTTTCAAAGATGGCTTATGATTTCCCAGGCGAGGATATTAGGAAGGAGTATTCCAAGCAAATAATTTGTTTTGCAAAAATATGTCAAGTTGTGGATTACTAAGGGATCTCAGTCTAGGGTTTATTGGTGACTCTCAGGGTTTTCGTTAATGTAGTGTTGTTTCAGGAGTCAGAGCTGCTTCAATAATTTACTTTGCTCTGTTTTGTTCTGGAAGATTTTAGTCAGAGCAATTCTTCAGAACTGTTTTCCTCTACTTATTATGGAATTTCTAGAAAGCTTTTATTATTGTACCAGGACTTATAATTGGTTCATTCTGGTTTGCTCTCTGCTGAAAATGTATATTTCCATTGCAGATATACAGAATCAGAATCTACATTTTTAGGAAGATTCTTAGGTGGTTCTTTGACTCACTTTTAAGCCTTATATTATTATATATACTTTCTCCCAGGACACTTAGCAGCATCTTTCTAAACTGAATGTTTTAAGATAAATAATATACATTCTAATTAACCAGGGTCTGGTGTTCTGACAAATGCATTGCAACTAGCGCATTGCAATTACAAGTAGCTGTAATAATAAACAATTTTACAGCTTATTTTTTTCATTTAATAAATAGACAAGGGTAGAGAATGATTCCATTCAGTGGCAAGAATCGTGTAAATACATAAAGGAGGTAAAATATTTTTTTTTCATATAGTCATATATTTTTTTATACAGTCATGTAGTTGGCTATGCTGATATTAATATGAAAAACACAAAAGACCATATTGTTGTGAAACTGAGACGATGAAAAGATGCAGACACCAGGAATGATCTGGAAGAGCATCTAAGCAGGGCCCTAACAGCTCAAAGAATGCAGCTCTGAGCTAAACACTCTCATAGGTTTTATTATAATCAACCAGGAAGTAAAGAGAGAAAAAAATGCTTAAGAAGCTGTATTTTCATTTTCCATGACTCTTAACAGAAGCTATATTCATTATCTTTAAGAACCTCTTGTTTGTGTATAACTTTTGATTATAACACAAGAACATAGCATCATTGCTAAAAAATGGTAAGAACAGTCCGTCTGCAGAAAGTTCTTATCTGGGTGGACTCCTTTGTCTGCGAAGAACATCTCATTTTTGGTGATCTGTCAGGAGGAAACACAGCGGGTCAAGCATTCAACTATCTTCTTGCTAAACCTTTGCCCACCACATCATATGATTATCTGAGTCAAAATGGCCAGCACGAGTTCATTTTAGCTTACTAAATGCACAGGATATGGATCTTAGTGTGTCCCATTTTCATCTTTGACAACTTCCAATTTTCCTAGAATCATACTTCAAAGATTCCACTTTCTGATTACCAATGCTGATGCAGCTGATTTTCCTCATTGTGACCCCAGAAACATCTACACAGGAAGGATAAATTGGTGGAAATCTTTCTTCTGTCCTCGTCATTAAGGAAGACTTTACTTTGAAGAGGCAGCTCTTCCTCAGTCGTATTTTGAATACCTTTAACCTGAATGGCTCGTCTTCCAGCATTGTATAGGACAAAGTTCTGCTGCTGTACAGAGGGTTTTTGAGGGTTTGTGTTTCAGAAATGGATTCCCCTTCCCGCTCCCTAGTTTGGGAGCTTTTTTGAAATTTGTTCGTGGTGACACTGCTGGCAATGAAAACAGTGGTGGTGGTGTAGGTTTTGGCATCACAGAACTACCACAGGCTACCACCACATGACAGACTGACAGATGCGTGCTAGATCACATGATAGCTCTAACTTCTGGGAAAGAGCTGTCTCTCTATACACATAAAACATGATGTACAGGAATTTGTGCTAGGAATTGTTTACTTCTGTTTCCTCATTTGATCCCTTTACCTACTTTTGAGATAAACTTCATTGGCACATTATTTTACATAAGAAATATGAGACTTATAAAGATTAAGTTGTTGTTGTTGTTGTTGTTGTTGTTATGTGCCGTCGAGTCGCTTGTGACTCAGCAACCCTATGTACAACAGCCCTAAACCGTGCTCTATCCTGCGCCAATCACACTGTCTCTGACACACCCATCCCAATTACCCCAGTCACTGAATCAATCCATCTCATAGAGGGTCTCCCCCTCTTGCGCCACCCTTCAACCCTCCCAAGCATGATGTCCCTCTCCAAGGACCTGTCCCTCCTTGCAACATGCCCAAAGTATGTCAGACGAAGCCCCAGAATCCTTGCCTTCAAGGAGTAGCTTGGTTTAACCCTCTCCAGAATGAATGTTTGTTTTCTTGGCAGTCCATGGTACATTCAATACTCTTCTCCAGCACCACAGCTCAAAGGTATCAATTCTCCTTCTGTCCTCCCTACTCATTGTCCAATTCTCTGATGCATAACAAGTGATTGTAAAGACCATGGCCTGTATCAGGCACACCTTAGTCTCCAGAGAGACACCATTGCTCTTGAATACTTTAGAGAGGTCCCTAACCACAGACTTTCCCATCACAATACGTTTTTTTATTTCCTGGATGCTGGTGCCAAGAGTGTTGACTGTGGAGCCGAGCAAACTGAAGCTGTGAACAATCTCAATCTCTTCACCCCATCCTGATGCTACCAGTTGGTCCAGTGGTGAGAATCTTTGTCTTCTTGACATTGAGCCTTGGTCCATACTGAAGGCTGTAGTCCTTGACCCTCTGCAGCAAGTGCATGAGGTCCTCCTCAGTTTCAGCGAGCAGGGTTGTGTCATCTTCATAACGCAGATTGTTAATAGATCTTCCTCCAATCCTGACTTAAAATCACCTTGTTAAAAAAAAGATGGAATTGGGACTGAAACCAAGCATATCTTTTTAGTATTTCTATTGACTTTGTTTCTGGCTTAAAGCAGAGAATACCAGAGGAAAAAAAAGTCTATTTGTTTTTTATTGACTATACAAAGACATTTGACTGTAGGGATCATAGCAAATAATGACTAACATTGAGAAAAATGGGAATCTCATACAAAATCTATACAAAGACCAAGAAACTGTTGTCCAAATGGAACAAGAGAACACTGCTTGGTTTAAAATTGGGACAGGTGTTCATCAGAGTTGTATCCCTTCCTCATACTTGTGTTCAATCTGTATGCTGAGAAAGTAATTTAAGGACGTGAACTACATGAAAAATGAAGCGGCATCAAGATGACTCATCAATAACCTGCTTTATGCAGATGACACAACTTTGCATGCTGAAAGTGAGGAGAATTGAAACATTAATGAAGAAAATAAAAGGCTATATACTTTAACATGAATTGCATCTCAACATCAAGAACACAAAAATCCTCACCACTGCACCAATAAGGAATGTAATGACAGATGGAGAAAAGACTGTTATTATTTCATCTTACTTGTACCTGCAATCACTATCCAGTAGTCAAGACACTAGGAGATGTACTGCATTAGAAAAGTGCTTTTTCAGGGACCTCTCCAATATACTGAAAAGCAGTGATATCAGTTTTTAAGATAAAGAAGAGCTTGATTTAGGCCATGTTCTTTTCAATTATTTATCTGAGAGCTGGACAATGGACAAGGGTGACAGGAGAAGAATTCATGCCTTTGAGTGGTGTTGGAAAAGTACTGACTGTCCTAAGGACTGCTGAAAGAAAAAACAGATATGTCTTGGGAAAAGTGCAGCCAAGAATTGGAGGCAAGAATGGTGAAGTTTCATCTCACATATTCTGAGCATGTTGGTAGGAGACAAAATTCCTTGGAAATAGACATCATTCTTAGAAAGGTGGAGGGTCAACAAAAGAGAGAAAGACCACCAACGAGATTAATTAACACAGTTACTACAGCAATGGCCTCAAGTATGTCAGAAATTGTTGAGAATGGCACAGGATGGGACAGAGTTCATCTCTGTTGTTCATAGGATCACTATGAGTTGTATTTGACTCGACAGTGCTTAACAACAACTATTCCATTTCAATAAGTACAATAGATACTTTTTTTTACTGAATTTTCTCAGCCCTAAATAGCAGATGTGACTTCAACAGGGGCCATTTACCACTGTTAATTTCTACTGCAGAAGAACAAGGACTCTGTCCTTCTAAAAAGTTAAAGGAGAGAATCTCACAACACAATCAGAGCTGTGTTCTACATGTCTGTTTCATCTGTTTTTATACCATTTCAGCCTATTGATGTGTGTATGTATATTTGTGCATACAAAGTGCTTGTTCAAGTCTATTTGTCTATTTAGAAAATCATACTGTCAGTGTTCTTTGTACGCTGTAGGCGTTCTTGAAAGGGTTCTTTATAAATTCAGAAAATAAGTCCTTTGTTATTCTTAATATAAAACTCTAGATCTATAGGTGCATGTTTATAAACGAAACAACATTACATTGCCATTAACTGGATTCTGACTCATAACAACTCCATGATTTCCAAGGCTTTACCTCTTTGGGAGGCATCCTTCTTCATCTTCTTCCTGCGGAGAAGCTGGTGGGTTCCAACTTTTGGTTAGCAGTTGTGTGTTTAACCACTGTGTTAGCAGGGTGCCTTCATTGACTCACTCATTCACTGCCACAAAGTCTGTTCTGACTCATAGCAACCCTCTATCGGGTTTATAAAACTGTATCTTCACAGGAGGAAGCCTCCTATCTTTCTCCTTCAAAGCAGCTCATAGATTCAGACCACCAAAGATAACTGTTGGCAAATGACACAACCTTACTTGCTGATAATGAGGACTTGAAGCACTTGTTGCAGATCAAGAAATACAGCCTTCAGTATGGATTGCATCTCAATATTAAGAAAACAAAGATTCTTACCATTGGATGAATAGGCAGTGTCATGATGGGTAGAGAGGAGGTGGAAAATGTCAATAGCTTCATGTTGCTTGGATCCAGAATTAACACCCTTGGTACCAGCTGTCAGGAAGTAAGAAGATGCATTGAACTGGGAAATTCTGCAGTTAAGCACTTTTCCAAATTATTGAGGAGTGGTGATGTCAGTTTTAGATCTGATTCAGGCCATAGTCTTTCTGATTACTAGCTATGCATCTGAAAATTTGACAACAAATAAAGATGACAGAAAAAAATTGACACTTTTGAGCTGTGGTATTAGAAAAGAACACTGAACATCCCATAGATGGCCAAGAGAACAAACAGAGACATTGCGATTGTTTTCTGGAGGCAAGAATGATGAGACTTCACCTCACATACTTCGGATATATTTCTAGGAGAGGCTATTCCTTGGAGAAAGACATGATGTTGGGAAGGATGGAGGGCCAGTGAAGGAAATGAAAACCCTCAAGCAGGTGGATTGACATGGTGACTACTGCAATTGGTTCTTATATGTCAGGGATTATGAGTTCAGATCTTTTGTTCACAGGGTCACTATGAGTCATACTTGACTCAATGATACCTAACAACAATATAGACTATGTCACCAAAGTTCCTCATAGATATAAACCCCATTGTTATTTATTTCTGACTCATAACAACCCTCCAACAGCTTTCCAATGTTGTAAACCTTTAAAGAAGAAGAGTGCTCATCTTCCTCCCTCAGAATTGTTTATGGATTCAAACTACTGACATCTTGTATGGCAGGTCAGCAAGTAACACACTCTGCCACTAAGAATCCTTTTAGATTGAGGTGCTTCTCACTTTTAATGAAGTCTAATTTATCAGTCTGTTCTGTTATGGTTATGAGACTTACATTATATTTAAAAATGCTTTGCCTTTTAAATTGTTAAGAAAAACCTTCTATGTTATCTCATCAAAAATATATTGTCTCTCTTTTCAAATAGAAATCTTTGGTTCATCTGGTGGTAATTTTGTGACATTGATTTTCTTTACATTGTGAATGAGAGGTCAAGGTTAATTTTCTTCCATGCACATATCCAATTGATCTAGCATCATTAATTGAAAAAAAGACCATCTCAGTGGATTTTAAAATCAAATCTTCTAATCTATATTAGCAGTATATTCCACCATTAATTTTCATATTCTTTAATTCTATTGCTAGAATAAACCCCATTTAGCTACAATACATTATCTTTTATATACATTTCTGGAATCAGTTGCCAATATTGTATTTATGATATTTTGTGTTTTGTTTATAAGACAAACTTTTCTGTTTTCATTTTTTTATAATGTCTTTTTTATTTGATATCAAATATATGTTGACCTTAATAAATAAGCTTTAAAAGTTTAGCTATAAAAATTTTAGTGATAGCATTGTATCATTTCTTACTTCAATTCATAAGTAATGTCATCTAGACAAGAGAATTTATACTGAGAAATATTTTTCTTAAATATTAATTTTATTTAATAGAGCACTATTCACTAATTGGACTAAGATTAAATAGATGACAAATACCCTAAACAATGAATTGCATAAACAGCAATAAATTGAAAGATAATAGATGGTTATCATATCTAATATTTGCAGTATGCTTATAGTTAGCCCAATATGTGAATCTCCACTTTATAAGCTAGAAATTGAGTCTTAGAGAGTGACTTGTACAAGGCCTTAAAAACAATTGGTTGGCAAATCCAAGAACAGAATTAAGAATTTCAGACATCAGTAGTTTTAGTACAATAATGATAACTATTAATATTTCTACGGTATTGCTCTTTGCTCATAGTAACACAGATACTGGCTTCCTTTATTGTTTTCTTTGTAAATGTCATAAACAGCACAATGATGCTCAAATTTCTCTCCATTGTTAAATAGCAAGAGAAGTATTAAATATCTAATGAGATTAAAGGTTTAGAAATGCAAATGCTCATACTGCTATATAAAGCAATTGCCTATTAGTAGATTTTTCAAGGCTTCCAGGGGATCTAGTCTGTCAATTTGTACAAATGATTAAAATGAAATTTAAAGGCACATGAATCTATACCATAGATTAATGAACAATTTCCCCTTAATGTACTTAAATTTGAGCTTAGGGAACTCTCCAGGCCTCAGGACATTCCATTACTAAGAAATAAGGGGTATAAAAGGTGTCATTACTTACTCTGATATTTCAGTCAACTATGAAACACTAGTATCTAAGAGAATAAATCTGTCTGACCAAAACTTCATAATTTCCAAATTTGCTTGTTCCTTTGAGAAGCTTTAAGTAATGACACTCACTGCTTTTCTGATATTTCCCCCAACTGGGAATCTTCCAGACAAAGGTCTTCTATTATTCATTGTGCATTTATCTTCATTTATTTGTGCAATGTTTGAATTGATGTGCAGCCTAATTTCCAGGCCTTGAATAAATTTGCTTTTAAACACCTTGGAATTTAGTCCCAGTTTTCAGGAGAGTCAGCTGCAGGGTGCACAACAGAAAATGATTTTGTAAGGTGTGCTAGCCATCAACAACCTCGTAACGTTTAATAATAAATAAAAGTAGCTCAAAAGTCCACAAAAATATTTTATTTTGAAAGAACAACAGCAACAACAAAAAACAAATCAAAGCATGGACTTCTTCAAATACTTAAAAAAATAGATATTTTTGTGGCATTTTCAATATCCGGATAGTTACTAACCAAGAATGGCAATATAAAGGGGTTTGAGGGCTTATCCTAGTGCTACAGTGTTTTTCTCTCTTTACATATTAAAACATTATTTTCCAAGAAATATAAAACACAAATAATTATATTCTAAGGTGAACAAAGTATATGAACATTTAAAAAATGTTCTTCAGAGAATAATTCCCCCCCTTCTTCAACTGTTGCTCAATCCTTTGTAAGCTGTGTGCAGAGGCTTAGAATAATAGTTAAATCTGGAACCCAAAATTAGTTCAAGTTTGTCCTATTTTATGATTTGTGCTGCATGAAAAAAAAAAGATACTCTCTTCTCTTAAGAACTAGTGTTATCAAGGCTTTCTAACAAAGGTAACTATAGGCTCCAGTAAATAGGGGGCCTGCTATAGCAGCAGGGATAAAGCTGGGTTAGGGCTTGTGGGTCAAAAGGCATCTTTTTCTAGTACTATCATTAATAGGTAAAATATCTAATCCCATTGCTGTCAAGTGCTAACCTTTCTCAAAGCAAGGCATTGGGTAAAATATAGTTCAACTGCTCAAGTAGAGGTGATGCCTGATGAGAGATGCTAGATCAAGACCTATCTATCTATATATAGATATAGCACTAATGCACAGACAATTTTAGAAGTACTATTTAGTCTTAGTCTCACATGCATGCTCTTTCTATATATGCCATACCTAGGGATATGTTATAATTGCAGAATGTGAATAGATTAGGCCTTTGCTTGAAAGAACTAAGTAGGGAGCACTTTCATTCTTTCATATTACTTCTAGAATTACTAATGACATCTAATATTCTTCAGCTCTCATTTTCTTCCCCTGCTCTCTTTCTTAGGGGCTGATAATCATTATTTTGTCTTGCTTGAAATTTGCATGGGTCATCATTGTCTCTAAGTAGTTCTGAGCTGATAGTTCAATGTTTCCAATTTAAACACGGACACTATTGAATACCTCTCATGTTCTTTGAATGGCTGCTGCAGATGGTCACCTGGTGCCCATTACCATGAGTACAAAGCTGTTACCTTCACATTGTTGTTGTTGTTGTTATGTGTCATCGAGTCGCTTGCGGCTCATAGCGACCCTATGTATAAGAGCTCCAAATGCTGTTCTATCCTGTGCCAACCTAGTCATCTCAAATGCACTTATTCCCACCACTCCAGTCACAGAATCAATCCATCTCATCAAAGGTCTTCCTCTCCTTCGCCGCCCCTCCACTCTGCCAAACATGATGTCCCTCTCCGTGGACCAGTCCCTCCTTGCAACATGCCCAAAATATGTCAGACAAAGCTTCAGAATCCTTGACTCCAGGGAACACTCTGGCTTCACCCTCTCCAGGACAAACCTGTTTGTTCTCTTAGCAGTCCATGGTATATTCAACACTTGTCTCCAGCTCAAAGGCATCAATCCTCTTTCTATCAACCCTATTGACTGTCCAACTCTCTGACGTATAGCACATAATTGCAAAGACTATAGCCAGGATCAGGCACACCTTAGTCTCTGGCCTGACATTGTTACTCTTCACATAGCTCCAATAAAGTTCATCTGCATCAAGAACAAAAAGAACAAGCCTGCATGGCCTGACTCTCATTGTCAGTATGTCTCTCATGCCCTATATGGCATTTGTGGTGTTGTGTACCATGCAGTTGAAACCGACCAATAGCTGACCTTACAGTAGATTTTCAGACATACTTAATCACCTGGGAAGAGATTGCCCATCCTTCTCCTGTGGAGCAGCCGATGGCCTCAAACAACATGCCTCTGGGATAGCAGTGCAGCTTCTTGCCGCTTTAATAATTATGTTACATAATGTATATAAATGAAACACAGTGCATATTAATATTATATGCAGATCAACATAAAATAACAATTCTGTTTAAAAATGGAAAAAATTTAAAATACATCCTTTGTGATATAATTTTCATGTAATAAAACAAGAGATATTTCAATTGTAAGGCCTGATGGGGTTTGATGCTTATATATACTGGGTGTGTATACTTGAGGAGCTCTGATGTCTTGGTGGGAAGAGATTGTGCTGCCAAACCAAAGGCATGGATTCCTATCTACCAGAAACTACAGGGAAGAAAGATGACCAACTTCCTCCTGTACTATTTACTACCCCTGAAAATCTGCTGGAGGGTCAAGTACGAGTCACTTTTGACTCAAAAGTGCATAACAACAACATAGATTGGGTAACCAGCCCAATTAAGATATAGAATATTTTGTGGCCACAAAAAGTTGTGTGGAAGCCTTTGGCATCAGTTCCCTCCAGCCCAGTAAACCCCTTTCTGTCTTCTGTCATCATAATATAGTTTTGCATGTTTCAGAAGTTAATGAACGAATACAGTATGCTTTCTTGTCTGTCTGGTTTCTTTCACTAAACATGTTTCTGAGATGTATTCACATTATAGCATATAAGACTAGTTTTCCCCTTCTTTGTGCTGCTTTGAACAAATTATGTCCCAATTCTAAGCTTCAGTTCAATTTATCACAATGTGGGATTGTGAAGGAGTTTAGGTCCTTATCAATTCTAACTTTTTTTTACATTTTATGGCATCTAGATTTAGCTTCTGTAACATGTGTGTGTGCGTGCACTGTTTTGGTTTGCTTTATTTTGTTTTATTTCCTGTCTGTCAGAAGATTGACCATGCAATGATTCTTATTCAATATTTACTTCTTTACTGTTGAGAGGCCATTAACTAAGTTCTTTAAGTTTTAGGTCCACTGTGTGGAAAATTGAGTTGGAAGTCTGTTGGTTCTGCCCTTAAGCAAAAGGCAAAGGAGATTTTTCAAAGATTATGATTTGGATTGTACAGAAAGAAAATGGAGAAAGAGCTCTTTTTAGAAAAATAATCTTTTTTTTTTTTCATGTTGTGGAAGAAGAGTACAAATCCTGATGATTTCTTGAAGCAGTCTTGAAGGTTTTCAGGAAGATCCAGGCTATTGATCTTTTGTCTTCTACATATTATTGTAATACTTTGTCATACATTTCACTGAAGCTTTTTAGAAGTTAGAATATGTCAACTTGGAAATGATCTTTAGCTGTCATTGACTTTTGATAAGCCTAAATTTAAAACAATGTCAAGTTTGGTCAGCATCTTTCTAATCTCTGAAAATTTATCATGGAACATGGAATGTCAGCTAATTAACTGAGTAAATAATGGACTTGACCTCACATAATTGTATTTTCGGAGGGAAGTAGGGAGGGAATATAGATTAAATGAAAACTTATTCTTGGTTGTGTTATGGAGTCTTGTACCCTGTAACTTCTTTGGAGTACAAAAAAAGGATTGAATCTGGCTTTTCCATACCCTAGAATGTTATAAGGAAGGAAGCTGGTGCCAGTCAGTTCAACCTCTCACTTAAATTGGTTCCCCTTGGCTATTGAATAGGTTTGGTGGCCTAGTGGCAAGAAGCTGCATTGCAATCCCAAAGGCATGTGGTTCAAATCTACCATTGCTCTGTGGGGGAAGGATGGAAAGTCTCCTCCTGTGTAATTAAATGCCTCAGAAAACCTGCTGGAAGGTCAGCTATGAATTGATTCCAACTCAATGGTACACAACAACAGAGTGCATTAAATTGAGTCTTTCGGGTGAGGGTGTTGCAATCATGCTGCCTCTTGAGATATTTATAATGGAAACAAAGTGCAAGAAGTCAATAATCACAGCTGAACTCAACATTCTTTTTTGTGTGCTGTTAGATGCCATCAAGTTGATTGAAACTTATAGTGACCCTATGAACAACAGATCAGAACCTTGCCATATCCAGCGCCATCCTCACCATTTCACCGGTGTCCAGTCCACTGCTTACCATCACCATGCCAATCCATCTTATTGAGAGAGCTCAGTACAGAATAGTGGAATTCAGGGGGGAAAAAAAGGAAACATTTGTATGTAAGTGTAATCAGTCTGAAGAAACGTGTAGTAAATATGGAAAAGTAGCCTGAAAATAAGACTGCCTCAGTTCAATCCTGGTTTTATTAGATACTAATTGCATAACCTTCATCATATTATTTAAAGACCTCTCAATAGCTTACTTTTCACATTAATAAAATGTACTATTTATACAAAGTTTGTTCATTTAAAAATTATAGAAAAGTTTATAAAATGACTTATTAAAACGGGCTGTGGTGAGAGTTGAGTTTGAAGTAACAGCAACATAAGATACTGCTTAAATAGTACTTGACATGAAGCTTCTTTCCTTTCTTTTTCATGTTTTTTTTTAAATTTTTCCTTGGTTTACATACAAAATTTATATACATTGTGTTTCTTACATATATATTATGTTTCATTTTTTTCTTCACATTGTGTTTCATAAGATCATTCATATACATTGTGTTTTATAAAGACGATCTTCATTGATCTATGCCTACCTATTACCTCATCTTCTCAGGTCTCTACTGGATCTTTCCTAAATGTTAATAAACTTTGTGGTTGTTGTTATTGTTGTTGTTAGGTGCCATCAAGTTGAGTGTAACTCATATGAATTTTGTTCATATGAACAAAAGACCTGAACCCTGTTCTATAACTATCGTAATTTCTCTATGTTCATAGAGTTTCCAGAGGCGTTTGGTTTAGGAAATGGATGCCACTCATGCTTCTAATCTTGAATCAGTCTGGGAGATCCACCAAGCACCACCCACCATGAGTAACCTTTATAGTGTTTGACACACCTATGATACAGTGTTCAGCATCACAACACCTCCAAGTTACTTAAGTACAGCAAATAGACTGACCACTGTTGTACCACTTGAAAGAATGTTCTTCCCCAAATGGTGCCCTACTGCATTTTTAAATACAGACACACCCTTTAAATACTGGTTGACTATAAATCAGAGAACTCCAGCCCATATCTCATTTTTAGCTAAATCTGGCAAGTCCAATCAGCTGACACCTGCTTGTGGACCAAAAAAAGCCAAAAACCAACCAAACATTTGTTGTTTAATTATTAGTGAGCTCTGGTGGCTTAGTCGTAAAGAATCATGCTGCCAACTCAAAGGGTTCAAGGCTCCACAAATGAAAGACGAACAATCTTCTGTCGTGTAATTTGCCTCTGAAAACCCACTGGATGGACAGCTATGAGTTGGTTCCAACTTTATGGTACGTAACAACAATAGTTTGTTATTATGAGTATCACATATGAAATGAACTTTTTATTGGTGTTTAGATATAAAGGAGCTCTGGTGACCTTGTGGTAAGAAGCTGTGCTTCAATCCCTAAGGCAAGCAGTTTGAAACCACCAGTTGCTCTGTGGGAGAGCAATCTCTTCAGTGCAATTAAACTGCTTCTAATAATTCACTGGAGCATCAGCTATGGGTGGGTCCTGATAGTACACAACAACAATAAAGAGATAGCCCTCAGTACTTGGAGAGGTGCATCATGCTTGGAATAGTAGAAGGTTGGAGAAAGAGAGGAGGACCTTTAACCAGATGGATTGACGCAGTGACTGCAGCAATGAACTTGAGCTTGTGTCAGAGGTCGTTAAGATGGCACAGGATGAGACAGGGTTCAGATCTATTGTTCATAAGATTGCTGAGCATCATACTGGACTCAACAGTACTTAACAACAACAACCACCTTGCTCCATGAATCTTTGTGACATTATCCAGAATCTTATCAGCATATTAGCCTAAAGTTGGAGCCACTGGACACTGAGAACCATGTTCAAGTTACTTCAGGGTTTATCAGGCTGTGGATTTAAAAAGTAATCTAGAGCAGGTCTCCAGAGATTGTTATTATTCAGGCTTTTTTTGTGATCAGATGCCTTTCACCTTCTCTTTGTAACTGCAGGGGTCAAACTTGTTCAATTTTGTAATCTCCAAAAGAATCTTTGTGGATGTTTCTAATTGTCTGTAGTATTTACACCCTTGAGTCTATACCCACACTTCTTACTATATAGTTCCTTGATTATTAGTTGCATTTGATCAATTATATTAATTTTATGTTCTCCAAAAACCATGTAATTATTGAAAATAAATAAAATAAATTTGATTATGTTCCTGGTTGAATTCCATAAATTATCCTCCGATTAGTCTATGATAATCATTAGAAAAAAATTTCTTGCTCAGCCTGACTTTATAAAGCTTAATTTTTCTTTGCATTTTTGTTTTAATTTTACCTTTAAACATTTCATATAATTTTTAATCAGCATCCATGTTGTTGTTTATATGTGTAAATTTTATTAGGATTCTGTCTAATTTTAACACAAATATATTACCTATAATTTTGAACTATACAATTTGATGCACCATCCAAAATTGGAAAGATATTCTTAAAAATAAGCAACAGCAACAACAAAACAAAAGGTCTCCAAGTATTTGTGTGGCAGTTTTAAGTGTTAGCTATTGACATGGAAGGTATAATTTTCTGATAAGAATTCTGAGGATTTTTATTTTTTCCCTTCTCTGAATGAATATTGCTATTGTGTGCCATTTCATTAGAACTCATAGACAATCATCCAGTGGATTTTCAGAAGCAGTAAATCACGTGAGAGGAGATTGCTCATCCTTCTACTGCAGAGTAGCTGATGGACTGAACCATGTGCATTTGGAATTGCTGCACAGCTTCTTATTACCACTTTGCCACCAGAGCTCCTACGATACTATTACATAAGTGTTCTATAAGGAGCTCTGGTAATGTAGTGTGGTGTGTGTTGCACTGAGAACCAAAAGATCAGCAGTTCGAATCCACCAGGTGCTCTTTTGAAGAAAGATGAACAGTGGACAGTCCTCCCCATTAATATTTATAGTACCAGAAACAATGATGGTTATGAGTTGGCACCGACTTGATAGTAATAGGGTTTGCTTAGGTCACTCTATGTACTATAGAGCACTGTTGGGGTAATGCATTACTTGTTGAGATGTTACTTGAATTATCAGTTGTTTGAATCTACTAGCTTCAAACTATTCCCCTTAACATTCATAGTCCAAGAAACCCAATGGAGGGTCATCATAAGTCAGAAATAACTCAAAGGTAGTAGGTTTGGTTGAATTTTTTTTAAATTGTTCAGGTTGTTTTATATTATATTAAGAATAGTCAGGTGGAACTAGAATCTGGATCAGAACATATTTTCCATAAGCATCATTACAGTCAGATAGCCCTGTCACATACAATAGTCCTTCACAGCAAACTGAAAATATATATTTTTATATAGCTTTTGGGGTCATAGAAAATTCTGTTCATTTCATGCTGAGTAGTCAAATACAAATCAAAATGTACAGAAGTAGCTTTCAGAAATGTTGGGGATATTTCAAGCTCTGAGCCACAATTAGTTCAAAGTCTGACCCCCAGCCTCTGGTGCTATTATGCTCTCCAGAGATGTAGCTGTCTTTCCCTTGTTTAAGTGTCTTTCCTTCCAAAGCTACCTAACAGGATAACATGTCACTTTACTCTTTCTGACTTCTAAAACCATCACCACTGAACTTAATTCTGTATCCACAAAAGGGTCATACAATAGCCTTAAATAGATGAGCTGCAGACCTCTAATCTTATTTCCTTGATAATGTACAAAGTTCAAATAGGAAATTCAATTTCCTAACAGTTTGCCAGTGCTAAATAACACAAACTTGTTACATAGTTCACATTTTCATGGACAACTTACTAAATTGAAATAAAATTGTCCTTGAGCATCTGTATCAGGAGAGATACCTTAGGTTTCTGTTGTAGGTGTATCTATGTGGAGGTTCCAAAGATTCTCCTTTTAAACTCTGCTTCAGGAAAGGATAATGTCTACACAGCGCAAATAAATAAAGTGGAACTTTAGATTTTTCAGCAGCCTCCTCACCTGGCAATAGATCACATTGTGTTATTTAGTGTTGCTGCAACACGAATACCACAAATGTGTGGCTTTAGGAGGCTAGAAACACAAATCCAGGGTTTTGGCTCTAGGGGAAAGCTTTCTCTTTCTGTAAGCTCTTGCCTCCTTTCAGCATCTGAGGACCTAGAGTCCCTTGGGTAACTCTGTGTTTCTTAGCCTTGCACTATGTTGAGAAGGTTCTCAGCACAGAGACCTGGATTTAAGGAAGATGCCTCGATCACAGCTTTTCTGTCTTGGTGGTTCTGATATTCTTCCTCTTTACTTGTTTCTCTTTCATCTCTTATACAATGAAAAGTCATGCAAGCTGCACCTCAGAGAAACTCTTCTTATGGGGGACTGGGGATGCAAGGAAATGAAGGGTGTTAGAACCCACTCTTAATCATTTAACAACAAGGATCATTATGTAACTGCTGACTTGCATCACCACATACCTGCCAAATCACAAAGAATTACGGTCCAGCCAACCTGACTCATGCCTTTTAGGAGAGCACACTTCAAACCATGACACATAAGGATTTCCATCTATTAATCTTGAAACTAGATGTTGTAATTTTGTTATGCCATATTACATCAGAGTCTGAAGGTACCTGGGAAATAAGCTACCAGATCAAAATATAAACTGACAAGATCTTCACAGTCAGGAAATCTAATGACCACCAATGGTTGTTCCTTTTCTGGAGATGGTGAGAAGAGGGCAGGCTCACTCACTTCAGTATGTCAGAAAAGTGTCAATGTAAGTAAATAATTCATTAATAATACTTCTCACTGAATGCACACATTAAATTAATATTTTCATTTCAAACTTCACTTAAATCTTACAGACTTGTTTATGGATAGATATTTGTAATTATATTGACTGAAATTTATAGACTTCATATATAACAAAATGCAAGATTTCCTAGTTCTGTGTAATCCTTACAATCTGAACATTTTAATCTACTAGACTATCTTTCCACCCTTAGGCTATTTTGCCCATACAAATCACAGAACATCTTCGACACCCATGGATACTCTTTACTTCACATTCTTGTAGCCACAATGGATTCCAATTATTTACAGTCTTTCTTGGTTCCACTGTTTAATAAAAGTTGAGACCAACACAGAATTTGAATTACTAATTTCAATAATATCCTCTTTCAATGATTGATCCCCACTAAGGACATATCCTGATGACATTTTATCCTTAAATTCTTGATTAAATTATTTTGAGAAGTAGATCTTCAGACTCATTTTCTACAAAGAAGCTCTACTGTTCACCATAGATATAACCCTGCTGATCTTTGAAATATGGTTGTACATCATCCAGCATTACAGCAACATAAAACTGATAACCTGAAAGATAACTGATAGAAGAGACCCAGTAGCAACTAACTAGTTAGCCAATTTTCTAGAGTGTTTAAGGGATATTTCTGCAGCGCACTGAAAAGATTTATTTCCATGGACACAATTTGGTCTACTTATGATTTGGAATGTTTTCAGTGAGACTGCATAGTATAGGAGTACTAG
This sequence comes from Elephantulus edwardii, assembly GCF_000299155.1. Lineage (NCBI taxonomy): Eukaryota > Metazoa > Chordata > Mammalia > Macroscelidea > Macroscelididae > Elephantulus > Elephantulus edwardii. Next base: position 4,968,732 of record NW_006399945.1, read on the forward strand.
AGCAATTACTGATTAGACCAATAGTTTGTTATATATTTACTAAGTGGTCCACTATGTGCTAAGGTCTAAATCACTTAGTAGAGAATAGAAAACATGTTACTTTCTTGTCATTAAGTTTCTCACATCAGCCTTTAATGTTTACACTAAAACATTATGGTTCCAGAGGGATATACTCAGATTATTTGGCAAAGCTTCAGAATCCTTGCCTCCAAGGAGCAGCCTCATTTCACCCTCCCCAGGACAAATCTGTTTGTTCTCCTAACAGTCCATGGTATATTCGACACTCTTCTCCAGCACTGTAGCTCAAAAGCATCAATTCTCTTTCTATCATCTCTAGTCACTGTCCAGCTCTCTGACACATAACAAGCAATTATGGAGACTATGGCTCAGATCAGGCATATCTTAGTCTCCAGACTGACATCATTGCTCTTCATTGCTCTGGAGAGGTCTCTGACAGCAGACTTTCCTAATGCAATTTATCTCTTGATTTCCTGGCTGCTGGTACCAAGAGTGAACCAGACTGGAATCTCAGTTTCTTTACCATCCATAATGATGCTGCCCACTGGCCCAGTACAGACAGTCTTTGTTTTCTTGATGTTGAGCTTCAATCCATATTGAAGGCTGCAGTCCTTGACCTTCTGCAGCAAGAGTTTCAGGTCCTCCTAAGTTTCAGCAAGCAGGGTTGTGTCATCTGCCTAACACGGGTTGCAGAATGTCAAATGATCCAGAAAGCATTAAAAGATGGAAAGAGTATACAGTCACTATATCATAAGGAATTGGTTGACACAGAAGAATTTCAAGAAATAATGTACAGGCAAGTGCCTGTGATGATGAAAGAAGTTCAAACTGCTCTGAAATAATTGGCATAAAACAAGGCTCCAGGAATTTATGGCCTACCAATTGACATATTTCAACAGAAAGACACTGCCCTGGGTATGCTCACAAAGTTGTGTCTAGAAATCTAGAGGACAGCCACCTGACCAACTGACTGGAAGATATCCATATTTGTTTCCATTCCAAAGAGAGGTAACCCAGTAGAGTTTGGAAATTATCAAACAATATCATTAAAATCACATGTAAGCAAGATTCTGCTGAAAATTATCGAAAAATGACTGAAGCACCATGCCAACAGAGAACTGCTGATGAAGAGGCTATGGTACTAGGGATATTATAGCTAATGTTAGATAGATCTTGGCAGAAAGCAGAGAATACAAGAGGAATGTCTATCTGTGCTTCATTGACTATGCAAAGGCTTTTAACTGTGTGAATCACAACAAACTGTGGCTGACTCTGAGAAAAATGGGAATACCAGAACATTTGATTGTGCTTATGTAAAACCTATACTTGAACCAGGAGGCATTTGTCAGAACAGAGCAAGGAGACACTGCATGGTTCAAAATTGGCAAAGGTGTCCACCAGGAATGTATTCTGTCTCCATACCTTTTCAGTCTGTCTCCATACCTTTTCAGTCTATATGAAGAACAGATCATCCAGGACACTGGGCTATGTGAGGAAGAATATGGCATCAGGGTTGGAGGACCTAGTGGATACAGAGTTATACTGGTAACTCAAAGACAAATGGTTCCTGCCTACCAGCTACTCCATGGGAGAGAGAGAAATAATCTCCTCCTGTGCAATTCACTGCCCTGAAAACTCAATGAAGGGTCAGATTTGAGAGTAAAGAGAGAGAGATAGAAATTGCAGGAGGGCATGCAAGTGGGTTCTCCTAGAGATGAAAAGGTCAGTAAGTCCTTGAGAAATTTCCAGGGAAATGGAGCTGAGTTACTGTTGACACTGATGTGTATGCATCTACTTAGCTTTGAAACACCCTGTTATCACCAGGAATGTGGATTCTAAGTGGAACTTCAGGTGCTCAAATAGCTTGAGATGTGAGTGGAAAAGAAGGGAAGAGAAGATTAGAATCAAATGTGAATTTCAGGTATGAATCAGATGTTAATTTGCTTTTTTGTTGTCTGGACAGAGACCTGCTGTGGCTTTGAAGGCATTAGGCAGAGGACATTGCTTTCTTCACTAATAAATTTCTATTTTCTAGATATCCTTTGAAAAGTCCTCATTATCTATAGGTAGTGATTTAAATCTTGTAGAACCTGATAGAATATTTCATGGCTATTAAGTGAAGGAAGAAAGAAGGAATGTAAATTGCATTCAGAGTAAATGGCATTTGTGATCAAAGAATAGTGATGAGAAATGTTATCTGTCTAACTTCTATTGAAAATCACTCTAATTATTGTTCTCCCCTTCAAAGTTACAGTGCTTTCTCTAGTTTATGATTCAAAGAATTGATAGCAGATTAACAGCTCTTATAGGATAATTCACAGAAAAAGAACAAGTCTGATAAGTCAGATTTTCATTAGAAAAACCATTATTCTGAAGCTTTTTTTTATTATTCATGCAGGTAATTTTTCTTTTAACCTTGAAATGTGATTATTTCTGCATTTTTAATAATAATATTGTATCCTGTACCTACAATGGACACACAACCCTTAATAATCTTTCTTTGCATAACTGTTTAATTAGGGTTGAGACCAGCACGAAATTCATTACTGAAGTCAATGAATATCATTTAAAATTGTTTTCTGCTAATTGTGGGTAATTCTCCCATTCCCCTGAGAGAATATATTGCAGGCTGTCACCGCAGACCTACTTCTGATATGATTTTGGGAAACTATTTTCTTCTGCCAAAGAGATATTGTCCTCCATATATACACACTTGCTAACTAATTGTCAAAAAACTGTTACTGTCAGAGAAAAGCTTTTCCTCACAAGACTCAGGAAATCTGTTAAAAATAAATATCAGAACCTTTGTGAGAAATTTAAATGAGAGGGCTCTAAGGTACAGATATAAAGAGTGTCATGGAGAAGAGGAAAGATGGAACAATGAGGAGACTGAGACCGAGGAAGACAAACTTGGTTAGCTTGAGTCTAGGGGCAGCTAAAATTGAAGATAAAACAGTTAAATCAGGGCACCCTGGACTTTAAAACAACAACAACAACAAAGGGAGTGATAAATATGTACTTTTATTTCCACACTTCCTTATCATCATGATTGTATTTATTAGGAGTTGGCTAGTTCTTCCATAATTTTGTCCTTATATCAAATATTCTAAGAGTTCCAGGGTAGCTTTACATGTGTTACTTTATGAACCACCCATTTTATCCTTCTAGAGCATTAATAATGGCTTTAACTTACTCTTCAGTCAGAAAAATGCTAGTTGTTGTTGTTAGGTTCCATTAATTGAGTACGACTGATTGTGACCCTATGTACAACATAGGGTTTAACCCTGTTCTATCCTGTGCCATCTTCTACACCTTCTGACGCACTAGAACCCATTGTGGCAGTCACTGTGCGAATCCACCTTGAAGGTCTTTCTCTCCTTCGCTGACCCTCTACCCTTCCAAGCATCATGTCCCTCTCCAAGGAATAAACCCTCCTAGCAACATGCCTGAAGTATGCGAGGTGAAGCCTCATCATCCTTGCCTCCTAAGAGCACTCTGGCTGTACCCTCTCCGAGACATATTTATTTGTTCTTTTGACAGTCCATGGAATGTTCAGTGATCTTCTCCAACACCACAACTCAAAAACATCAATTCTTCTTCTGTCTTTTCTTCTCTTTGTCCCACTTTCAGAAGCATAGCAAGTGATTAGAAAGACTATGGCCTTAATCAGATACACGTTAGTCCTCAAACTGACATCATTACTCCTCAATAAATTGAAGAGGTCGTTGACTGCAGACTTTCCCAGTGCAATGTGTCTCCTTATTTACTGACTGCTGGTATCAAGTGTGTTAATTGTGGATCAAAATAAGGTAAAGTTGTAGACAGTTTTAATCTCTTCTCCATCCATCATGATGCTGTCTATTGGTCCAGTTATAAGAATGCTAGTAATAGTTTAAAAATAGGAGGGATCCTGTGATAGGGAAGTAGAAAGGACCCCTCATCCCTGCAGTTACTGAAAGGAAAACTAATGGCTACCCTTACAGGCACTTAGCCATGAGAGGCAAATGTAGGGGCCAGAAGGGGTGCATGTGTTCCCTTTAAGAAGTCCTGCTGCTACTTCCTGCATTGTTCAGACCATATCAGTTTCGAGAGTACTGAATAGATGCCAGGGGAATGGATGTGATGACAAGGAATATAAGGAGGATGTGTAGAATAACAAGACCAGGAATAAATACACATACCCACTTACGGAATTACCAAAAAAAGGCAACACTTTATCTTGTAATCAACTATTTTCTACTTCTCTATGTAATAGCTCCCTTCCTCTGGAGGCCTACAGATTAAGGAGTTAATGCTGCAAACCCAAAAGCGGGTGGTTCTAAACCACCAGGTGTTTCACAGGAAAAAGATAGCCAATTCTGTCATGCAATTCACAGTCATTGAAAACACTCCGGAAGGTCAGCTGTTAGTTTTGATACTACTAGAAGTCCAGGCTGGGTTTAGAAGGGGTCATGGTCCTAGGGATATTGTAGCTGATGTTAGATGGATCTTAGCTGAAAACAGAGAATACTAGAGGAATGTCTATCTGTGTTTCATTGACTATACAAAGGCATTTGACTGTGTGGATCATAACAAACTGTGGCTGACTCTGAGAATAATGGGAATCCCAGAGCACTTGATCATGCTAATGCGAAACCTATACTTGGACCGGGAGGCAGTCGTCAGAATAGAGCAAGGGAACACTGCACGGTTCAAAATTGGGAAGGGCTTATGCTGGGGATGCATCCTATCTCCATACCTTTTCAACCTGTATGCAGAACAGATTATCTGGGAGGATGGGCTCTATGAGGAGAAATGTGGGGTCAAGATTGGTGGACGATTTATCAACAATCTGCATTATGCAGATGACACAACCCTGCTTGCTGAAACTGAAGAGAACCTGAAGCACCTGCTGCAGAGGGTCAAGGACTGCAGCCTACAATATGGATTGAGGCTCAATGTCAAGAAGACAAAGATTCTCACCACTGGACCAATTGGCAGCATCAGGATGGATGGTGAAGAGATTGAGATTGTACACAGCTTTAGTTTGCTTGGCTCCACAGTCAACACTCTTGGCACCAGTAGCCAGGAAATCAAAAGGCGCATTGTCATGGGAAAGTCTGCTGTTAGGGACCTCTCCAAAGTGCTGAAGAGCAATGGTGTCTCTCTGGAGACTAAGGTGCGTTTGATACAGGCCATGGTCTTCGCAATCACTTGTTATGCATCAGAGAGTTGGACAATGACCAAAGAGGATAGAAGGAGAATTGATGTCTTTGAGCTGTGGTGCTGGAGAAGAGTATTGAGAATACCATGGACTGCTAGGAAAACAAACAGGTTCGTTCTGTAAAGGGTTCAACCAGGTGGTTCCTTGGAGACAAGGATTCTGAGGCTCCGTCTAACATACTTTGGACATGTTGTGAGGAGAAACCGGTCCTTGGAGAGGGACATCATGCTTGGGAGGGTGGAGGGACAGCGCAGAAGGAGAAGGTCCTCTATGAGGTAGATTAATTCAGTGACTGGGATAATCGGGATGGGAGTGTTGGGGACAATGCGATTGGCACAGGACAGAGCAGAGTTTAGGGCTGTTGTACATAGGGTCGCTATGAGTCGCAAGCGACTCAATGGCACATAACAACAACAACAACAACAGTTTTTTAATTTACATTATATTTTGTTCATTTGTTTTGTGATGTGTTTCACCTCTCCCTTACAAACATCCCACCAGTGATGACTTTCGTGAAGCATTTAGGCCAGCTACCTCATGCAGTATAGTTAGGGCCATAATTACCACTCACTGAAATTCTTCATTGGCCTATGTTGAAGAAAAGAGCTTTGAGGAACTATTATTGTTGTTGTTGGGTACCAAGAAGTTGGATCTGACGCACAGCAACAATAGATGTACTTCCTAGTCCTACACCTCCCTCGTGGTCACTGCTGTACTTGAGTTCATAGTTGCAACCACTGCTCCACTCGGTGTTGAGGACTGGTCTTTTTATTCAGTGATCCTCCACTTTACCAAGTTTGGATTCTTCTCTAGAGATTGGCCTCTCCTGATATTATATTCAAAGTATGTGAGATGAAGTTTTACCATCTTTGTTTCTCAGAAGCATTTCAGTTATACTTTTTCCAGAGCAGAATAATATGTTCTTTTGATAGATGATATAGTACATTCAGAATTCTTGCCAACACCGGATTCAAAAGCATGAATTTGTCAGTCTTCTTTATTCATCACTCTACTATCTGATAGTTGAGGAATTGATAATTGGTAATAAGATAACTGAGAGGAAACTGTGAAAGATGCCTGCATTTGTCTACTTAGAAAATACTTGAGACTAGCAGATGTTTTTAATAAATTAAATTTTAAACATATCATTGAAGTAATGGTACTTCAGCCAACTGGGAATCTCAGGTCAGTACTGTTAACACAGGCATGTTACTCACTTACAAGACTGAAGCTTAATATGGAGCTTACAGAGTCAGCCAAAAATATGAGTTAAAGCCTGGAGAAAAGAAATATTCTCTAAAGTAGAGAAAAGTGTTGAGAGAAACAGCAGCGCTTTGGCATTACATCTGTTATTGATCCATCAGAGAAGTAATACAACTAGGAGGTACATGTATGTCATATACACACACATAGACTTGTAAGAAAACTCAACCTCAGGCATGAAGCAGTCTCTTTGTGTCTGATGCTTGAATTTGAAGTCTGAAGGGAAAGCAGATGGATAGGGAAGGATGATGTAAAGTGCAGAAGTTGTTATGTGCCTTCAAGTAGAAACTCTCAAAAAACTCACTTTAAATACTGAAAATACTGAGGCATGTTGTTAGATGCCTTTAAGTCAACTACAACTCACAGTGATCCTATGAACCATAAGAACCTTTCCCTGTGCTTTGCCATCATCATGATCTCTGACATATTGAAACTGTTGCAGTCCATCTTGGTGACGGTCTAGCTCTCTTTCTCTGATTCTCTACCTTTCCCTACGTGATGTCTTTTTCTAAGGACTGGCCCTTCTTGACAACTTTCCCAAAGTAAGTGAGATGAAGTTCCACCATTATTGGAACAATCTGGTTCCACTTCCTCCAAGACAGATTTGCTTCTCTTTTCGATAATCCATAGGATATTGAATTCTCTTTGCCAACACAATGGTTCCGAGGCATCAGTTTTTCTCTGGTCTTCTCAGGCCTTGTAGTGACCCTCTGTCAGGTTTTCAAGGTTTTAAATCCTAATGGGAGGAGACTTCCAATCTTTCTCTCTCAGAATATCTCGTAGATTTGAGCTCCTGTACAGACCATCAGGTGAGATCCATGGGTAAAATTATAATTTGTGTCTTTTTAAAAAGGTATTTTAAATTAATAAATCATTTAAAATACAAAATTCAATCATTGTATTTCCAGTCTCATTTCTATCACCAAGCTTATATTTTTCCAACAATTATTCTTTCTTCACTGTTTCCAACTTTTGCATTCCAGTCACCAATTATCATTAATACACCTAGATTGAATGTTTGGTCAATTTTAGCCTGCAAGATTTGCTAAAAATTCTCAATTTCTTCCTCTTTGGTTTTAGATGTAGAAGCATATATTTGAATAATAGTTGTGTTAATAGGCTTTCCTTATATGCGTATGCATAATATCCTATCACTCAAAATATTGTATTTCAGGATAGAACGTGAATTAACTTTTTGACTATGAATGCAAAACTATTCTTCTTTATTCCATTTCCAGCATAATATACCATATGATTACCTAATTCAAAGTGGCCAAAACTAGTCCATCCCATTTCACTAATGCCTAATATTTATGTGTTCCATTTCATTTTTTACAATTTCCAGTTTGTCAATATTCAAACTACATACATGTCATGTTCAAATTATTAAAGAATATTTATCATTGTTTTTCCTCATTTCAATTTACTTTCAATCTGGGTTCTACTACTACATTAGTGTAACTATTTGGGTCCCTCAACATCAAGGAAACAAAGATTCTCACCACTGGGCCAGTTGGCAGCATCAGTATGGATGGTAAGAGATGGATAGTTAACAATTTTAGTTTGCTTGACTCCATAGTCAACATTCTTGGTACCAGCAGCCAGGAAATCAAAAGATGGATTGTATTGGGAAAGTCAGCTGTCAAGGACATCTCCAGAGTACTGAAGAGTAACAATATCAGGCTGGAGACTAAGGTGTGCCAGAATTGGGTTATAGTCTTCACAATTGTGTGCTATATACATCAGAGACCTGGACAGTGACTAGGGATGATAGAAAGAGAATTGATGCCTTTAAGCTGTGGTGCTGGAGAAGAGTGTTTAATATACCATGGACTGCTAGGAGAACAAACAGTTTTGTCTTGGAGAGAGGGAAGCTGGGCTGCTGCTTGGAGGCAAGGATTGAGATTCTTCATCTGACATACTTTGGGCAAACCTGCAAGGAGGAACCACTTCTTGGAGAAGGACATCATATTTGTAAGAGTGGAGAAATGGCACAGGAGAGAAAGACCCTTGATAATACAGATCAATTCAATGATCAGGGCAGTGGGAGTAGGTGTGTCAGACACAATGAGGTTGGCACAGGATAGAGCAGGGTTTAGGGCTCTTATACATTGGGTTGCAATGAGTCGCAAGAAACACGACAGCACATTAACAACAGCAGTGTTCATCAGGTTTTGCATGGACTGTTATTTAAGACATAGATGACCAATCCTGTTTCCTAGTCTGTCTTAATCTGGGAGTTCTACTAAAACCTAGCCACCATGGGTAATCCTTATGGTATTTGATACACCAGTGGTACAGCTTTCAGTATCACAGGAACCCACAAGTTATCTCATTGCAGCAAACTGACAGATATGTGCTGTACCAATTAGAACAAATTGCAAGTTTAATTAAGGCTGAAGAAAAATTAAAATAAGTCCACAAGAAAGATGATATTATCTTGAATCTATTCCTTCTGAATCCTATGGTCATTCTAGGAATAAGTTTGGGGCATTAAACACCAATGATCGAAGACCAGATGGGTTGTGGAATGATATCAAGAATATAATCCATGAAGAGAGCAAAAGGTTATTAGAAAGACAGAGGAGAAAGAGAAAACTGAAATGGAAGTGACTCTGAAAATTGCACTATAGCATCAGAAAGCCAAAACAAATGGAAAACAGGCTGATGTAAAAGATTTGAACAGAAGATTTCAAAG
>NW_006399945.1:4978193-5000803 GCF_000299155.1 Elephantulus edwardii
CAGAAATCATTGTACCAAAAAGAACTGATTGACAACTGAAGAATTTCAGGAAGTACCAAATGAGCAAAAGTCAATGAAAAGAAGAAAGAAGAAGTGGAAACTCCATTGAACAAAAAATTGGCATTTTTTGCATTGGCAAAAAATAAGCCCCCAGGAATAGATGGGCTACCAACTGACTAGTTTCATTTAACAGATTCAGCCTTAGATGTGCTCACCAGTCAATGCCAGGAAATTTGGAGGACAGCTGTTTGGACAACAGATTGAACGACATACATAATTTTTTTTCGCATTCCCAAGAAAGGTGATCTAACTGAAAGGGGAAACTATCTAACAGTATCATTAATGTCATATGCAAGCAAAATACTGCCGAAGGTCATCAAAACTGGCTAGTACATGGGTAGGGAACTTACAGGAGTTCAAGCAGGATTTAGAAGAAGCATCAGGGATATCGTTGCTGATATAAGATGGTTGTTGTTGATTTTGGTGTTAGGTGCCGTTGAATTGAGTACAACTCACAGTGACTCTATATACGAAAGATCTGAACCCTGTGCTATCCTGTGCCATCCCCACACTTCCTGAGACACAAGAGCGCATTGTGGCAGTCACTGTGTCAGTCCACCTGGTTGAGGGTCTTCCTCCTCTTTGCCGATGCTTCACCCTTCCTAACATCATGTCCTAGCATTTAACATGTAGAAATTAAAAAGACTTGAAATATTTTACTTTAGTAGATTAAAGGCTACAGCCTTCAATACGGACTACATCTCAACATCAAGAATGCAAAATACCTCACCACTAGGCAATATCATGATACGGGAAAATAGACTAATGTTACCAATAACTTAATTTTACTTGCTTTCACAGTCAACACTCGTGGTAGCCACAGTCAAGGAATCAAAAGACATGGATTGGAAAAATCTGCTGTCCAAAAAATTTCCAAAATGCTAAAGATCAACGTTGTCAGTTTAAGTGCTAAAATGCACTATGACGTTTTCAATTGCTTCCTATACATCTGAATGCTAGACAGTGAGCAGCTGACTGACAGGATAAGTAACGCCTTTGAACTGTGATCTTGAAGAAAAGTACTGAATATGCCCTGGACCAACTACCAAAAGAAGAAACAAGCGTTTCAGAAGGGGCAAGTCTTTGCAAAAAGAGATCATGCTGGGAAAGATAGAGAGGGATAGAGAAAGAGGAGTCTCAACAAGATGCATACGTGATGGTGACTACGTGCTCAAGGATATCAGAAATTGTGTGAATGGTGCAGAAAAGGGAAGGAGAGGGGGTAAATATGTGCAACGATGCATGAGTAAAAATCTAACTGTTCTGTAAATATTTGTTAAAATCATAAAAGTTTTATAAAAGAATTTAGATCTGTTGTTCCTAGGGTTGCTATGATTGGTAGTTGACTCAATGGCTCCTAAAAACAAAAACAACAATAGTCTATCAGTAAGCCCTACAGCTCTACTCTCATCTCCTACCTAAACCATCTCTCTCTTTTTTCCTTCCTTACCCTAGGCCAAGGGTCTAGCTTCCATCCTTGGCTGATCTTTCTATGGCAGCCTCTTGAAGGAGCTGCTGGCATATCTGGCGTTTTATACACTTTTTCTCTTGGATCCATCAGAGAGTGCTTTAAAAAAAAGAAAATAAAATAGGGGGTGCTTTTAAAATGAAAACTATTTAGCTTATGTAAGGGGATAGACAGTCAACTCTCAGCACCAGCAGCCAGGAAATAAAAAAAACTTATTGTGATGGGAAAATCTGCTGTTAGGGACCTCTCTAAAGTACTCAAGAGCAATGGTGTCTCTCTGGAGACTAAGGTGTGCCTGATACAAGCCATGGTCTTTGCAATCACTTGTTATGCATCAGAGAGTTAGACAATGACTAGGAAGGATAGAAGGAGAATTGATGCCTTTGAGCTGTGGTGCTGGAGAAGAGTATTGAATGTACCATGGACTGGCCAAGAAAACAAACAGATTCATCCTGGAGAGGGTTAAAACAGGCTACTCCTTGGAGGCAAGGATTCTGGGGCTTCATCTGACATACTTTGGACATATTGTAAGGAGAGGCAGGTCCTTGAAGAGGGACATCATGCTTGGGAGGGTAGAGGGACAGCGCAGGAGGGGAAGACCCTCTATGAGGTGGATTGATTCAGTGACTGGGGTAATCGGGATGGGTGTGTCAGAGGCAGTGCAATTGGCACAGGATAGAGCAGGGTTTAGGGCTGTTGTACATAGTGTTGTTATGAGTCACAAGAGACTCGACGTCACATAACAACAACAACAACAACCACAACAAAAACAAGGGGATACTAAGTGGTCGTTAGTAATGGTAGTATAATTAGGGAAAAGAAAGGAATGAGAAGTTTGCGGTATGATAAGTGCAATCTATGATACTGAATTGTAAGTGTAGAAACCAATGCCATTTGTGTGTGTGTGTGTGTGTGTGGCAAATATATTTACATTACAAGTGAAATATATATATATCTATCTCCAGATCATGTTCTCTTGTGGTGAAAATCTACTGACAGCTTCCCATTGACTTGAAGGGAATCTAAACTCCTCTGGCTGGCTTCAGAGTTCTAAATGATCTTGCCCTCATTCATCTTTCTGTCTCATCTCGGAACAATCACCTCCTGCCCACACTGGAGGAACATTTTTTTTTTTTCTGATTTTAAGTCTCCAAGTGTTTTCCTTCTTTAACTACTGTCTGCTACATTAATAAGACTCTCTCCTTGATTCTTATCCCCGCCCCTTAAAAAAAAAAAAGAACATGATCAGCCCCTTCTTGTCAGCTAAATCTCAGGTGGCCTAGTAATAAGAAGCTGTGCTGCAATCCCAAAGGCATGCAGTTTAATCTACCACCTGTTCTGAGGGAGAAAGATAGATGTTCTCCTCCCATGTCATTAACTGTCATTGAAAACCTGCTAGAGGGTCGGCCACAGGTAAGGCCTAACTCGTTGGTACACAACAACACATAGCACTTATATCCCTCTGATATTCCATCTATCCACATGGCCACCTGGCTCCCTTAGCTTAATTTCTCTTTTCAAAGTTGAATTAAAGTTGCAGACGAGCAGTGACTCTGGGAGCCCTGTTTACTGTTGTATTTCCAGTGTGTGGAGGGAGACCAGCACACAGAAAACATTGATTACATATCAGTAGCTTCTGGGGACAGATTGTTTTTACTATAAGCTGTCAAATGTTATGCCAAGAAAAGCAGATAGGGAGTAGCCAGCTAGCCTGCAGGACTTTTTGGTAATACTTGAGTTGGAATCAGTAGATATGCAGGACAAGAGCAAATAGGGGCTGTTGCAGTAAAGGGCACAGCGTAAGTAAGGTTTACTGTATGTTTATAGGAGTTATACTGCACGGTGTATTAAGAAAAAAACCAAACACAAACAACCCTCTAAATCATTAACATAACTTTTTGCCACTAATCAAATCCAATAGAGTATAATTTGCAAATTTTCTCTGGATTATTTATTACAATGCTCTGAATTATCTTCAACTAAGAAATAGTGTCACAGTTTCTATGAATCTGGAACTGTTGTTGTTAAGTGTTGTTAAGTCGAATCATAGGTGACTCATAGCGACCTTATGAACGAAAGTCCAAGACACCTGTATAGCTTTCTTCTTTTCTCCAGGTTCATAGGGTTTCCAGAAGCAAGCTGTTATGGAAGTGGATGCCACTCCTGCTTTCAAGCTTGTTTTAATCGGGGAGCTCCACCAAACACTGTTCACAATGGGTAACCATTCTCGCATTTGACTCATCAATGTCACCGTGTTTGGCTTCACAGTGACCACGAGTTACCTCTGTACAGCAAGTGGACATACCAGGGTTACACAACCTAAAAGAATGTTTCACCAAAAACAATTAAAGGCAGGTCTGACAGCTGCCGAGTAGAGTCACTCACCTTTGGCTTGGGAGCATGACTTTCTGTCCCCTAGGCCCACTGCTCTCTCTCTCTCTATGCTGTTGTTGTTAAGTGCTGTCAAGTTGTAGGCAACTCATAGCAACCCTATCAATGAAAGTCCTGGACACCTGTATAGCTTTCGTCCTTTCTCCAGGTTCATAGGGTTTCCAGAGGCAAGCTATTACGGAAGTGGATGCCACTCCTGCTTCCAAGCTTGGAATCTGGAAAGAGGGAGTGAATTCTGCAAGTGGCTTTTGCTTAGGGTTGAGAGGTAAAGAATATGGGAAGCTGTAGCCATAGAAGGACATGACTTTGGCTTGAGCATATCCTTTCAAGATTGGCAAGAGGCCGATGCTCTTGTCACCTGGTCCTCTCATCATGAGATAGCAACTTCTTTCTGAGTGAGCAATCTGAAAGAAAGAGCAAGAAGGAAGATGCTTTGAATGACGTAGTCTCCCAAGTTGCACATAGCCATTTTTCCTTAAAACATGCCACCCTTCCTTTTTAGGGAGATTAGAAGAGAAAGGAATGGCTTCTACTACTAAGGGAGGGATGTGAAAGGGTTTTTGGACATATGTTACAAACACTACACTTCCTTACATATATTAAAACCGCAATTTCCGAAGTGTAGTACAACCACCACTCTCTGTGTGAGGCTGACTGTAGTTTCTTTCACAGGACTACTCTAGACTGTGTGCTTTCCCAGTTAAGGTTTATTTATATGTATTTATGCACTGTCTCTTTTAAGGTAAGAATCTCTTGCAAGGATGAACAGACTGTCAGGTAGAAATAGGAGTCTGGTAAGTATCAAATTTACTGAAGATCCTTAATGACCAGCTTCTCTGATCCTTTCCAGGAGAAGGGTTTTGGTCCATAAAAGAGGGAGAAGACGCAAGGTAGGGTCAGAAGTAGCTGAAGAGAGTGAAGCAGATAAAGGGTGGGAGCATAGGCACTCAGACCACAGCCTCACAAGTGCAAGCATTTGTGAAGGACTATGCTCTTTCTAATCGCCTGCTACACATCAGAGAGCTAGACAATGAATAAGGATGAGAGAATAAAAATTGATGCCTTTGAGTTGTGGTGCTAGAGAAGAGTACTTAACATCCCATGGACTGCCAGAAGAACAAACAGATATGTCTTGGAGATGATACAGCCAGAGTGCTCCTTGGAGACAAAGATGGGGAAGCTTAGTCTTTCATATTTTGAACCTGTAGCTAGGTGAGCCAATTCCTTGGAAAGGGACATCATGCTTGGAAAGCGAAATCATGCTTGGAAAGCTGGAGGGAGGGTCAGAGAAGAAAAGGAAGACCCCAAATGAGATGGATAACATGATGACTTTAGCAATGGGCTAGAGTGTGTAGGATGGCACAGAATTGGACATAGTCAGGTTGGCTTTTCATAGGGTTGTTATGAGTTGTGCTCATCTCAACAGCACCTAACAACATAACAATAGACTGTGAAGCCTCAGCCAAGACAAACCTCTGATAAAAGACAGGGAAAGTAGGTTGATGATGGATGAAGAATAGAAACTATGTTGGGGAACTTGTCAGACTTTGAGAGAGTAGATTTCTACTCGGGATCAGAGTCAAGAATACAAACCAAAAGAGTTAGGTTCTGCATTAGTAAGAGTTATTATGAGAAATCTTTTAAAAATAGATTTTAATTTTGGAGCAAGACCAAGTCATAAATTCATCTCAGACATTTAAAATGCATTAGATCCCATTACAATCCTGGCTGTGGATTCAGCCAACATTTACTGAGCAGCAATTGTGTGTCAGACACTGTTCTTATGGAGGACACGTTCATTATCTCATGCAACCCACAAAAACACTGTCCGGGAAGTTTTATTGTTATTCTTATTTCAGGGAGAATTAGTACTCTGGAAGGTTATGATCCTTGTTCAAAGTCACACAGTTAACAAATAAAAAACTTACATTTAAATCTGAGTTTTAGACTATTATATTACAACTCTCAATTCTATTAATGGCAGATACATCATGGATTAAAAACATTATGGATTAAATAAAATTTCTTAAAATATAGCATCTCTCTAAATAAAGAATAGTGGAGACTAAGCTCTGGATCTATCTCAAAGAAAAACACTTTGCTCTTGACAGCAGTTTTACTATAATAAGGCATAAAATGGGGTGGTTGTTTTCTTTTCGTGTCTGGCAAATTCATGTCTGTTTCCATCAAAAGAATAGTTGTATGTTGCTGACCACAATTTCCCACATTTCTTGAAAACCAGACTATACTCATACATCTTCTACTGTTAAACACAGATAATACTGTAACCACTGATACAGCCAAATATTTTGAAATTTCATAAACTTATTTCTCAAGTGCCTTCATAACTCTTTTTATTTCTGTGTACTCAGCACAACATAGTAACCCCCAAAAACCTGCTGTAATTCTGACTCATAATGACCACGCAGGACAAAATAGAATTACTCATAGATTTCCTAAGGCTGTAAATCATCCAGAATCAGACTTCCTTGTCTTTCTCCCATGGAGCAGCCTGCGACTGGAACTGCCAATATTTAGTTAGCACCCAGAGGCCTTAATCATAGTGTGACCAGAGCTCCTAAAGTCAGTAACAAGAGAAAGAAGAAATAATTCACCTGTCATCACATTGATTCTTACTTGTGTCAACCACATGTATTACAGAGTAAAATCACTCGATGGCATTCTCTTGACTGTGATTTTTACAGAAAGAAGCTCTGGTGGCCTGCTCCATAGGGAGCTGCATCATTAACACAAAGGCTGTGCTGCTTTTGTGGTTCAAATTCACCAGCAGTTCCATAGGAGAAACACTGAGTTGTCTCCACTCATTTGATTTACAGAATCCAGTGAAGAAACAACTATAAATTGGTTCCAACTGGTTGGAAATAAGATTGAGAATCCTTACAAAAGAAGATTTCCAGGTCTTCGTTCTATGACACTGCTGGATGAGTTTAAAGCAACAACTTTTGTGTAGTAAATGAGAGTGAATAATTTGTTTCACCTTGGACCAGAGGGAAAAACAACCAAAAAGTGAATGTTATAATTACAAGATGACAACATATTCCAAAACAAATTTCTCACCAAATGAAGAAGAGACTGTATTCACTTCCTCTTCCTTATCTTTGTCTCTCCCTATTTCGTTTTGGAAAAATTAGTTCTTATACCATTTAGGCTGGCATTTGGCAGGAAACTGCATGTAACTGACCAAGAACATCATTGTATCTAGAAAACCACTGATGGATGGGGACATCTGACTTTCTTGACTCAAGACCTCAGACACGACCCTTAGAAAATATCAAAATCACTTGCAAAACAACATGCTTTTGTTCCAAGCTTCATTTCTGTAATCTGAACGCCATGCATTAATTCAGATAATATAAAAGCTTACAACCAAAATTTGCTATCTCAGTCATACAGTTTTGAGGCAGAAAAGAAGAAATTGAGATCCTGGAGGGAAGGTGAAAAGGATTGTGGGGCATCTGTGTGTCCCAAGAGATGTGCTAAGTACATCCTTTCTTTCCTCCCTCTCCTTGTAACTTATTTTACTTTTAATTTACTAAATCTTTAAGGGAGCTTTAGTAGTCTAGTCTTTCACACTTTGGACATATGGCTAAGTGAGTCTATCCCTTGGAAAGAGATGTCATGCTTGAAAAGATGGAGATTCAGTGAAGGAGAGGAAGACCCTAAATGAAATGGACTGACCCTGCGACTTCAATGGACTAGAGTGTAATAGAGATGATGAGGACGGCACAGGATAGAGCAAAGTTCAGGTCAGCTCTTCATAGAGTTGTTATGAGTTGTACTCAACTTGACAGCACCTAACAACATTAACAGTAGCCTGGTGGTAAGGAGCTGCAGTGCCATCTTGAAGGCATATGGCTCTGAAAGATGGGCAGTATCCTCAAGGGCAGTTTATTGCCTCTGAAAACTCTCTCTGGAGGATCAGGAATGAGTCAGTTCAGATTCAACAGTACACAACAATCAATTTTTAACGTTTATACTACTTGGTTCAAAACACATTCAGGGTTTCCCACCTCGTTCAACAAAAATTGTGCACAGTTGTTGCCAATACAGTGGCCTGTGAGGATCTTTACATTAACATTCCTAACTCCAGGTAGCTACTTGATCACCTCTTATTTTCTCAGCCCCAACCTTCAACTCAAGCCTACAGACCTCTTTTCAACTCCTTTAAGACTTCAAGTGAGCTCTTGCCACAGAGCTTTTGAATCTGCTGAGCTCTCCGCCTGCTTATTCCCATGACAACTGCATGTCAGATGCCAATTCTTCTGTGAGATCTTTCCTGGCCATGTATTTTATTACATTACTACAATACTATAATATTTATATTCATTACCCCATTTTCTTTTTTTCATAGTTCTCACCACTTTATAATATGGCTTTGTGTTTTACTCATTTTTATTCATCGCAGATTCCTCTGAATTCCAAAATATAAAGCATGGACTCTTTCTTGCTGTGTCCTCAGCACTTTATAGTGATATCTAAATATATGTAAGGTATAGATATTAGTATTCCCATTTTGTAGATGTGATGACTGAATTGAGAAAGCTTGTACAATTTTCCAAGACACATAATTAGTAAAGCACAAAGCTGTATTTCAAATTCATATTTGTCTGGCTCTGAGCTCTACGTCCTTTACACCATCCTATGCTCTCATTCATTTCTGAATAGCCAGCCAAATACTTTCATAGAATCAGTGGGAGGCTTTCTTGAGGTATTTGTTACTTTCTAGGCTCTGGATATCCACCACTGGCTCCGGCGTGGGGGTGGGGAATGTGGCACTATACTTTTATAAACATTTACAGCCTTGGAAAATCATGTGGGACAAATTGACTCTGTCCTTCAGGGTCTCTATGAGTCATAGCCAACTTAATTGTCATTGAAAGTTTAGATTTAGAATCTACCTTACACTAATACAACCATATTGTATCTTTTCTTACAGAGTTACTATATTTCATTGTTGTTAGGAACTCTCCAGTTATTTCCAACTCATAATAACTCTGTGAGCAATGCAGCCAGATGCTCGCTGGTCATTCCTACATAATTGTTGCTGTATTTGAACTCATTGTTGCAGACACATTGTTAATCCATCTTGCGGAGGATCTTCCTCTTTTCTTCTGACCTTCTACTTTTCCACAGACTGCTACCTCCTGATGACATGTCCAAAGTACATGAGATGATGTCTCATCATCCTCTCTTAAAATCAACATTCTGATCATTCTTTTTTAATTTTTTTAAATTTAATTTAGTTTGCTTATTTTTCATTTCAATGAACATCAACAGAGATTTTGGAATTCCATTCATTCATTGTTGCACCCTTCTCCCGGCACAAACCCCCCCCTCCCCCGTTTGCTCCTCTCATTGAAAAGCAAAAGAAAAACTCCCTCATTGGTACACAATCCCCCTTAAATTGATTATTCCTTTTTTGGAGGGGGGTTGTGGTTGTTGTTGTTAGGTGCTATCAAGGTGACTACAACGTGTAGTGAACCTATGAAGAGCAGACGTGATCTCTACCCTATCCTGCACTATTCTCACCATTCCTATTATATTCTTGCTCATTGCTCTATCTACTATCTAGTATGTCAATGTTATATTTAATATTTCCCACCATTTCCTGGACATGTTAACAAGGTTGTGCCAGACAATTTAGAGGACAACTACCTGGCCAACTGACAGGAAGTAATATATATTTATTGTTGTTATGTGCCGTCAAGTCGCCTGTGACCCATAGTGACCCTATGCACAACAGCCCTAAACCCTCTTCTATCCTGTGCCAGTCTTATTTTCTCTGACAAACCTACCCCCATTACCCTAGTCAGTGAATCAATCCATTTCTTCCAGGATCTTCCTCTCCTGTGCTGTCCCTCCTCCCTCCTAAGCATGACATGTCTCTCCAAGGACTGGTCCTTCCTTGCAACATGTCTGAAGTATGTCAGACGGAGCTCACACTCATTCAAAAATAAGTGGTCCAGCTGATTTAGGAAATTATTGAACATTCTTGTTGTTGTTGTTATGTGACGTCGAGTCACTTATGACTCATAGTGGCCCTATGTACAACAGCCCTAAACTCTGCCCTGTCCTGTGCCAATCACACTGTCTCTGACTCTCCCATCCCGATTACCCCAGTCACTGAAGCAATCCACCTCATAGAGGGCCTTCTCCTCCTACACCGTCCCTCCACCCTCCCAAGCATGATGTCCCTCTCCAAGGACCGATCTCTCTTTACAATATGTCCAAAGTATGTTAGATGGAGCCTAAGAATCCTTGCCTCCAAAAAGCCACCCGGTTTAACCCTCTCCAGGCTGAATTTGTTTGTTTTATTGGCAGTCCATGGTACATTCAATACTCTTCTCCAGCACCACAGCTCAAAGGCATCAATTCTCCTTCTATCTATCCTCCTCGGTCATTGTTCAACAAGCTGATGCATAACAAGTGATAGCAAAGGCCATGGCCTGTATCAGACACACCTTAGTCTCCAGAGAGACACCATTGCTCTTCATGCAACAAAATCCTGCAGAAGATTATTGAAAAATGACTGGAACAGAGAACTGACAGAAGTGAAAGTTGAGTTTATAAGAGACTATGAAACTAGGGACATCTAAGCCAATGTCAGATGGATCTTGACTGAAAGCAGACAGTACCAGAGGAATATTTATAGGTATTTCTTTGACTATGCAAAGGCATTTCTCTAATGGATCACGACAAATTGTGGCTAACATTGAGAAGACTAGGAATCTAAGAACACTTGATTGTGCTCACGTGAAGCCTAAATTTGGACCAGGAAGCAGAACAGAGCAAGATAATACTGCATGGATTAAAATTAGGAAAGGAGTTTGTCAGGGATGCATCCTGTATCCATATCTTTTCAATCTGTATGCAGTACAGATCATTTGGGAAGCTGAACTTTATGAGGAGGAATGTGGTGTCAGGATTGGAGGAAGACTCATCAACAATCTGTGTTGTACAGATGACAACCTTCCTTGCTGAAACTGAAGAACTGAACATTTGCTACAGAAGGTCAAAGACTGCAGTCTTCAATATGGATTGAAGTTCAACAGCAAAAAACTGAAGGTTCTCACCATTGGGCCAATTGAAAGTGCCATAAGAGATGGAAAAGATGGAACCCTTATTTCCTGTTGGTGGAAGTGTAAAATAGTGCAACCACGATAGAAGACAGCATGGCATTTTCTCAAAAAGTTGGAAATAGAAATACCATTTGACCCAGCAATTCCACTACTGGGAATATACCCTAAAGAAACCAGAACTGTCACCCAAACATATATACTCACCCATGTTTATTGAATCTTTATTCACAATAGCAAAGAGTTGAAATAACTCAAGTGCTCATGAACAAATGAATGGATAGAGAAGCTGTGGTATATTCAGACAATGGAATACTACGTTGCATTGGAAAACAAGGAATTCATGAAATATACAAAATGGGTGACCCTGAGGACATTATGCTACATGAAATATCTCAGTCACAAAAGGAGAAATACTGCCTAGTACCACTGCTATAAAGTGGGACTGAAATTGGAGTTGGGGGAAACTAAAAGGGGATAAATAATGTATACTGCATTGAAAGATGAGGGAGAAAACTGTTTAGGAGGAATACATGATTAGGTATTATTGTCATGACAGGAGTCCAGAATGAAAGCTGTGTAGTGGAGTGAACTGGGGTGGCATGGGGGGGGCGGGGGGGAATAGTACAAGGATTTTTTTTTACAGCAAACAGCAAACTTGGGGGGAGGGTAGGCAGGTAGGAAAGTTTACAACTATGAATGAATAGAAATCCAAAGTCTCTGTAACCTTTCATTAAAATAATTTTTTCATAAAAGATAAATTTTAAAAGAAGAAATGAAAAAGAGATTGAGATTAACAATTTCAGCTTGCTCGAATTCACAGTCAACACTCTTAACATCAGTAGTCAGGAAATCAAGACTAATTTCATTGGGAAAATCTGCTGTAAGGGACCTCTCCATAATACTAAAGAGCAATGTCAGGCTAGAGACTAAGGTGTGCCCAATCAAGGCTATGGTCTTCGCAGTTACTTGCTATGCATCAGAGAGCTGAAAAGTGACTAAGGAAGAATTGATGACTTTGAGTTGTCATTCTCGAAAACAGCATTGAACAATAGACTGCCAAGAGAACAAACAGGTCTGTCCCAGAGAGACTAAAACCAAGTTGCTCCTTGGAGGCAAGGATTTTTAAGTTCTGTTTCACAGACTTTGGACATATTTCCTGGGGAGACCAGTCCTTGGAAAAGGACATTATGCTTGGAAGGGTGGAGGAGCAACAGAGGAGAAGGAGACACTGGATGAGATAAATTAACACAATAACTGGGGTAATGGGGATAAGTGTGTTGGAGACGGTGAAATTGGCTCAGGACAGAGCAGGGTTCAGAGCTACTGTGCATAGGGTCACTATGAGTGACAGGTGACTCGAGTACATAATAACAACCATATCATAATTCCAAGACATTAATTATTTTTCAATTTTATTTACTCATTGCCCGCTTTTACATGAAAATGAGGTAATTGGTAATAGCATGGCTTAAGCCAGACACTTAAATGTTCAAAATGAAATTTTTACATTTTAACACTTTTAAGAGATATTTTGCACCATAATTACCTGATATAATATGTTGTTTGAGTTTTTCCATGCCATTAATTAGAGATTCAAGTAAAATGCAATCTGTAATAAATTCAGTAGTTTCTCCATTTAGCATGATAGTTTTTATTAGTCTAGTTGTGAGATTTTTATTTCCTTTATATTAATATGCAATTCATACTGCAGGCTATAATCTTTAATCCACTTTGGTAAATACATTAAATCACTTTTGCTTTCAGTAAGTAAGGTTGTGTCATCTGCATATCACATGTTGTTGGGTCGTTCTTCAATTCTGATGCTATGTCCTTTATATACTTCTATTCTTCAAATTATTTTCTCAGCATAAAGATTGAATAGCTACAAGAGTACAAATCCGAGGCACACCTTTCCTGATTTTAAATCACACAGCATTATTTTGCTCTGCTAGAAGGTTCCACATAAACACAATTAAGTGTGCAATAATTCCCATTTTTTGAATGTTACTAATAATTTAATATGATCTACATAAAACAAATTGTGGCTAGCATTGAGAATGGGGATCCCAAACACTTGATTGTGCTCATGCAAAACCTATACTTAGTCCAGGAAACAGTCTTCAGAATAGATCAAGGAATCAGGAAAGGACTGCATCAAAGATGTGTGCTGTCTCCATTCCTTTTCAATCTATATTCAGAACAGATCATTCAGGAGGCTGGACTTTATGAGGAGGATGAGGCATCAGGATTAGAAAAAGCCTCAACAGCAACCTGTGTTATGCAGATGACACAACCTTGCCTGGCAAAACTGAGGGGAAGCTGAACTGTTAGCTTCAGAGAGTCAAGGATTGTGGTCTTCAATATGGATTGAAGCTCAACATCAGCAAAACAAAGATTCTCACCACTGGAACAATTGGCAACATTATAATAGATGGAGAAGAGATAGAGACTGTTAACAAGTCAGCTTGTTTGGTTTCACATCAGAACTCTTGGCACCAGCAGTCAGGAAATCAAAAGACAAGCCATATTAAGAAATCTGTTGTCACAGACCTCTTCATAGTGCTAAAGAGCAATGATGTCAGTCTAGAGACTAAGGTGCACTTGATACAGGCCATGCCCTTGACAATTACTTGCTATGCATCATAGAGCTCATAACAGAAGAAGAATTGATGCTTTTGAGTTGTGGTGCTGGAAAATAATATTGAACATACCATGGACTGCCAAGAAACAAACATCTAGGGACAACAGTTTTGAAGCTCCGTCTCACATACATTAGGTTTGTTTCCAGGAGAAACCAGTCTTTGGAGAAGGTCATTATGTTGGTAAGGGTGGAGGGTCAGCACAGGAGATAAAGATATTGGTTGAAATGGATTGACACAGAACTGCAGCATTGAGTGTAGGTTTTTTTGCAGACAGTGACATTGGTTCAGGATAGGGAAGATTGTAGAGCTATTCTGTATAGGGCCTCTGTTAGTCACAGGCAACTTGATAGCACTTAACAACAAAAAACAAAAATATATGGAATGTCTTCCATAGTCATTAAAATACAGGTAAGTATCTGCAGAGGGTCAAAGACTACAGCTCTCAATATGGATTGAGGCTCAATATTAAGAAGACAAAGATTCTCACCACTGGACCAATTGGCAGCATCAGGATGGATGGTGAAGAGATTGAGATTGTTCACAGCTTTAGTCTGCTTGGCTCCACAATCAACACTCTTGGCACCAGCAGCCAGGAAATTAAAAGACATGTTGCAATGGGAAAGTCAGCTGTTAGAGACCTCTCCAAAGTACTCAAGAGCAATGGTGTCTCTCTGGAGACTAAGGTGCATCTGATACAGGCCATGGTCTTTGCAATCACTTGGTATGCATCAGAGAGTTGGACAATGAATGACTAGGCAGGATAGAAGAAGAATTGATGCCTTTGAGCTTTGGTGTTGGAGAATGATATTGAGGGTACCATGGACTGCTAAGAAAATAGATTCATCCTTGAGAGGGTTAAACTGAGCTGCTCCTTGAAGGCAAGGATTCTGAGGCTCAGTCTAACATACTTTGGTCATGTTGTAAGGAGAGACCGGTCCTTGGAGAAGGACATGATGCTTGGGAGAGTGGAGGGCAGGCACAGGAGGGGAAGGCCCTCTAGGAGGTGGATTGATTCAGTGACTGGGGAGATCGGGATGGGTGTGTCAGAGACAGTGAGATTGACACAGGACAGAGCAGAGTTTAGGGCTGTTGTGCATAAGGTCACTATGAGTTGCAAGCGACTCGACGGCACATAACACAACAGCAACATCTTTCTGATATTTTCTGCTTTCAGCCACGTTCCACTGGACATCAACAATGAGATCTCTTATTCCACATTCTCCTCTGCATTCAAAGAACTCATCTTAAATTTCTGGCAGCTCCCTCTTAACGTATTGTAGTAACCATTTTTCAAATTATCTTCAGCAAGATTTTATTTGCATGTGATGTTCAGGATTTTGTTTGATCATTTTCACATCTCACTGGAACACTTTACTTTAGAATAAGCACAAATATGAATCTCTTTCAATTAGTCAGCTGTCTTCTAGTTTCCATTATGTAGACAAGTAAATGCATTCACTCTTGAATCCATTTGTTGAAACATCTCAGTTGGGTTTTCATATTTGTTTTACTAATGCTTCAGTTCAGCTTGGCCCTCTTCCTTCAATATTGTTGATTCTAGTTAAGCGTGTACTAGATGAGTGATTCTGTGTATTTCCTCCATCTTCTTTTGATACTTTCTACATCATTCAATATTTTGTTTCTAGACTCTTCAATATTGCAAGTCAAGACTAAAATTTTCCTTTGGTATCTTGAGGAATATCTTGAGGAATGCCTGGTTCCCTCTTTTCTCATGCTTTTAACCCTTTGCATTATAAAGCCCTAGGTCTATGCATTACAGTGAGGTCTTTACATAATAAAACCCTATGCCTTTGCATTATAAAATTTTACTCTTATCTTTTCAACTCTCCTTTGAAATCTTCTATTCAGCTCTTTTACTTTGTCATTTATTCCTGTGGAGGTATTATCAAGAGAAGCCAGTCCCTGGAGAAGGATATTTAAAAAGATGAAGGGTCAAAGAAGGAAAGAAAGACCCTAAAGAAGATTGATTTACACAATGGTAGTGATGATAAGATTACACAAAGTATAGATTGTGAAAATGGCACAGAATTGGACACTGGATCTGTTGTAGATAGGATTGCAATGAGTCAGATTCTCCTTGGTGGTACTTAATAGCAAGGGAGCTCTGGAGGTACAGTCTGTGGGGAGTTGCACTAACTCAAGGGCAGCACCTCTCTGGATGTTTGAATCCACCACTGGCTCCTTGGGAGAAAGATGAACAATCTCCTTTCCCTTGCAATATAAAGCTTCCCTAAAACTCACTGGAGGGTCAGCGGTAGGTCAGTTCTAATTGGGCAGCAGTGAATGAAAATAATTAATATCAACAAGATATTCAAGAGTAAGTCTCAGTATCCCTTCTGACATTCAGTTGTTATTTTAATTCTTTCCTGCCTTTTTACTGGCATTACTATTTACTCATGTATTATATTCTCCCCCACCCCCCAACAGCAGACAGATTTATTCTTAGCATACTGAAGAGTAACACCCCGGTCCAAATCAACCAAGCTCATTACCTTCATATTGATTCCAACTCATAGTGACCTTTTAGGATGGGATAGAACTCTTCCTTTGGATTTCCAAGGCTGTAATTTTTTTAACACATTGGTTTACAGAAAAAAGTCATATGCATTGTGTTTCATGCATTTCTCCATTCACACTGTCTTTCATATTATCATTCTCATGCATGGAATTTAATAAAATTAACCACCATTGATCCATGCCTGTCATTACCCTACCTTTTCAGTTCCCCACTGGATCTTTCTTCACTTTCTTGCTCTGCCCGCCAAAATCTGCTACCTTAAGATTTCTCACCTGCCCACCCCACCCCTTCATCTCCTTTTCTCCTTATCCTTCCCCCTTTAAACTTTGTTACACCTCTTATTAGTAATCTATTTTTACAATAATGGTCTTGTCTAGTGTTTGTCATTTTGAGACTGAGATAGTTCACTCAGCATAATGCGCTCCAGCATCTCCCATGTTATATAGTATTTTTCAAAATCATTACTCCTGAGTGCTGCATAATATTCCTTCATGTGAATGTACCACAATTTCTTAATTCATTTGTTTGTTGATGGACATTTTGACTCTTGCCATTTTCCTGTTATTGTGAATAATGCTGAGATGAACATAAAGGAGTTCAAATCTCCATTTGTGTCTTGGTTCTATTTTCTGTGGAGTATATTCATAGCAGTAGAATAGCTGGGTCATATGGATCTATGCTCAGCTTTTTGAGGAAACTCCAAATTGCCTTCAAGAGTATTTGTACCATTTTACAATCCCACCAACAGTGTATGAAAAGTCCAGTCTCTCTACATCTTCTCCAACATTTATTTCATGTTGTTATTGTTAGGTGCCGTTGAGTCGAGCATGACTCATAGTGATCCTATAATCAAAAGATCTAAACCCTGTTCTATTCTGTGCCATCATCACACTTCCTGACACACAAAAGCCTATTTCAGCAGTCTCTGTATCAATCCTCCTGGTTGAAGATCTTCCTCTCCTTTGCTGACCCTCCATCCTTCTCAGTATCATGTCCTTCTCCAAGGAATAGCTCCTCTTAACAATATGTCCAAAGTATATGAGGCAAAGCCTCATTATTCTTGCTTCCAAAGAGCATTCTATCTGCACTATCAAAAAGACATGTCTATTAAACTTTACCACTGTTGCATGAGTAAAATGTGGTTTTGATTTGCATCTTTCTTCTTGCTGATGATTTTGAGCATCTCTTCATGTGTATGCTGACCACTCAAATGTCTTCCTCTGTGAAGTCATTCAATGTTTTTTGCCTATTTTGTAGTTGGGTTATCAACCTTTTTCTTGTGGAAGTTCTGTGGATTTGGTATTATGAGACCCTTGCTTGAGATGGCATTACCAAACATTTTTTTCCTAGTAAGTACATTTTCTTTTCATGCTGTTGAAATAAATTTCTGATGCCTGTAGGTATATAATCTTTAGCAGGTTCCATTCATCGATGTTATTCTCTCCTGGTTGTGCATTTCTGGCTGTATTTAGCAGCCACTTTATACCATAGGCTAGGCCTTATAAGTTTAGTCACATTTTTGTCTCTTATGTTCTTTATGGTTTAAGTTTTACTCCTATGTCTCTGATCTGTCTTAAATGGATTTTTGTGTATGGTGTGAGATGTGAAGTGTGCTTAAGCTTTCTGCAGGTTATAGTCCAATTTTGCCAGCACTATTTTTTTGAAGAGGTTGTAATTTTCCCATTTGATGGACTTTGTTTTCTTGTCAAGCACCAGCTGACTGTAGACAAATAGTTTAATTTCTGGATTCTCGATTCTGATCCATTGGTCTGTGTCTCTTTCATTGTACCAGTACCATGGTGTTTTGGTTATTACAGCTTGTGTAGTAAGTTTTTAAATTAGAGAGTGCTATTCATCTTACTTTATTCTTGTTTTTTTGGAAGTTTTTTGCTTGTTCAAGATCTTTTTCCTTTCTTTCCATTTGCCTTTATCCTTTTGAAAGATTAATTTGGGATCTATATTGGGATGTGGTGTTGGAGAAGAGTGCTGAATATCCAATAAACTGCCTAAAGAAGAAAGAATCACGTCTTGGAAAAAGGGTAGCTGGAGTGCTCCTTAGAGGCAAGGATGACAACATTTTATCTCACAGACTTTGGGCAGGTTTTTAGAAGGGACCAGTCCTTGGAAAAGGATATTATGTGTGGAAAGATGGCGGTTAAATGAAAGAAAGGAAGACCATCAGTAAGATGTATTGACACAGGAACTGTACCCAAGGGCTTGATTATATCAGGGATGGTGAGGATAATGCAGGTTAGATCAAGATTGAGATCTGTTATTTATAGGGTCACTATGAGTCAAAGTTCATTCAACAGCACATAACAACAACAACATATGGTGTTGCTAAAATAAAAGATCAAGTGAAACTCATAGTGAACCTATGAACACAGATTTGAACTCTATCTTATCCTGTGTCATCCTGACACTCTACAGCCCATTGCTGCCGTTGCCATGTCAGTCCACCTGGTTGAGGTTCTTCCTCTCTTT
This sequence comes from Elephantulus edwardii, assembly GCF_000299155.1. Classification (NCBI taxonomy): domain Eukaryota; kingdom Metazoa; phylum Chordata; class Mammalia; order Macroscelidea; family Macroscelididae; genus Elephantulus; species Elephantulus edwardii. Next base: position 4,996,878 of record NW_006399945.1, read on the forward strand.
CACTGACAATTTGCTCTTCCAAGTATGATGTCCCTCCCTAAGGAGTAACCTCTCCTCATGACATGCCCGAACATGTAAGACGAAGCTTCATCATCTTTGCCTCCACAGAGCACTCTGAGTGTACTTTCTTCAAGACATATTTGTTTCTTCTTTTGGCAATCCATGGGATATTCAGTACTCTTCTCCAACACCACCGCTCTAAGGCATTGCTGCTGCTTCTGTCATCTTTACTCATTGTCCAGCTCTCAGATGCATAGGAACTTATTGAAAAGACAGTGGCCTGAATCAAATGTACCTTGGTCCTCAATCTGACATCATTGCTCCTCAATAATTTGGAAAGGCCCCTGACTGCAGACTTTCCCAGTGCAGTATGTTTCCTGATTTCCTAACTGCTGGCACCAAGGCTGTTAATTGTGAATCCAAATAAGATGAAGTTGTTGACAATTTCAATCTTTTCTGCATTTATCATGATTTTGCCTATAGGTCCAGTTGTAAGAATGCTTTTTTCCTTGATGTTGAGTTGCAATCCATATTAAAGGCTGCATTCTTGGATCTTCTGCAACAATTGCTTCAAGTCTTTCTCACTTTCAGCAAACAAGGTTGTGTCATCTGTGTAACGCAGGTTATTGATAGATCTTCCTCCGATCTTAATGTCACTTTCTTCTTCGTAGAGTCCAGCTTCTTGAAAAATTTGCTCAGCATACAGATTGAATAAGTACAGAGAGAAAATACAACCCTGACGCACTCCCTTTTCAATTTTAAACCATGTAGTGTTCCCTTGCTCTATTTGCATAACAGCCTTTTAGTCTAGAGTACTTGTCAGCCAGAGTGCTCTTTGGAGGCAAAGCTGATGAAGCTTTGCCTCACATACTTTGGGCATGTTTCTAGGAGGGGCTATTTCTTGGTAAAGGACATGATATTCAGAAAGGTGGAGGGTTGGTGAAGGAGAGGAAGACTTTTGACCAGGTGGATTGACATGGTGACTGCTACAATGGACTCTATTGTGTCAGGAGACGTGATAATGGTACAGGATATGACAGGATACAGATCTGTTGTTCACAGGGTCACTATGGGTCATACTCTACCAACAGCACCCAACAACAACAGTGTTCACGTGCTTTTTTCACACAACAGCCACTTGGTCTAAGTATAGGTTTTATATGAGCACAATTAATTTCTCTGAGATTCCCATTCTTCTCAATGTTAGCCATAACTTTTAATGATCAACACAGTCAAATCCCTTTGTATAATCAATAAAAGATAAGTAGACACTCTTCTAGTGTTCTTTACTTCCATCCAGGATGCATCTGATATCAGTAATGATACCCCTGTCTATGTACCGTTCTAGCCATTATATATTTAATGATCTTCAGCAGTCTTTTGCTTGCATGTGATATTAATGATATTGTTTGATAGTTTCCACATTCTGTTGGATCACCTTTCTTTGGAATGGGAATAAATATGCAGCTCTTCTAATCTGTTGGCCAGACCAGACAGCTCTCCTCCAAATTTCCTCCTGTAAATTGGTCAGCACATCCTGGATTGCATCTATTAATTGAAACAAGTCAGTTGGTATCCCATTGACTCCTGGAGCCGTATTTTTTGCCTGCCTTCAGTGTATCTTCAGCATCCTTCTTTATTACTATTGGGTCATGCCTATATGGTACATCCTGAAATTATTTATTGTCATTCAGTTATTTTTTGTTCAGTGACTCAGTGTATTCTTTCCCTTTTCTTTTGATACTTCCTGGGGCAATTCAACATATTGCTCATAACATCTTTTAATACTGAGATTTGAGGCTTACATTTGTTTTTTAGTTGTCTCAACTTGGGAAATACAGAGGGAGTTCTTCCCTTTTTATTCTCCAGTTCCAGCTCTCTGCACATTTCATTATAATACTTTGTCTTCTCAAACTACCCTTCGGAATCTTCTATTCAGCTCTTTTACTCTGGCATGTTTTCCCTTTGTTTTGTCTTCCTGAAGTTTTAGTGCAATGTTCAGAGTCTCTTCTGACATCATTTCTGTTTTCTTTCTTCTCCTTCTCTGTAATGATTTTTGTTCTCTTCATGGATATCACCTCACAACTCATCTAGTCTTGGATCATTGATGTTAAATGCTTCAAGCCTATTCTTAAGATTATTTTGAAATTCATGTGGAATAGATTCAAGATTGTATTTTGGTTATTGTGGACTTGTTTTAATTCTCTTCAACCTAAATTTTAACTTGCACATGGGCAATTGATGATCTGACCCACAGTTGGCCACTGGCCTACTTTTGACTTCTGATATGAAGCTTCTCCAGTGATTCCTTCCAGAGATGTAGTCAATCTAATTCCTACGCAGTCCATCAGGTGAGGTTCATATTTAAAGTCATCATTTATTTTTAAAAGTATTTGCAATGAATAAATCATTGAGGCTACTCTTTTTTATTACTCTATTTCAATCTGCGTTATGCAAATGACACAACCCTGCTTGCTGAAACTGAGGAGGACCTCATGCACTTGCTGCGGAGGGTCAAGGACTGCAGCCTTTAGTATGGACTGAGGCTCAATGTCAAGAAGACAAAGATTCTCACCACTGGACCAATTGGCAGCATCAGGATGGATGGCGAAGAGATTGAGATTGTTCACAGCTTCAATTTGCTCGGCTCCACAGTCGACACTCTTGGTACCAGCAGTCAGGAAATCAAAAAGCGTATCACGATGGGAAAGTCTGCTGTTAGGGACCTCTCTAAAGTACTCAGGAGCAACGGTGTTTCTCTGGAGACTAAGGTGCACCTGATACAGGCCATGGTCTTTGCAATCACTTGTTATGCATCAGAGAATTGGACAATGACTAGGGAGAACAGAAGGAGAGTTGATGCCTTTGAGCTGTGGTGCTGGAGAAGAGTACTGAATGTACCATGGACTGCCAGGAAAACAAACAGATTCATCTTGGAGAGGATTAAACCAAGCTACTCCTCAGAGGCAAGGATTCTGGGGCTTCGTCTGACATACTTTGGACATGTTGCCCTGAGGGACGGGTCCTTGGAGAGGGACATCATGCTTGGAAGGGTGGAGGGACAGCGCAGGAGGGGAAGACCCTCTATGAGATGGATTGATTCAGTGACTGGGGTAATCGGGATGGGTGTGTCAGAGGCAGTGTGGTTGGCGCAGGGTAGAGCAGGGTTTAGGGCTGTTGTGCCTAGGGTCACTATGAGTCGCAAACGACTCGATGGCACATAACAACAACAACAACATTTCAGCCTCATTTCTGTTACTATGTTTTAGTAGAGTTCCCAGATTGAGACAGAATAGAAAGCAGTATTACCCATCTATTTCTTAAATAACAGGACTCTGAAAACCTTATGAACAATAGAGGAACATAGATAGTTATAATATTTAAGGAAGATCTCAGATTAGAAGTCAATTGTATGAAGAAAATAGTACTAAACATCCTTTAATAATGGGACATGAAATGTATAAAGCATGAATGCTGGAAAACTAGAAATTGTGATAGGCATTAGTGACATGAGATGGACTAACTTTGGCCACTTTAAATCAGATTACCATGTAGTATACGGTGCTGGGAATGAAAAACCGAAGAACGATGGTGTTGCATTCATATTTTAAAAAGTCAATTTCAAGATCTACCCTGAAATACAATGTTTTGAATGATAGGATATTGTATATACACATATAATGAAGTCCATTTTAGTATGACTATTATTCAAATATGAACTCCTACATTTTTAAAGCCAAAGAAAATGATTTTTTTTACCATATCTTGCAGTCCAAAACTGACCAAACATACAATCAAAATGTGTTAATGTTAATTGGTGACTGGAATGTAAAAGTTGGAAACAATGAAGAAGGAATGGTAGTCAGAAAGGATGGACTTGGTGACAGAAATGAGCCCGGAAATAGAATGATCCACACCATACAGAT